>NW_006294867.1:0-2999 GCF_000327345.1 Myotis davidii | reverse complement strand
ATAGTTGGGAAATTGAAAGATACTTGATAAATTGACAGTTGGATGAATAAATAAGGATCAATAAGAAATGACTAAGTTACTTGAAATAATTCTGCATTCTCTGTTGTAATTTTAACACAAAAATGTAAAACAAAAGATATTATTGGAAGTTGTGTGTAAATGGGCTGATCCGGTAAAGTTTTTATTTTTAACTTTTGGTAACATAAAATTATATGGAGGCTAGGAGTTTGTTTGGGCTGACAGAGAGCAGAGAAACAGACTTAGTGATATTTTTCTGCCTTTTGACATTATGTGACCACAGCAATATGTGGGTGAAATCTAATTTTATGTACATCAGCTACAGCATGTTTTTGAGAATTGGAAAGCAGCACTAGTTCTCTCCCCTCCAATAAATCTACTTAGCTATGTGGGATAATCTCACTATCACTTCTATAAACTTGTTTTCATCATAAGTGAGTCTTTCCAAATTCATTTACAGTTAGGGAGTCCCCTTTGGTTTGGAAGAATATCTTCAGCACTCACCTCTAAAATCATTAAAATTATTTTATCTAGTACAACTATATGATATCAGCAAGAATAATAGACAAATTTTAAAAGGTTTGTAGATTATTATGGAACACATTCTTAAAAGTGTGACTTAGATAAAACAATATCTGGATGACTGTTCCTGTTACCATATTTTCACACATAATGAGTCCCAGTGAATGTTTTCTTTTTTTTTTTAATGTTGGTGTGCTCTATACACAGTATGCTAAGATGGCATATAAAAATGACAGAGTTTTAGACCTTAGAAAATAAGTAAACTCTGGCTATTTCAAAGAGGGTATGGTCCGATGCATCTCAGTACTAGCTATCTTGGGAATAGATGGGATCTCTTCCCATTCCAATTTCTCTCAGTTGACCTCTGGATTAACTTGGCAGGGCCCACAAATAATATCTCTGGGTGACTGTAAATCAGACAGATCTTGAAGATAATCACAAATTTATTTAGAAAACTTGTTGAGACAGCAGAGTAGACTTTTTGGGGTGTCATGATCTCAACAAGATTCACAATAAAGGTAATTAATTGATATCTGCAACCCCCATTTCTAATAGAATGTTGATATTTAAGAGACTTCACATAAAATCTTGCACCACCAGCAGCAGACTTCTCTGATTCAGGTGCCTCATTTACTTAACAATAACAACAAAAATGGACTTAGCATATACAAATGTCAGAAAATGTGCAAAAGTCTTCATGTGTATTATTTAACTAATAACAATGGGTTAAAATTTAATTCCAACAGGAACCCCCAATTTGGATACTGGTGAAAGAAACTTTATCCAGCACAAACTGTTCAAGTGATACAGCATGACTGTGAGAGCAGCACAGCCATGGAACAGAACAGCTGGGAGGGGGTCCCAAAGCACAACCCCTCTCCATTTAGACACCTCTGCCCTGCTCTGTGCTGGACTGCTTCATTCTTCTCTTCCTGCTTTGCCCTGTTCTGGTCCAGTGGGTGTGAAATCCTGGGTGTTCAGTCTTTGGTGTTTCAGCTCCAGGCAGGAAAAAGCAGTCTTCAGTTTTTAGTGGAAAAGAAAAAGTATACTCTCTGGATCTAGAGAAGAGCTGACTTATATATGTAGACGTGCCTGCTTGGTCCCTGATTTGTCTGTCCTCATGTAAATTAGGGCTCAAAATCCTCACAGTTTGATTGGCCCAAAAGGCATTGTCTTGATTGGTCAGAATGAAGACACTCTGATTGGACAGTGAATATGCTGCTGATGATATAGTTGCATAGCTCCAATTGAATAAGGGAAATCTCAGCCCTATTGGTTATAATAAAATTACAGGAACTCCTTTAAAAGGTTAAACATGTGCTGGAATGCATTTCAGTGCAGGCTTCTCCTTAAAGTGTAGTTTTTGTGAGAGGCCCCTGTTTGGAAATACCTGCTAGACCCTGCTTCTATATTTAAGCCCAGTTAGCCACCAGTATTCCTTCTTGGTAGGTATCTTCTTTCTCAGGGTCCACATATATAGTTAGTCTTATTATCTCCTTGGTATATTGATTGTCTTCTGTCCCTAACTGTTTTCTGCTTTCTAATTCCACATCTTTTTTGTCACATCAAAGTTCTAAGCTATGACCTTTATAATTTTGTAGGCAGGTGACATAAGGCAGTAGTCTTAGCTCAAATATCTGAACTTCTTTGCTTTGCATAGATTCCATTCACACTGTTGCCATAGTTCAACATTTTTTAAAAAAAAATTTTGTGAGTTTATTATAGCCAAACTGTCGACATATGCCAGGAAGCAGAACCTCAAAGAATTGAGATAATGCTCCGGAGAATGGCAGGGTTACATTTGTATTTATATATTTGCAATCAACCAGGATCAATTAACATGATAATGAAGGAATTTGTGGTATCTGTTCTGGCGCCCAGCACATTTGGTTGTGCCCCACGGGCTCCAGAAAATGGGAAGTTACAAGTTACCCACACATTTCAAGGGTGTATTATCATAGATGAAAAAATACAGGCTCAGTTAAGGTAAAGGTTGACCTTGCAGGTGAAGACACCAGCCTAGGACATAACTGCCCACCATAAATGCTTTAGTTAAAGTTTAAATTCAGACCATCCTTTGTGGTTACTTTAGGTCTCTGAGTTTGCTAGCCTGCCATGCAGGCCTCCCCTGAGCTTATCAAGTCAGCATGTGGCCCCTTTCGTCCACACATCCTTCCTTTTGGTCATTAATCAATCCAAAATATGCACTGATGACCAACCTTTTGGTTGGATAATGGAGTCCCATGGTGCTAGGAAGGTTCATTCCTAGGATGTCTCAGTGTCAGCATGTCTTGCTGAACAGGTAGACTACTGGGGACGGGGCAAGACCTGAACCCTTAGATGGCATTTAAGGTCGAATTATTATTTTAAAAAGGGCAGGTAAATGGGAGACAGTTAGATCTTATATGCCCTTTTTAAAAAGTATTCTGGATTCAAACCGGGAGGGAAAATGGCGGAGG
>NW_006294866.1:122522-123329 GCF_000327345.1 Myotis davidii | reverse complement strand
TTGGGGATCTTGAAATCTGGGCATAACACAACCTTCATAAGATTAATGGAAAACTGTTAAGAACAACAGAGTCGCTGACCTATTATGGAAAGTATGATTCATTTCAAAATGGAATTCCTCTTATTTTACAATGAAGAATCACCTTTGCCAGTTTATGCACAGAGTGAGATTTCCATATGTTTGTATATTCTGTTTGCTGTTCACTGCTTTCTTCCTTTATTATATTTTTGTTGTCATTGCAGTGTCTAATGTGTTTGGAACTTCAGAGACTAATATTTAAAAAATAGAAACACTAATAATAATCATTTCTCAGAAATGTTGGGGAAATTAAGTTACATGTCATGGGTAAAGCACTTAGAAAATTTATGGCACTTAATTAGTTCCCCGTTTCTGTCTCTATTGCTCTATCTGTCTCAGTGTACAAGTGTGTGTATATATGTATATAAAATGTATACATGCATTTAATAACCATGGTCATGAGGGGTAGCATTTCTGACCGTGGCCTTTTTAATCACTTTATTTTTTACTTACCCTCATGCTGTTTTACCATTTGTGTATCAAACACTTACTCTGACTTATAGGTGGATATCAGCCTTTGTTTATGTTCTTTATTTATGCTGTTGATGAAATAAATGACCTTTGTTTATCCTTTTTTATGGGTCTAAACCAGGGGTGGGCAAACTTTTTGACTCGAGGGCCACAATGGGCTCTTAAACTGGACCGGAGGGCCGGAACAAAAGAATGGATGGAGTGTTTGTGTGAACTAATATAAATTCAAAGTAAACATCATTACATAAAAGGGTACGG
>NW_006294866.1:121250-122484 GCF_000327345.1 Myotis davidii | reverse complement strand
AGGGTACGGTCTTTTTTTTTTTTTTTTTTAGTTTTATTCATTTCAAACAGGCCGGATCCGGCCCGCGGGCCGTAGTTTGCCCACGGCTGGTCTAAACTATATTTCTCCATTCAATCCTGATTTATATGCACCATTGATAACTTATTTATCCTTTCATTACGTTTATGTCAATTTCTACACTATATTTACTTATTTAATGAAGTATCTCTCCTTATCTATATAATAAAAGGCTAATATGCAAGCTGTCCCCTCGAAGTTCCACTGGGAGACCAGGAGTTCGATTGCTCACTATGATGTGTGGTGACTACCAGGGGGCAGCACAGAACATGGTGGGCGACCAGTAGCAGTGGGGTGCTGAGGGAGTGAGGGAAGGAGGAGGCAGGGAGGCAGGGAACCTAATTGTCCCTGATCGCAAACCAGGCTTAGGGATCCTACCCGTGCACGAGTTTCGTGCACTGGGCCTCTAGTATCTATAATAATGTTAGAAAGCACTAAGCTTAAGTTTACAAAAATCAAAGTTTGTGACTTGACCCAGAATTTTAAAATTTGACTAATAATTTACACTTTTTCATTCCTCAGTTTTAATCATTGAACAATAGTGATACTCTCTCAACATTATGTTGATATTATTATTTTTAAATATATTTTTGTTGATATCACAGAGGAAGGGAAAAGGAGAGAGAGAGAAACATCAATGATGAGAGAGATCTAGACCGCCCTCCTGCATGCCCCACACTGCATGCCACACTCTGAGGATCTAACCAAATGCCCATTAAAAAAAGCTGTGGTAGAGAGAACCAAGATGGCAGCATAGGTAAACACCTATACTTGCTGCCTGTCACAACTACATCAAAATAATAACTAAAAGGCAGAACAGCTACCACCCAGACCCTCGGGAAAGCTGGCTGAGTGGAAGTTCCACAACTAGAGAGGTGAAGAAGGCACATTGAGACTGGTAAGAGGTGTGGAAAGTTCTGGCAACTGGATATGCTGCTCTTTTAATCAGGAGGGAGATACAAGCTCTTGCTTACTCTGAACTCCAGTTCCAGGCGAGACTCTGGGGGACCCAGATACATAAGGGGAGAAACTGGACTGTCTGGCATCAGGACAGGAAGGGGAGGGCGGCTTTCTCACGGAGCTGCTCGCTGGTACTTGGGGCCGGTACTTGGGGACGCAGAGACCCAGAGTGGCAAGCAGTCGCGCAGACGCCATTGCTGTTTGCTCCGCCCTGGTG
>NW_006294866.1:115451-120440 GCF_000327345.1 Myotis davidii | reverse complement strand
GGGCTGGTGAAAGAAATAGACTTACCCTACCTGGTGAAAGAAATAGACTTACAAGTCCAGGAAGCGCAGAGAACCCCAAATAAGAGGAATCCAAAGAGGACCACACCAAGACACATCATAATTAAAATGCCAAAGGCAAAAGACAAAGAGAGAATTTTAAAAGCAGCAGAAGAAAAACAGTTAGTTACCTACAAGGGAGTACCCATACGACTGTTAGCTGATTT
Organism: Myotis davidii; assembly: GCF_000327345.1. Lineage (NCBI taxonomy): Eukaryota > Metazoa > Chordata > Mammalia > Chiroptera > Vespertilionidae > Myotis > Myotis davidii. The sequence goes on along the minus strand of NW_006294866.1, from coordinate 120,216 downwards.
CTCAACAGAAACTATGCAGGCCAGAAAGGAGTGGCAAGCAATTTTCAAAGTAATGAATAGTAAGAACCTACAACCAAGATTACTCTATCTACCAAAGCTATCATTTGGAATTGAAGGTCAGGTAAAGAGCTTTACAGACAAGAAAAAGCTAAAGGAGTTCATCACCACCAAACCAGTATTATATGAAATGCTCAAAGGTATTCTCTAAGAAGAGGAGGAAGAAGAAAAAGGTAAAGATAAAAATTATGAACAACAAAGTGACAACAAATACATATCTGGGGATTGTATTGCATATAAGTTCTGGGGAACTTATATGCAATAGGTTATAACATATAAGAAAAGCCCAAGAAGTGTGAACTATTAATAGTTTTCTGAACAGTAGGTTATCTCCTCCCTAGCATTTCAAGGGAATTTGTGTGGCTTTAGTCACTGTACCTTGCTGGAATTTTGGTAATTCTGTAATATTATAAGAAAGAGGGAATTAATGAGAAACATTCCTCTGATTTCATTATGGCAATGTGAACTGTGACCCACACATATGACACTAGGATGGAATATCATTCAGCACCACAAAATCTGGAAGGAGACTTGTTTGGTTTCAAACACTTATTTCACAAATTAGGGCATTAAAAAAAATTCCTGATGATATTCCATAGAGATTAATTATATGTCTGATACCAAATGAAGTGCTAGTTGAATTTTCATTTATTTTTATAGCATAAATGACTAATGGTAGAATTGGAACTAAAGGGACCCATTCCTCAGGGGTTAAAATTACAGTTGAAATCTCTAACCCTGTTAAAATTACATATAAGTCTCTAACTGTGTACTACAGTTATCCTAACATCTCCAGCAATACGGAGGAACTGCCTGTCACTCAGGTTTGTTAGCTAGAACTAGACTTTGGTTACTTGAAAGTGGAAATGAATATATTTCTCTAGGAAACAATTATGTAATTTAGTTTAACTCATCTGGCTTCTACTTAGAGAACAATTTCACAGATCATATTCCTGTGCACTCACTGATTCAAATGTTTGTTTTTCTTTTAGTATTGAGAGACCATTGAGAGTGAAATTAGAACAATTTCCTCTGGAACACCAAACATTAATGATGTATGTGAAAGAATACAGAGGAAACAAATGGTATTCTCTCCCTCTCTCTCTCTTACTCTGTCACTTTGCCTTTCTCCACACCAATTTCTGTCATGGAATTGAGAGCTCCATAATTGTCACCCTAAATCTGAGGGTTGAATTTATGTGTCCCATGAGTTGGGGAAAAAGGATGTGTAAACTACCCCTGCTCAGTAAATGAAATGAATTCTTTTAGATTTGTTTTGTGTTTAGCATAAACTAGTTTCTTATTATTAGCCTAGTACATTAAGTAGAAGTTGTTTCCAAGCTGATTTTTCTATTTTAACTCTGAAGTGGGCCAGTAATTCAGGTTTTTGGGCAAGTGAAGTAAAGAGAAAACAATGACTTCCACAAGGTTTTTTGTTTTCACTTCTTTAAGTTCTTTGTTTTCACTTTACTTTAAGATATGGAGAAAATACCAGGTTATATTTTCAGTCCAGAATCTCTTCACTCAGTTTCCATTACATATATGTGTATGAAGTCTTGGGTATACTCCTCTAGGAAGAATGGCAGAGAATAAGATCTCTCACTTTCCATATGACTTTTCTTTAAGGAGAGTTCTGAAGGGAAAATGGGACTCATAGATCATACAAAGTAACTACTTTCCCAACCAATTATTAGAGAGAATTTAGGAAAGTTTTCACTTATCTCTTTCTCAATATGGGCAAAGGATTTATCTTTTAGGGTTGTAGCTAAATCAAAATGATGTCATACGTCATTTCCAGTATATATATTCATACCTCAACATATACATTTAATTTAAATCTACATATATACACCAAGCATACTAGTTTATTTTTTATAAGAATAACCATCTCCACAGTATCATTTTTTAAAATTTCTTTATTGATTAAGTTATTACATATGTGTCCACATTACCCCCATCTCCCCCCACTCATGCCCTTATCCCCTTGTTGTCTGTGTTCATTGGTTAGGTCTATATGCTTGCATATAACTCCTTTGGTTGATCTCTCCCCCTTACCCCCACCCTCCCCTACTTCCCTCTGAGGTTTGACAGTCTGATCGATGCTTCTCTGTCTCTGGATCTGTTTTCACAATATCATATAAATACTATAACATAACTTTCTGCTTTAGATACGAGTTTAAAAATTGCCCTATTTTGACAATTATTTTTCCACATTGTGAATATAATAATACCACAATGTAGTTTTAGATAGTTTTTCATAATTTGTAAATGTAATTAAAGATGTCTTACAATATCATAGTAAAAATAAAATCTCTCATAAATATGTTATGTAGCTTTTATTATTGTCAGGGATAAGAATATATGTTGTCCAATTGCTTTCCAGAAAAATGTATATAAGAAGTTATACTTTTCTGAGTCATTATTGATATTAATCACTACCATTATAATTAATTAAGTCATTTTGTTAAATTGACAAGTGAAAATGATGATGGATTTCAGTACATATTTTCAATGTCTCTTTTTTCATTTCACATAACTACAAACTTAGAGTACACATGAGCCACTAATCTCAGAGATTTGTCACATTTCCCAATAAGGGAACTATACAGGACTTCGCCTGCTAAAACCTATGGTACTGAAAGACTGACCTAAAAAATGTTAGTGCATATTACTTAGGATCACAGTAGCTGTAATCTTACTTGAACAGAATTTATTACGTTTCTCAGGGAACAGGAGTTGGTCTAATGTGTTTTCAAAGTATATTGTTAGATCTATTTCAAGACTATCAAAACACCTAAGTTAATTCATCAACTCAATTTCTTGTGGTAGATAACACTTGGGATTCACACACGTGTCTGCTGATGCTTTAAATCTGATCAGTGGGATCTCCTGACACACTGAACATTTTGAATGATTTGACAATTATATTTCAAATACATTGTATTTGGTATCAGTTTTATATTTTTCTTAATTAAATATAAATATGTGTTTTCTTTATTATATCCATTTCAGAAGACACACAAAACCTATCATTTGGTGTTCTTAACCTGACAGATGTGGAAATGTGGGAGAGGAACTGCACCTCTGTGACAGAGTTCATTCTTCTTGGATTATCTGATGTCCCTGAGCTGAGAGTCTTTCTCTCCCTGCTGTTCCTTCTGATCTATGGAGTCACGGTTCTGGCCAACCTGGGCATGATCGCACTGATTCAGGTCAGCTCTCGCCTTCACACTCCCATGTACTTTTTCCTGAGTCACTTGTCCTTTCTGGACTTTTGCTATCCTACAGATCAAATGTGATTAACCATTTCTTTTGCGATCTGCCCCCGCTCTTATCTCTGGCGTGCTCTGATGTCTCTATGAATGAACTGTTGCTATACATTATAGCCACTTTCAATGAGGTCATCACAATCGTGATCATCTTCACCTCCTACTTGTTTATTCTCATCACCATCCTGAGGATGCGCTCTGCACAGGGAAGACGCAAAGCCTTTTCCACCTGTGCCTCCCACCTCACAGCCATCGTTGTCTTACAGGGAGCAATCCTTTTCTCTTATTGCCGGCCCAGTTCTGGCAGCAGTGTGGATACTGACAAAGTGGCTTCAGTGTTTTACACTGTAGTGATTCCCATGCTGAACCCCCTGATCTACAGCTTGAGGAACAAGGATGTGAAAGAAGCTCTCAGGAAAGTGGTGAGCTCCAAAATATTTTCCTGGAGAATATTTTCTTAGTAGGACCGAGGGTCCCATTCTGGAGGCTGATGTAGGGGTGAATTGGTTGGCTGCTGTGTTACAGAGTGGATGGAACAGCCAGGAGGCAGGTTTTTAAGAGTGAAGTTTTCACATTCAATTTTCTTTGTCTCCGCAATTGACCCGGGGCTGTTTGAACACATTTCAAAATTTTCAGCTTTGCTGTTTGCTTTTATTCAATCTAAAAAAAGATGGATCTCTTACCCTTTGCACCAGCCTGGAGGGACCTGGAGAGTATTGTGCTGGAACAGACTGTGGAATCTCCGAAGGAAGGTGGGGGAGGGTGGATGGGAAGAGATAAACCAAGAAATTGTATGCATATATAAATAACCCAGGGAAACAGACAATAGAGTGGTGAAGATCTGGGTGGGGGCTGGAACTGGCTAGAAGAGATCAAGGGGGAAAATGGGGACATATGTAATGCTTTCAACAATAAAGGTTTAAAAAATAAAATATTTTAAATGGTTTTGGGTGTTGAACTGTTAAGACCCACACATTTTTTTTTTTTTTTTGCTGTAAAACCTTCATAAGATTAATGGAAAACTCTTGAGAAACAGAGTTGCTGACCTATTATGGAAAGTATGATTCATTTCAAAATGGAATTCCTCTTATTTTACAATGAAGAATCACCTTTGCCAGTTTATGCACAGAGTGAGATTTCCATATGTTTGTATATTCTGTTTGTTGTTCACTGCTTGCTTCCTTTATTATATTTTTGTTGTTGTTATTGCAGTGTCCAATGCCTTTGGAAATTCAGAGATTAATATTTAAAAAATAGAGACACTAATAATAATTATTTGTCAGAAATGTTGGGTGCTGGGGTCTAACCCCAGCAGGTCCAGGGGTCCCCAAAGGTGTGGACGGAGTTGGCGAAGAAGGAATGACACGGAGACAGCGTTCAGTTGATCAGCAGCCCTGCCAGGATCTTTAGCCACAATCTCTAGCCAAGTTCTGTGCCCA
>NW_006294866.1:108235-115112 GCF_000327345.1 Myotis davidii | reverse complement strand
AAGAGCAGTATGCTATATATGCCAGGTACCTTGAAACAGCAAGGATGGACTGGCTCCTAGCAGTTGGGGAAATTAAGTTACATGTCATGTGTAAAGCACTTAGAATAATTGATGGCCCTTAATTAGTTCCCTGTTTCTGTCTCTGTTCCTCTATTGAATCATAGGCCATCTTGTTTCAGTAACCTCTATGTTGTAAAAACTGCTGTTTGAAATTTTCTACTAAAATGGCTCCTTGTTATATAAACACGCTTGCTCACATAATAGGAAAAAAGAGCTCCCTTATCTGGTCCTGCAGGACCTGTTTACTTAAGCACTGCTCACATTTTGGAAAAGCCATAAACCATACAACCCCTAGACGGAGTTGTCAATACTGTTGCCAGGGGAAGCCTTGAGATATAGTTTCACGGCACCATCCCAGCAGATAGTTATTTTTTTTTGAAAAGCCTGTGAAAGGCCTGGAAGTCCCATTCCATATTTAGGTGACAAAGAAGCTAGAAAGATATAAAGGGAAAATTTCCTCCAGGTTAATTTGTTCAGACTTTGAGAGAAAACTCCTCTGAGACTGCTAGCATAATAAATGCTCAAAATTAATTTGGCTTATTGATTAAGGCGTCTTCTGTTTAGTGCGCTGATTTATAATATAACACTATCTGTCTCAGTGTGCATGTGTTTATATGTATATGTATATAAAATGTATACATGCATTTAATAACCATGGTCATGTGGGTCAGCATTTCTGACTGTGGCCTTTTTAATCACTTCATTTTTTTACTTATCATCATGCTTATTTTACAATTTGTGGATCAAACACTTACTGTGACTTATAGGTGGATTTCAGCCTTTGTTTATGTTCTTTTTTTATTTTTGCTCTTGATAAAATAAATGACCTTTGTTTATCCTTCCTTTATGGATCTAAATTATATTTCTTCATTCAATCCTGATTTACATGCACTATTGATAATTTATTTGTCCTTTCATTATGTTTATGTAAATTTCTACACTATATTTACGTATTTAATGTAGCTTCTTGCCTTATATCTATAATAAAGTTAGAAAACACTATGCTTGAGCTTACAAAAACCAAGGTTTGTGACTTGATTCTGAATTTTAAAATTTGTCTAGTAATTTAAACTTTTTCATTCCTCAGTCTTAATCATTGAACAATAGTGATAACCTCTCAACATTATGCTGACATTATTATTTTTAAATATATTTTTATTGATTTCAGAAAGGAAGGGAAAGGGAGAGAGAGAAACATCAATGACAATTGACATCTAGTCCACCCTCCTGCATGCCCCACATTGCATGCCCCACACTGGGGATCTAGCCAAATGCCCATCAGCAGATGCGTGGTTAAAAAAAGCTTTGATACCTTTACACAATTGAATAATATGCATCTGTAAAAAATAAAGAACTCTTACCCTTTGCAACAGCATGGAGAGACCTGGGCAGTATTGTGCTAAGTGAAATAAGCTTGTCAGAGAGAGATATGTACCACATGATCTCACTCATATGTGGACTCTAATGAACAAATTTAACTGATGAACAAAATAGATCCAGAGACATAGAAGCATGAGACAATCTCACGTATTTCATAGGGAAGGAGGGGATAGGGAGTCAGTGGGGAGTGATTAACTGGGGAACTTATGTGCAATAGGTAATAATATATAACAAGAGCCCAAGAAGTGTGAACTAGCACTAGTACTAGTTTTCTGAACAGGGGGTTATCTCCGTCCTAGCATTTGAAGGGAATCTGTGTGGCTTTAGTCACTGTACCTTGCTGGAATTTTGGTGATTCTGTAATATTACAAGAAAGAAGGAATTAATGAGAAACATTCCTGCGATTTCATGATGGCATGTGATTTGTGACCTGCACATATGACACTAGGATGGAATGTCATGCAGCACCACGAAATCTGGAAGGAGACTTTTTTGGTTTCAAACAATTGTTTCACAAATTAGGGCATTTACAAAAGTTCCTGATGATATTCCATAGAGATTAATTATTTGTCTGATACCACATGAAGAACTAGTTGAATTTTCATTTATTTTTATAGCATAAATAACTAACGATAGAATTGGAACTAAAGGGACCCATTCCCCAGGGGTTAAAATTACAGTTGAAGTCTCTAACTGTGTTAAAATTACATATAAGTCTCTAACTGTGTACTACAGTTATCCTAACATCTCCAGCAATACGGAGGAACTGCCTGTCACTCAGGTTTGTTAGCTAGAACTAGACTTTGGTTACTTGAAAGTGGAAATGAATATATTTCTCTAGGAAACAATTATGTAATTTAGTTTAACTCATCTGGCTTCTACTTAGAGAACAATTTCACAGATCATATTCCTGTGCACTCACTGATTCAAATGTTTGTTTTTCTTTTAGTATTGAGAGACAATTGATAGTGAAATTAGAACAATTTCCTCTGGAACACCAAACATTGATGATGTATGTGAAAGAATATTGAGAAAACAAATGGTATTCTCTGCCCCCTTCTTTCTCTCAGTCTCATTTTGCCTTTTCCACACCAATTTCTGTCATGGAATTGAGAGCTCCCTAATTGTCACCCAGAATCTGAGGGTTGAATTTATGTGTCCTCTGAGTTGGAGAAAAAGGACGTGTAGACTACCTCGGCTCAGTAAATGAAATGAATTCTTTTAGATGTTTTTGTGTGTTTATCATAAACTAGTTTCTTATTATCATGCTAATACATTAGGAAGAAGTGTTTGCAAGCTGATTTTCCCATTTTAACTCTGAAATGGGCTAATAATTCAGGTTTTTGGGGAGGTGAAGTAAAGAGAAAACAATGACTTCAAGAGGTGATTTCTTTACATTTCTTTAAAATTAGCACAAGTGATGCGAGAAAATACAAGGTTATGTTTTCAGTCCATATTGTCTTACTCAGTTGTCATTACATATATGTGTATGAACTCATGGGTATACTCCTCTATGAAGGAGGGCAGAGAATAACATTTCTCACCTTCCATATGACTTTTCTTTTAGGACAGGTCTGAATGGTAAATTGGACTCATAGAACATGCAAAATAACTACTTTCCCTAACCAACTACTAGAGAACTTGGGAAAGTTTTCCCTTATCTCTTTCTTAATGTGGATAATGTGATATCATATGATGTTTCTATCATATGTATTCACATCTCAACATATACATTTTATTTAAATCTATATATATATATACACCAAGTGTACTAGTTTATTTTTTAATAGAATAACCATCTCCACATGTCATTTTAAATGCTGCAACATAACTTTCTACTTTAGATACGATATAATGTATTTTTAAAATTGCTCTATTTTGACAATTATTTTCCCCACATTGTGGATATAATAAACAATGCCACAATGTAGCTCTGAATATAGTTTTTCATAATTCGTAAATGTAATTAAACATTTCTTCTAACAGCTTACTAAGAATGAAATCTCTCATAAATATGTCAGGTTGCTTTTATTATTGTCAGGATTAAGGATATACATTGCCAAGTTGCTTTCCAGAAAAATTTACATAAGAGTTATATCTTTCTGAGTCATTATTGATATTGATAACGGCCATTATATATAATTAAATCACTTTGTTAAATTGACAAGTGAAAATGATGATGGATTTCAGTATATATATTTTAAAATATATACTGAATATATCTATGCCAAAGTCCATCAAACACATAAATAAATTCATCACCTCAATTTCTTGTGGTAGATAACTGTTGGAAATCATTCAGGTTTTTACTGATACTTTAGATTTGATCAGGAAATTCTGCTGACACACTGCACACTGAACATTTAGAATTATTTGACAATGGTATTACAGATATGTTGTATTTGACATCAATGCGATGTTTTTCTTCACTGGGTTTGACATTAATGTGATATTTTTCTTAATTAAATATAAATATGTGTTTTCTATATTATTTCCATTTCAGAAGACACATAAAACCTATCATTTGGTTTTCTAAACCTGACAGATGTGGAAATGGGGGAGGGGAACTGCACCTCTGTGACAGAGTTCATTCTTCTGGGATTATCTGATGTCCCTGAACTGAGAGTCTTTCTCTCCTTGCTGTTCCTTCTAATCTATGGAGTCACGGTTCTGGGTGCTCTACATGGTCACCATGTCCCGGACTCTCTGTGTGGAGCTTGTGTTTTGCTGCTACCTCAGTGGGACTGTGTGTTCTCTGATTCACTTGTGTTTAGCTCTTGAGATCCCATCCTTTAAATCAAATGTGATTAACCACTTCTTTTGTGATTTACCCCCAATCTTTAACCTTGCCTGCTATGATGTCTCTGTTAATAAGCTCATGGTGTTCATTGTGGCCGATTTCATTGAGATCATCACTATCATGATCATCCTCACCTCCTACTTGTTTATTCTCATCACCATCCTGAGGATGCACTCTGCACAGGGAAGACACAAAGCCTTTTCCACCTGTGCCTCCCACCTCACAGCCATCATTGTCTTACAGGGAACAATTCTTTTCACTTATTGCCGACCAAATTCGGGCAACAGTGCGGATACTGACAAAGTGGCCACAGTGTTCTACACAGTAGTGATTCCCATGCTGAACCCCCTGATCTATAGTGTGAGGAACAAGGATGTGAAAGAAGCTCTCAGAAAAGTGGTGGGCTCCAAAACATTTTCCTGGCGAATATTTTCTTAGTAGGACCCAGGGTCCCGTAATGGAGGCTGGTGTAGGGATGAATTGGTTGGCTGCTGTGTTATAGAGTGGAGGGAACAGTCAGGGGGCAGATCTTTATGCTTGAGTCTTTTTCATTCAATTTTCTTTGTGCCTCCAAAGTTGACCCAGGTTTGGTTGAACACGTTTAAAAATTTGCAGCCCCCATGTTTGCTTTCATTTAATCTAAATGTTTTAAATTGTTTTGCTATTGGACTGTTAAGACACACACACATTTAGTTTGCCATAAAACCTTCCTAAGATGAATGAAGCACACTTGAGATACACAGTTTCTGATCTATTATGAAAACTATGATTCATTTCAAAATTGAATTCCTCTTATTTTACAATAAAGAACTACTTTTCCAGTTATGCACAAAATGAGATTCTCATATGTGTATATGTTCTGTTTGCTGTCCATTTCTTATTTTATTATGTTTTCATTGTTGTCATTGCAGTGTCTAAATTTTTTGGAACTTCAGAGACTCATCTATAAAAACTGGAGACATTAATAATTATTTATCAAAAATGTTGTGGAAATTAAGTGACATTTCATGTGTAAAGCACTTAGAACAATTTGTGACATGTAATTAGTTCTCTGTTTCTGCCTCTGCTGCTCTCTCTGTCTCAGTGTGCATGTGTGCACATATATGTATATACAATGTATACATACATTTCATAACCATTGTTATGAATGGCAGCATTTTGGACTATGGCCTTTTTATTCACATTATCTTTTACTTATCATCATGCCTATTTTACAATTTGTGAATTAAATTCTTACTGTTACTAGTAGGTGGATTTCAGCCTTTGTTTTTTGTTTATATTTGCTTGTGATGAAATGACCTTTTTTCAAAAGATCAGAATTATGTTGGAAATAATAATTTTAATTGTTCACTTTGAAGCCTCCAGAGAATAAGGAAGCTATTTTTTCTAAGAACCTGGTTACATAGAGAGTGGACATAGTTATCAGAGTCTTAGATCTCCCCCAAACCCTTCTCCAGAGGCCCAAGGGGGCTGTCTTTTCTACTAGCAGGTTTGTTTGCAGGTCTGAGAAAATATGGATATTCCTTTTCATGAAAGTTATCTAGAAAATGCTGTAGGTTTAGCCATTATTCATGGGAAAATCATTTTGACAGAATTTTTAGCCACTGAATACATTAAGTGTCTGGAACAGAAAGTGTACACTTTCTACAGTGCTTTGCCCAAAGGGTTTGGCTTAGCTAAGGACCTGCATAGTCATGTCCCAACAACTGTTTCCTGGGAGTGGGAGAAAGAAGGACCTGAGACTTTTTAGGTATACATCTCTCTGCTTCTTTGAATTTTTGGGAGAGTTGTGCAAAAGAGAATAGGCAAGTATTTAAATAAAATTGAATTGAAAGGAAGAAAATGAGCCTCTGGAGAAATCGAATAAACAGGACCAGCTCTAAATATGATTTTAGAGCATGGAATATTATTTTGGCTCCCAAAAGCAAAAAGAAAAAATACAAAGAAATTATAAGGAAGAATTTTTAGATACCACATTTCCCAGTTTCAAAGATAGTACAGATATTTTTAAATGTTTTTATTGATTTTAGAGAGAGAGGAAGGGAGAAGAATAGACAGAGATAGAAACATCAATGATGAGAATCATTGATTGGCGACCTCCTGCAAATCCCATGCTGGGGATTGAGCTGCAACCTGGTCATGTGCCCTGACTAGGAATTGAACTGTGACCTCCTGGAGCAGTTCAACTCAACCACTGAGCTGCACAGGCTGGGTGATAATACAGATTTTGAAATCCATATAATAACATCATTTGAGAGATATGCAGCCTTGATATTTAATTTGCACATCAGTTTTAAGTCAGAAGAAACATGAAAATCTACCAGAAGCAAGAAAATAAGGCAGCAGTTCTCAACTACTGCCTATTACGCACACTCCAATCACTGCCCCAAGAGTCAATTGATAATATTTGGGGACATTTCTGATGGTCATAGTGGAAGGACCAGGGGTGAGGGTGGCATTGTCATCTAGTGACTAGAGGTCAAAGATACTGCTATACATGATAATTTGGAGTAATTCCAAAACTTATGCTTAATTACTCCATAACAAGGAGTAATTCAGACAAAATATCAATGAAGATGAGGTTGAGAAATTTTGAAAAAGGACATTAAGAAAGAATCCTATATAATAATAGAAACA
>NW_006294866.1:107883-108126 GCF_000327345.1 Myotis davidii | reverse complement strand
TGCCGGGCGGGGGGCAGTGCTTGAGGCTGTCCACGTGACCAAGACACGGATCTGTGACCCTGCTGGGCGGGGGTCAGTGCTTGAGGCTGTCCACGGGACCAAGACATGGATCTGTGACCCTGCCGGGCGGGGGGCAGCACTTAAGACTGTCCTCGGTCCCAGGACCTGGATCTGTGACCCTTCCCAGTGGGGCGGAAGCTCACACAGGGGCGGATCAGCCAGGGTTGGGTAGGGCAGGGCAGT
>NW_006294866.1:107095-107411 GCF_000327345.1 Myotis davidii | reverse complement strand
GCGGTGAGCGCGCCAAGTGGAGCCTGCAGGCTGAGCTGAAGTAGCACCTGCAGACCATCAGTGCCCAGGAGTGGCTGTGCAAGATCCGCCTTCTGGCCCAGAAGGTGCAGGACCACAGGGACAGCCACGTTGGTGGGCCAGACTGACATCCTCCTGGTCACACCATGGGGGTTTGCAGATCTGAAAAGCCAGAGGTCTCTGGTGTGCACATCCTGCCCTGGCATGCGAACATCCCCCAGCACACTGTCACTCTCCCATGCCTGCAACAGTTGCAAACCAAGGCGTGCACAAGTTCCCCCAGCCTCTCCACCGCACT
>NW_006294866.1:83292-106172 GCF_000327345.1 Myotis davidii | reverse complement strand
CTGGGGTCCGCCCCTCCCCGCAACCCCAGGGTATGAATTTCGCGCATCGGACTACTAGTTTTACAATAATAAGAATTGACTGAAAAAGATGACCTTCTGATTGATTCATAAATCCTTAGATATTTGAACAAATTGGGCTATCAAGATTTCTCAGTGTTATATGGGACCCTTTGTGTTGGAACTCCTAGAACCACCTGGTTTGAGGTTGCAGAACCAGAGATAACCTTAGCAGAAATGTTAGTCTGAGAAAGAAGACTGCATTATAAGGGAATATGGTGGACAGAGTTCCTGGTTTGTGTGACCTATCGTACTAAATTCCTGGTCTAGGTGAACTGGGATGTGTTGGTGACCATAACATTCTGAGTGCTAGATATTGGTTGCCAGATTTAGCAAACAAAAAATGCAGATTACTACAGTTAATTTGAATTCCAGATAAACAAGAAGTATATATTTAGTATGGTCAGGCCCATACAATATTTTGAACACACTTATTGCAAAATTTCACTGTCTCTCTGGGATTAAATTTTAACTTGGATCCTACCTGGACACCAGTTTGAGAAATCACGCCATTCTCTCTCTCTTAAGAACTCCCTTATCATAAACATCTTCAATGCATTTACTGGATCAATTTCTGTAGTTTCATTGCATGAAGTTTGTCTTTAAAATGGTAAAAGAAATAATAAATAAGGAAGTGTAAGAAGATAATCATTTCAAAATAAAAATGCTGATGTGACAATTCAGTGTGGGTCAGAGTCTAGCTTAGAGAGATGGGTACATGCTAGGAATTCAGAATTCTCGGTTATTGTTGTAAGTTGATTATCTGATATTTATATGTCATTAGACAAGTCATGACTTCTTCAGGTTTCTGTGTGCTCACCTGTAGAGAAAGGCAGTTCAGTAGATGCTTTGTACCAAAAATAAATTATTATTTACTTTGATATTGGCTCTATTTAGTCAAAAAGAGGAATGATGACCTGGTATTTAAAATATGATATCAGTAAGTATACAGACTATTCTTTCTTTGTGTCACAACATATGCACATATTTTTATACTGAAATTAGCTCTAATTATAGAAGTTATTTCATTAGTAATTATAGAACCAATAAAACATTATTTTATTTTTCTAGACTTTTTCCTTGCAGAATTAATAAATTCAGTGAGATTAGAATGTCTTACATAAGGATTTGATTATATGTACCACCTAAACCACTCAAATTTATAACTATTACACGAGTAAGTCTCTTTAAAATTACATTTCAGAATAAGAGCATAATTATGTTTTATAATTTTTGAAAAGGTAATATTAACTAGTAATTGTTGTATGAAAGTTTAGATGTTCCTGTCTTGGATACTTAACACTGATCAGGATTTAACACAGAGTATTTTGTTTCATCTTATACTCTACACAGGAGAGAATGAAGCATGCTTCATGTGTCAGTCATTCACCATCATATATTATTTCCAAGATGAAGGAACAGATGTGACCATTAAGAAACATGTTTCTGGTAGGGAACATAGCTCCTGGGGCCATGTTCACCCTATTTGGCTTCTCAGATTACCCAGAAATGAAGTTCCTCTGTTCCTGGTATTTCTGGCTATCTACAGCTTCAGTGTAGTAGGAAATGTTGGAATAATTATGATAATCAAAATTAACCCCAAACTACATACTCCTATATACTTTATTCCAGCCACCTCTTGTTTTTGGATTTCTGCTATTCTTCTGTCATTGCTCCCAAGATCCTGGTGAACCTACTTGCAAAAGACAGAACCATTTAATTTTCAGGATGTATGGTGCAATTCTTTTTCTTTTGCACCTTTGTAGTGACTGAATTAATTCTATTTGCTGTGATGGCCTATGCCTGCTTTGTGGCCACTTGGCAACCCTTTGTTCTACACAAGTGTATAATGAGCAGGTCTACAGGTCTGTTCAACCTCAGCACCATTGGCATTTTGTACTGGATACTCTCTATTGTGATGTACTATCTTGTGCAGTGCAGGCTGTTTAACAAAAGAACAGTACTTAATACCAAAATTACAGAACATTGTTTTCCTTGGTGTAAGGTAGATGATGTATTACTGTAATGCCATTGAAAATTAAAAAATAAACAGATTAATGATTTGTTGATTTTGACAAAGCTACCAATGCTATTTATTTCAATAAATGGTGAGGAATAATTGACTATTCATATGCAAAAAATAAACTGAAAACTCTACTTCACACCATATGCAAATATTAATTTAAAATAGACCATAGACATAAATTTAAGAGCCAAAGGCACAAGTTATATATCTGATGGGAGGTTTATATCCATAATATATAAAGAACACTTACAACTAGAGCATAGAAGTCAAACTGGAAAAATATTTGCATAGACATTTCATCAAAGAAGAATGAGTTTAAGGTACTTCAATTGCAATCCCCCTTGTCCCCCCCCCCAAAAAAAAACACCTAGAAACTTTAAAGACATCCTTGAAAACAATAACATTCCAATTATTCTTTTAAGCTCATTTGGGTAATACACGAAATGGGCTGGTGAGAGGCTTCTTTTTAATTGAGGAAGATGATGTGGGAGTGGAGAACAAGAATGTTTCCTCAGCCTAGGATGGTGCCACAGACACGTCAAGTTTAGGAAGATATTATATGATATTTTAAAATATAAATATTGATTTACTTAAAATTATTTTTTTACCTCACACTCCTTGTAAGGTTTATGTGTACACTCAGTGACACTCAGTGATTCACATAGACCAGCAGGTCACTGTGGCCTACGCTGACAGCAGGCAGTGAGAAGAAGCGCACACCCATAACAGATCACTAAGGGGGTCCCAGTTCATGGCTCCTGCATTGGACATGCATTAAGGAAATGCAGCCTCAGCACTGCCTCTGAGTCTGTTCTTGGCTCCATGCAGTCACAGGGGGGAAATCCAGAGTTGCATGGGGCCTTTTCCTGCGATATATTTAGAGTTTTACAAGTTACTACTCAGTGCTTGTGCCCCCATCATCTCTTTATAAGAGAGACCTAGAAACAGGATTGTTCTCTTGATTGGTTATCATGATCATGAAATGAGTCAATCTTGTATCATACTTAGAATAGGTTCTAACATAGAACAAGAGCCCAAGAAGTATGAACTATTAATAGTTTTCTGACCAGTAGGTTATCTCCTTCCTAACATTTGAAGGGAATCTGTGTGGCTTTAGTCACTGTACCTTGCTGGAATTTAGGGGAGTTTGTAATATTATAAGAAAGAGGGATTAAAACTAATGAGAAACATTCCTGCGATTTCATGATGGCAATGTGATCTGTGACCCACACATATGACACTAGGATGGAATATCATACAACACCATGAAATCTGGAAGGAGACTTGTTTGCTTTCTAACAATTGTTTCACAAATTAGGGCATTTACAAAAGTTGCTGACGATATTCCTTAGAGATTAATTATGTGTTTTATACCACATGAAGCATTAATTGAATTTTAATTTATTTTTATACCATGAAAGATTAATGATAGATTTGGAACTAGAGGGATCCATTCCGCAGGGATTAAAATTACAGTAGAAATCTGTAACTGTGTTAAAATTGCATATAAGTCTCTAACTGTGTATGTACTACACTTGTCCTAACATCTCCAGCAATACGGAGGAACTGTCTGTCACTCAGGTTTGTCAGCTAGACCTAGGCTCTGGTTAATTGAAAATAGAAATTGATATATTTCCCCAGCAAACAATTATTTAAGAATATATTTAACTCATCTGGCTTCTACTTAGAGAATGATTTCACAGACTATATTCCTGTGCACTTAGTATTCAAATGCTTTTGTCTTTTAGTACTGAAAGACAGTTGCTGGTGAAATTAGAACAATTTCTTCTGGAACACCAAACATTGATGTGTATGAAAGAATACAGAGGAAACAAATAGTATTCAGTCTCTCTCTCTCTCTCTCTCTCTCTCTCTCTCTCTCTCTCTCTTCCTTTCCATCTCCCTCTCTCTATCTCTTTCTACCCTTCTCCATACCATTTTCTCTCATGGAATCAAGATTTTATAAAGGAGCTCCCTAATTGTCACCCTAAATATAAGAGTTGAATTTATGTGTTCCTGTGTTGGTCATAGTGAATCAGAAAGTGTAGACTATCTCTGCTCAGTAAATGAGGTGAATTCTTTTATTTTTGTTTGTTGTGCTTTACCATGAACTAGTTTCTTATTATCAGCCTAGAACATTAGGAAGAAGTGTTTACAAGTTGTTTTTCCTGTTTTAACTCTGAAGTGGGCTAATAATTCAGGTTGGGTTTTTTTTTTGTTTGTTTTTGTTTTTAGGGTGTGTGTGTCACGTAATGAGAAAACCCTGACTTCAGCAAGGTGATTACCTTCACTTCTTTAAAATTAGTTCAAGATATGGAGAAAGTACGAAACAGGTTATGTTTTCAATCCAGAATCTCTTTACTTGAGTTTTTTTTACATATATGTGTATGACGTCCAGTGTATACTCCTCTAGGAAGGAGGGCAGAGAATAAAATTTCTCACCTTCCATATGACTTTCCTTTAAGGACAAGTCTGACTGGTAAATTGAACTTATAGAATATACAATGTAATGATTTTCCCCAAAGTTAGAGAGAACTTAGGAAAGTTTTCACTTACCTCTGTCTGTATGTGGGTAAAATATTTATCTTTTAAGGTTGTAGCCAAATAAAAGTAACAACATGATAATTCTACCATAGGTGTTCATACTTCAACATATATATTTTATTTAAATCTATATATATATATATATACACTACATGAATTAGGCTGTTATTTTTAAATAACCATCTTCACAAGGTCATTTCAAATAACTTGATAACTATTTGCCTGAGATACAATATACTGTAGATTAACAATTGCTCTATTTTGACAATAATTTTTACCATAGTGAATATAATAAACAATGCTGCAATGTAGCTATGGATATAGTTTTTAATAATTGTAAATGTAATTAAATATTTCTTATAATCCCACACTAAAAATAAAATCTCTCATAAATATATCACGTAGTTTTTATTATTGTCAGGGTTAAGGATATATGTTGCCTAATTATTTCCAAAAAAATTTCTATGATAGTTATACTTTTCTGAATCATTATTGATATTGACCACTACCATTATATGTAATTAAGCCACTTTGTTAAATTGACAAGTAAAAATGATGATGGCTTTCAGTATATATTTTAAATGTCTTTTTTCATTCTGCATAATTTCCAATTTCAAGAGTACTCATGAGCCACTAATCTCAAAGAGATTTGTCACATTTCCCAACAAGAAAATGGTAGAGAACTTCACCAGCTGAAACCTTATGCTACTGATAAACTGACCTAAAAATATAGTGTATATTATATAAAATCACAATAGCTGTTATCTAACTTGAACAGAATTTACAACATTTTTTTTTCAGGGAATAGGAGTTGATCTCATGTGGCTTCAAAGTATATCCCTGGATCTGTATAGACTATCAAACACCTAAGTTAATTCATTAACTCAATGTCTTATGGTAGATAACAGTTGGGACTCATAAAGGTTTCTGCTAATACTTTAAATTTGGTCAGTGAGATCTGACACACTGAACGTTTATAATTATTTGACAATTGCATTTCAAATATACTGTTTGACATCAATATGATATTTTTCTTCACTGTTTGACATCAATGTGACATTTTCCTTAATTAAATATAAATCTGTGTTTGCTTTATTATTTCCATTTCAGAAGACAAACAAAATGTATCATTTGGTTTTCTAAACCTGACAGGTGTGGAAATGTGGGA
This sequence comes from Myotis davidii, assembly GCF_000327345.1. Taxonomy (NCBI): domain Eukaryota; kingdom Metazoa; phylum Chordata; class Mammalia; order Chiroptera; family Vespertilionidae; genus Myotis; species Myotis davidii. Next base: position 100,377 of record NW_006294866.1, on the reverse strand, counting down.
GGGGAACTGCACCTCTGTGACAGAGTTCATTCTTCTTGGATTATCTGATGTCCCTGAGCTGAGAGTCTTTCTCTCCCTGCTGTTCCTTCTGATCTATGGAGTCACGGTTCTGGGCAACCTGGGTATGATCGCACTGATTCAGGTCAGCTCTCGCCTTCACACTCCCATGTACTTTTTCTCCACCTGTCCTTTCTAGACTTTTGCTACTCCACGATCATCGTGCCAAAGATGCTGTTCAACATGCTAACCAAGGATAAAACCATCTCCTTCCTGGGATGCATACATTATAGCCACTTTCAATGAGATAATCACCATTGTCATCATCCTCACCTCCTACTTGTTTATTCTCATCACCATCCTGAGGATGCGCTCTGCAGAGGGAAGACGCAAAGCCTTTTCCACCTGTGCCTCCCACCTCACAGCCATCGTTGTCTTACAGGGAGCAATCCTTTTCTCTTATTGCCGGCCCAGTTCTGGCAGCAGTGTGGATACTGACAAAGTGGCTTCAGTGTTTTACACTGTAGTGATTCCCATGCTGAACCCCCTGATCTACAGCTTGAGGAACAAGGATGTGAAAGAAGCTCTGAAGAAAGTTTTGAGGAGCTCTTTTCTCAGCTAATTCAGGGTTTCATCAGAGATCTTTAAAGAGAGCTTAGTGGGATGAATATTACAGAAAAGCAAAAGGAGGGATTTTACATGCTAGAGATCTATGCATGCTTTCTTGTTTTCCATGCTTCTGTCTTATTAAAGCCGTATTTTAATAATATTTTTTTGCCTGTAATTATTTTTTGATCAATTAATTTATTGAAATTTGTTGGTGTGACATCCTATATAATAAGGAGCTACTATGCTATTTATACCAAACGGCAGAACAACCGTCTGGATGACCTTTGGGACAAAGCTGGGGCTGCGAGGGGCTGTGAGGGGCTGTGAGGGGCTGTGAGGGCCGCGAGGGCCACCAAGGCAGCTGGGGCTGTGAGGGCTGAGCCCCTTGCACGAATTTTATGCATTGGGTCTCTAGTTGGTTAATAAAATTATATAGGTTTCACCCTAGTTGGTTTGGCTCAGTGGATAGAGCATTGGCCTGTGGACTGAAGAGTCCAGGGTTTGATTCCAGTCGAGGGCACATGCCTGGGTTGCTGGATAGATCTCCAGTAGGGGGCTTGCAGGAGGCAGCCAATCAATGATTCTCTCTCAACATTGTTTCTATCTCTCTCCCTCTCTCCCTGCCTCTCCCCTCCTCTTTGAAATAAAAAATATTTCTAAAAAATCATATCGGTTTCAAGTGTACAATTCTGACACATTATCCTTTTGCCCACCACCCAAAGTCAAATCTTGTTCCATCACCATATATTGGACCCCCTTTACCCTTTCATACAGCCCACACCTCTCCCTTTGGTAACCACCATGCCGTCTGGATGTCTACAAGTTTTTGTTAGTTTTTCTTGTTTGTTCATTTGTTGCTTTCAGTTTAAAGCTATATCTTATTATTTTTATTGGCTAGTTCAGCTATATCTGCTCCCTTTGCTGCTGTTCTCCAATATCTAATTGCTTTGAATGAGTTTTGAGTGTGGTATTGTTAGCATGAATTTTTTGTTTTGAGATAATATCAGTATATTTCTAGTAAAGTGCACATAGACACATGTCTTTATCATCCTTGATGAATACAACTATTTTTATTAAACTGAATTCACTCTTTAACATGGCATGAGTATACATTTGTCTCATATAATGTGTTTTCTCAGGAAAATTTGAAGTGAATTTCCTATATGTTTATGGGTATTTGGGATATTACTTTTCAGTCATTTATAATTATCTTCTTTTTTAGTACCCTTTCTATTGCAAGATTATAATTTTAGAACTTTTAAAACCTTTTTTAGCAAAATAGAGATAATAACACTCTAATATAATAACATTTTCATAAAAATTACATGCTGTATCTTAGTTCTTAGCATAATAGACGGTATAACTGATTAATACATTATCAGCTGTTATTGCTAGTTTTGACCCTTACCTTTTGTTCTCTCTTTTACTTGAATACTGGATTAAGCAAGTAGATTATGCATTTGATTCCACACGTTTTTAAAGATTTTATGTCTTTGTTGATTTTTAAAATTTACTCTGGCTGAAATTATTTTAAGCATTCACTATATTTTCTAAATCTATTATATTCTAAACCTATTTATTAATTTCCTATGGCTTATGAATAAAATTACTGCAAATTTGGTGGATTATATAATAGATCTTAGTTCTCTTATAGTTCTTGAGTTCATAAATTTGAAATCAATAGCATTGGGCTAAAATCAAGGTGTCAGGAAGACTACACCACTCTCTCTGGGGCTAGGGGACAATCCTTTATTTCAGCTTCTGGTGGCTGCAGACATCCTTGACTTGTGGCCATATCTTTTCTTTTTTGGGGGGGCGGTGGTATAGCAAAGGTGGAAATTTAATGAAGAACAAGTACAGACTCCCACGTGGGGAAAAGGAAAGATTCTCACAGCACAGACTCCCAGGAGAGTCCCCCATGACCATATCATTTTAATCTTTAAGGCTAGCATCTTCAGACCTTCTACGTTCCAGTTTTAGTAGATCTTCTCGTGTGTGTGTGTGTGTGTGTGTGTGTGTGTGTGTGTGTGTGTGTGTATGAAACAACATTTTGCCTCTCTATTCTAAGGACATCTGTGATGGCATTTAGAGAGCAACCGGATAATGCAGAATAACTTCCTCATCTCAGTGCCATCAACCTAATCACATCTCTAAACAACCTTTTTTTCAAATGAGGTGACACTTTCAGGTTCCAGGGATTAGAACCTGAAATATATGAGAGTACATTTTAAAGCTTAACACACCCATCTGTTTAAGGCTAAATCATAAGGTACCTTTCCTATGTTTCTGCAATGTTAATGCTTCATTTGTTTCATTACTTTTTAACATATCCTTTGGTATTTGTTATTGTCCATATATTTATTAAGGTCCCTTGTTCAATGCAATATAATAAAGAAGAACACTTGACCTGAGATTAAACACCTGGGGGCCAATTCAGATCTTGATGAGTTATTTTGAGGAAGATGCTCAAATTTACTTAATCTTGGGTCTCTCAAATATAAACTGGGGATAACCTGCCAGCCTCAAAGTGTTATTGTTGAACTTAAGTATAACATACTGCAAGGACCTGGCCCATTAAATACACACTTATGAATACTTCTTAATAAAAACATTTGAGAGCAAGGGTCATTTAAAATCCAGTATTACTGGCAAAGACAGCTACTCAGTGTTTTTTAAATAAGTAAGGACTAAAAATATGAAGATATGTTCCACTTATGATAAAAAATGCCATGGTTCTGCATTGGTTTTTGAGTACTTTTTGTTTTTTATTAATCCTCACTAAAGGATGTTTTCCATTGATTTTTTTTTTTTTTTAGAGAGTGAAAGCGAGGAGGGGAGGGAGAGAGAGGAGAGAGAGAAACATCAATGTGAGAGAGCCACATCAATTGGCTGTCTCCCACACATGCCCCAAGTAGGACAGGGAACCTGTAACCCAGATAATGCTCTTGACTGGAATCAAACCCATGACCCTTCGGTTGGCAGGCCAACACTCTAACCACTGACAAACATCAGCCAGCACTCAAATGCTTTCAATAGAGTGAGATTTCCCACATCATTTATGAGAATTTGCATTTTAAGATGAAAGGAGAAAATAGTTTACCTGTGGTCTTCTAATTAGAACAGGGTTTTTCAACCTTATTACTTGTGACATTCAGAACCAGACAATTCTGTTCTATAGGATTTTTTCCTGTGCATTAAGGGGTACTAACAGCATCCTTGGCCCCTACCTATTAAATGCTAGACCCACCCTTCGTCTCATGTATTCTTATCAAGCAAAAATGTCTCTAGACATCGTCAAATCTCCCCTAGAGAGCAAATCCTGATCTGGAGTCACTAACCTAGAATGTGTGAATATGCTTGAGTTCTAGTCTCTCAGAGGAAACTTCAGTATTGAACTTCTCTGTATTTAAGAACTCTTTATAGCTAACCAGGCCCTCACATTTTAGCCAGTTGCTCTCCAGAATCTATTATGTCCTTTTCAGAGATCTTTGATTTTAGGGCTTTAGGGACACAGAGTTATTCTTACTTTAGCATGGATAATTGTTGGTCTCCATATCTTATGAAGATGTAGGCATACTTTTGGTATCTAAAAGCTGGTTGTTTTGTTTTATTAGCAAAAAAGAAGTCACATTATATTCAGCTTCACAAAACCTTGGAATGTCAGATTTCTATTTTCTTCCCAAAGTTTCTTCATAGGTAACACTCCCAGTTGTCTGGGAATAGCCAAGGAACACTGAGTGCTCCTCAGACACGTTTGAATAGCAAGCACATAAAAATTTCCCATATCTTTTAGTGATTTTACTTTACATATATAATTTGGCTACTCCCTTATTTGCAAACTATAGGAATTGATATAGTATTTATCATCCCCTTACTAATTGCAGTTCAATTTCCTGGTGGGCACCCAGCCTCTCCTGTTCTTGGTGAGTCTTTGTTTTTGCACCAGTGGGATTTGGTGAAGTGTTCGTGGCTAGCCATTGAAGACCCAGTGATTGCTTTCTGAGTGGACACTAGGGTACTAGTGATTTAAGTGTGGGATTTTCCTGGAGTTTTTGGGAAAGAAGAGTTTCTTTCTTCTGAGATTAATCCTCTGGAAAGATAGAAGCTTAAATTTTTCTCCTCATTGGGTACTTGTCAAAATCCTTAATGTTCCATTGAAATTATCCTTTTCTCTGTAGAACACTGCCTGACACAACATATTCACACAGTAAATGTATTTATTGAATGCAGAGTCTGGGGTCTATTCTGGCCTTGGGTAGGCAGAATTCTGTTTCAACATGATGCACATATAACACATACCAGAGTTATTAACTTTGTTTGTAATTGGTTTTTCATCTACATGTTGACTTTCAAGATCTCTAATTCTCAACAACCTGATAGATACATTTTTGCTTCTTTCCCAGCAAAATGGGATTTGGTGAAGTGTTCATGGCTAGCTATTGAATTTTTCCATCATCTTATCATATAGCATATTCTGTTGTTTCATAAATTGCTTTGAGCTGTTTAAATCAAATTAGATGCAAATATCATAATCCAATTTTATGTATAACAGTTTACTATCTTGAGAGCCAATATTTTTGGAGACTCTCTCAAGGTGTAGAAAAACACATTACATCATTTCATTTTTGTTTAATCAGCTCCTCAGTAGAACTAATTGCTCACATAAATTTTTCCACTGGGATTTGGATATCAGAGTGTGTGTTCCTGGGATTTGATGTGAGCTCAGAAAGTTAATTTCAAAGCCTCAAAGAAAAATATAAAAGGTTTTGCATTATCTAAGGGAACCACAGCCTTCCTAAGGGAGGCACAACTTTCTTCTTCTACCAGCACAGAAGGCCTACCCAAATGGATTATTACAAATTTGGCAATGGTCAATTTTTAATCTTTAAGTCACACAATTAATTTTTCCAGTAAAAATTGAACTGATACTGACAACAGTGTAGTAAGAAGGTGAGAGAAAAAGATAATGACCTGGTAAGTGTTCTCACCTTAACCCTAGGACATAAGAGCTTGATGAGGTTTTAGGTGCTTATCTTCTTATAGTCCCTTACTTTACACATAGGAAACTGATGTTTTGAGGAAAAATTCCTGGGATAACACAGCTTTTAAGTCATCAAGGTATTTTAAACAAAAACAATAGTGTAACAACTAAAAAAAAAAGCATGTTTAATATGTGATATTCCTAACACAATGCTCAGGATTATTGGAGGGGATTTAAAGAAGAAAGGAGATATCAAAGCTATCACAGGGAGTAGAGAAATACATTTTATTATACTTTTAAAATATTAGATTTAACATGCAGGATGTAGTTTGGGATGTGGACCAAAAAGAATTTGCTATTGTTCAGACCAAAATCCTACCTCACTTAGTAAGCTGAAGTGAGAAAGTGGAAACCAGTGCAGATGCCTGGAAGGAAACATGGAAATGAATGAAGGAAAATAAGTAAAAGTAGATACAGGGCAACATTTTTGAGGATGAAATTGACTTCAGTGTTGCTATGTGCTGACAGTTTATGAGAGACATATTATTAATAATAGTAAAGATTAATAGCAATAATTAATATCTTAATTGATTAAATAGTCAGAATTCAGTGGTGCAAAGTTGAAGATATTAACTCAGAGAGGAGGGACACAATTTTCCCAGAAAAGGAAAGGAGGGAGAGAGCAAATTACTGATGAATTCAAGTGCTATACAATGATAATATGAGAAAGTTGAGGATAAACTTATTTGGTATTCTATATTTTCTACCCAAAAGAGAAATTATTTTCTGGTAGTGAGAAAAAGGTCATAGAATGAGACTTAAAAAGAAATATGAAGGTTTGCAATAGTTATTAAACGAGGGAAACAAATGTGTATAATATGAATTGTTAAAGAACAATTATATTAAAATATACATAATATAAATCATATATATATATATACACACACATACATGTGACTTAAAGTGGTGAATTTTATATAATTATAAAATGAACATGTGTCAAAGATTTTACTTAATTCATTGGTTTAAAAGATAATTCAAAGAATTATAGATCAGGCATTCTACAAATAAATACAAGATTGGCTTTTCACACAGTGGGGGAGGGAAATCAATTGTCTACACTGGACAAACTGTGCATATCTATAGTCAACTATCACTTGAATTGCTATCAATTATCTACAACTTACAGATCTGTAAACTAGAGCAAAGACAAAGAAAGGCAGAGATAACTCAGAGAGGTAGATAGAAAAGACTTTTCCACATTTTTCACCATTTTTCACTATAGACAACATAGAAACATTCCTGGATATCATTATCATATTGCCTGGATTGAATTTAATGGATTTGTAAGCATGGGGGTTTCTCTAGCTATATTCCATAGCTCAGATTCCAGATAAAATAAAATGTCTGAATTGACAGAACTGCTAGGTTGCCAACTTAGAACAGAGAAATCACAAGATGCTGAGGATATGGAGGCTGGAGAAGAGAATCTAACACATAATTGATAAGAAAGGGACTGTTGTTCTCCTATTATAGATCATGAAACTGAAACTCAGTGATTAATTGGCCTGTCTAAGGTTTCACAACATTAGGTGACAGAGCTAGGACTCAGCCACTTTTATAACTAATTCAGAATCTTCTTTCTGTTAACAGTGGATTTCAAACAACTCTAAGGAGTTCCTTTGTTCCTTAGAGGTGAAGCCAGTTCTCAAGGTGAGAAATATCTTTACCTATAAAAGGCTTCACCTTAAACAATAATGCTTTATCTGTTGTGGAAATAAAAACAACACAAATAGGAACAGAGGCTTTTTATTCAGAGTTTGCCATGTAATAAAGTGGTTAACTACTATTACTTGACATTGGTGGAAGATGATGGAGTTGAAGAAAATAAAAGAGGGAAGCCCAGATTTAGAGTTCAACAACTGGTTTGATGGTGGTGCCATTTAATGTGGAGAACAGCTTTAATTTTATTAACCGATGTCCCACCAATAAACTTAATGGCAAAAAGAGAAGTGAAATGTATCAATTTGGTAAAAAAAGAAAATCTATGCATTATACTACATTAACTGTAGAAATGCCTACGAGTTATCAGGATGCTCAAGTAGATTTAAAATTACTCTTCTATTTATTTTGACCATTTTCTTTTCTATTTTTCATCAGTGTTGAACTTATTATTACTATTGCCATCGTTTCTCTGCCTCAAGTTCAGGAGTTTAGGAGCACTGCAGAGAATGGAGTTGGAGAATGGCACTGTGATGTCTGAGTTCTTTCTCTTGGGATTTAGTGACCATCCGGAACTTCAGAATGTTCTTTTCGCTGTGTTTTTTTCCATCTACTCTGTTACCCTGCTAGGGAACCTTGGGATGGTTTTGTTAATCACAACCAGTTCCCACTTGCACACCCCTATGTACTTTTTCCTCTGCGTGCTGTCCTTCATAGATGCATGCTACTCTTCTGTCATTGCCCCCAAATTACTTGTGGACTTGGTTTCCAACAACCAGACCATTTCTTACCATGGCTGTGTTGCACAGTTATATTTTTTCTGCTCTTTGGTTGACACAGAATCTTTCCTCTTGGCTGCCATGGCTTATGACCGGTATATAGCAATCTGCAACCCACTGCTGTATACTGTTACTATGTCTAAGAGGATTTGCTGTCAGCTTGCTATTGGAGCATTTTTGGGGGGCACCATGAGCTCAGTTATTCACACCACTAATACTTTCCATCTGTCTTTCTGCTCCAAAGAAATTAACCACTTTTTTTGTGATATCTCCCCGCTCTTTTCTTTGTCCTGCACTGACACTTACAAGCATGACATTGTCCTGGTAGTTTTTGCTAGTTTGGTGGAAGCTGTCTGTCTTCTCACAGTTCTTCTCTCTTATGTCTGCATCATAGCAGCTATTCTTAAAACAGGTTCTGCCGAGGGAAGAAGAAAAGCGTTCTCCACTTGTGCTTCCCACCTGACTGTGGTCACTATTTACCATGGGACCCTCATTTTCATTTATTTGCGTCCCAGCACTGCTCATTCACTGGATATTGACAAAGTGACCTCTGTGTTCTATACATTGATTATACCCATGTTGAACCCCTTAATCTATAGTTTAAGGAACAAAGATGTAAAAAATGCCTGTAGGAAGGTGATTAGCTCAAAATTTCTTTCTCTTTAAGAAAGGATGAAAAAGGGCCTGACAAGTTTTCAACAATGTCTATATTTTACATTTGGTTCTGAACTATTAGAAGTTAGTTTAATATGGATGTTCCCCAAATCTGTGGGTAACGAAGCATCAACCACAGAATAGAGCATGATGCCATGGACAATAGCATTCTTTCTTTCAGTGCCAGGAGTTGAGTGGCAGATAGGAAATTAATTGGCTAAGGTCATAGAGCTGACAAGTAAATGATATAATACTTGAACTCAGATATGAACTCATGTCAGTTTTACTTAAAAGTCTAGTTGTTATCTTATACCTTCTCCCATCATTATCATTTTCTTGCAATCCTATATAATAAAGAGATAATATGCCAATTGACCATCACACTCTCACATAAGATGGCTGCCCCATGTGGGCACAAGATGGCCACCCCCATGTGTGCACAAGATGTCTGGCAGGGGCGGGAAGTTGTGGGTGATCAGGCCAGCAGGGGAGGCCATTTAGAGGCAACCAGGCCAGCAGGTGAGAGCAGTTAGGGGCAACCAGGCCAACAGGTGAGGGCAGTTAGGGGCGACCAAGTCAGCAGAGGAGGACAGTTGGGGGGGGACCAGGCCTGCAGTGGAGGGCAGTTAGGGGCAATAAGGCTGGCAGGGGAGGGCAGTGCGGGGCAATAAGGCCTGCAGGGGAGGGTAGTTAGGGGCGACCAGGCCAGCAGGTGAGGGAAGTTGGGGATGACCACGCCTGCAGGGGAGGGCAGTTAGGGGCAACCAGGCCAGCAGGTGAGGGCAGTTAGGGGCGACCAGGCCAGCAGAAGAGGACAGTTGGGGGCGACCAGGCCTGCAGGGGAGGGCAGTTAGGGGTGACCGGGCCTGCAGGGGAGGGCAGTTCGGGGCAATAAAGCCTGCAGGGGAGGGCAGTTAGGGGGGGACCATGCCAGTAGGAGAGGGCAGTTAGGAGGGACCAGGTTGTCAGGGGTGGGCAGTTAGGGGTGACTGGGCTGGCAGGGGAGGGCAGTTGGGGGTACCAGGCCTGCAGGGGAGGGCAGTTAGGGGTGACTGGGCCAGCAGGCAAGGGCAGTTGGGGGCGATTGGGCTGGCAGGGGAGCAATTAGGGATCGATCAGGCTGGCCAAGGAGTGGTTAGGGGCAATCAGGCAGGCAGGCAGGCAAGTGGGTGGGAGCCAGCAGTCCCGGGTTGTAAGAAGGATGTCTGACTGCCAGATTAGGCCCGATCCCTGTCTGGCAGTCGGAAATCCCCCAAGGGGTCTCAGATTGGAGAGGGTGAAGGCTGGGCTGAGGGACACCCCCCACCACACAAATTTTGTGCACAGGGCCTCTAGTTAATATAACTTAAAAAACAAACCCCCCAAAACCTGGTATCCTAACAACCTGTAAAGGCTATTAGAATCTTCAGAAAATATTTAAAAGACATATTTGAAATATTTTTATCTTAAATTTCTGTTCAAACAGTAATGCAAGACTAGTAACTTGCTGAAAACTGCATATTTTTAATGTGTTGTTCTATTCTCACGATGTTTGAAGTACATAATAGCTCATGTTACACAATACAGGAATATATAAAATTATGGGAGAGGATTTAAATAAAACACCTGTGTAACCCATTATTTCATGTTTATTTTTTGACACCACCTAAATTAAAATGAATACTCTTGAGAATCTGAAATTGTGTTGTTTTTCATAACTGGATACATTCTTAATTGATCACAGTGCAAACAATATATGCAACGAACTTAATTTTTAGGATAGACTGTAGGATTACCTAATATTCATCTACTCATCAATACTTTGTTTAAAATATAGTTACTTTTTATTTCACAGATACACAGAGAGTAAACATAAATAGGTACAAATGGAATATCAATCCAAACACTATCTTGTTATTTATTTTTATTTCGCTGAACCATTATTAAGTTACTAAATCTATCTTTTAATTTAAACTCTATCAGTTGGGCATTTTAGCTTTCTATATTTATTTTAACTAGTGTAATGCTATGAACACAAGGGAAATGAAGTCCTCTTTTCCATTGGCCTTTGGAAAAGGCTCAGTCCTTTATCCTCCAACTTGCATTTATGCAGTTTGTCAATAGCATCATGTCCAGTTGTCAGTAGCATCATGTCTGTTCTCTAGAGTGAGGCAAGAAGGGAAGTCCACAGGCTGACGTGAAGGCTGTGAGGTGTAATAAGAATCTAGAGCTGCTGATATGGGGTTTGTATATTGATATAACCGGGCCAGAATGATGAGAAAGAGAAGATCCAAGAATATTTTTACATCAAATAATTTTCCCTTGATTCTTATCACAGCCAACACCAAAAGACAAGAAGTTCAGATAGATTTCATATAAGATGAAGATCATAGAATAACGTTGAACAAGAGAATTCTTTTTTGCATCATATTTCAGCCTACACAATAATATTAACCAAGCATTTTGAAAGCTGTCCTGGAACTGGGCATTACTAATAGCAAAGGAGAAATGATGGTGAACAAAGAGGCAAGGGTTGTGCCTTTATGGAACTTTGAACATAGGAGATTTCTGATTTATTTTTATTTATTTACTTACTATTTTTATCCTTTTAAGTGTTAGGATAGAATATTTATAGGGTGATGTATCTAGGAAGGAGACAAACCTTCCTATGTACTAAACCCAATTTAACCCATTTAACCTCCCTTTTGACTGAGCAAGTTTATTAACCCCATATATATAAATAATCTTAAGGAGGATATGTTGAATTGACAAGAGAAGTAGTTGCTATTTGCATGATGTCTCTCTTGGACATACTCATGAACAGAGAATGTAAGTATGAAAAGACTCTCTTTGCAAAAGAGTGAAGTGAACCTATTATTACTTGCCCTGAGTTGGGAGAAAAAGCTAAAACCAATAATTAATGCGCCTTACTTGCATTTCAGGCACAAAGGTAAGAAATGGGAAACATCCAGAAGTTTGTATTGGAGACTACAGGAACCTATGCCACAGTACTTAAAGCTTAGTACTCAGAATCTTTCAATAAGTCCTTTTGGGTGAATATACTTTCACCCAGAACATAACTTAGTGCCAACTGCTTTTTTCAAGGCACCTTTCACATCCTTATTCCTTAAGCTGTAGATCAGTGGGTTTAACATGGGGATGACAACTGTGTAGAAAACAGAAGCCATTTTGTCCGTGTCCATGGAGTAACTCGTGCTGGGTCGGAAATACATGAACAAGAGTGTACCAAAAAATATCGCCACAGCAGTTAGGTGAGAGGCACAAGTAGAGAAGGCTTTGCATCTGCCCTCTGCTGAGTTCATTCTAAGGATGGTGGTTATGATGTAGCTGTAGGAGAGGAGGACAGTGATGATGCTGGACCCCACAACACAGCCAATGAAAGTAAACATCACTATCTCATTGATGGTTGTATCTGAGGAGGACAGAGCTAGTAAGGGTGGAATATCACAGAAAAAGTGATTGATGATGTTGGAATTGCAGAATGATAATCGGAATGTGAAACAGGTGTGGATGGCCGAATCCACCAAGCCCGTGACGTAGGCAATAGTCACGAGCTGGGTGCAGATGCTTCTGGACATGGCAGTTGTATAAAGAAGTGGATTACAAATGGCTACGTAACGGTCATATGCCATGACAGCCAACATGAGACATTCCACATCTGCAAAAGCACCAAAAAAGTACATCTGAATGGCACATAAATTATATGGAATATTTTTTTGCTCAGATAAAAAATCAACTAACATCTTGGGAGAGATAGTGGAGGAGTAGCAGACATCACAGAAAGACAGGTTGCTCAGGAAATAATACATGGGCGTGTGGAGGCTGGGGTCCATGTTGATCAGTAGGATCATCCCTAGATTGGCGATCACGGTGATGCCATAAACCAGCAGGAAGAGCACAAAGAGCCCCCGCTGCACATCCTGTCTGCCAGAAAGTCCTAGGAGTATGAAGTCAGTGAACACAGTGCAGTTCTCAGCAGCCATCACTCAGGTCTAGAATCCCCTAGTGTTAAAGAAGGAAGTGGAAGTGGGGTTGACATCATATTACTATTTTTCTGTAATTAGAAAAAGAGATGAGCATTTTTCTAAGTATGCTTTGGGTAAAATGACTCTCTTGGTATATATCCAAGTAAGTATACATTGATAAAGTGATTATGCCAATAATACTGCCTACATTTATATAGCACTGTCTACAGCAGTGCATCTCAACCTGTGGGTCGCGACTGCTTTGGCAGTCGAATGACCCTTTCACAGGGGTCGCCTAAGACCATCCTGCATATCAGATATTTAAATTATGATTCATAACAGTAGCAACATTACAGTTATGAAGTAGCAACGAAAATAATTTTATGGTTGGGCCACAACATGAGGAACTGTATTTAAAGGGCCAGAAAGTTGAGAACTACTTGTTTAGAGTTTGCAGTGCACTTTCATTCAAAATTGATCATGTTATTTTCACACCAACCTATGCAGAACTTATGATAATTTTTACTACTTCTATCTTATATTAAGAAATTGATGTCCTCAATGTTCTGTTCTATGATGTCCTCATAGATCTCAATGATGTCCTCATAGTTCTAAAAATCATTTGGTTCAGATAACCCACATATTCTGACAATATTGTTTTTCTTTTTAGTGTTGTAGAACTATTCTATCCTGTAATAGAGAAGTATAGTTAGTGAGAGGTTCAGGTAATGAATATATTTCTTTTTTATTTCTTCATTAATCCAAATGTGAAATAGAGTGATTATAGGTTCCTAGATATAACGTTCGTTCACCTAATACCCCATCAACTCCTCAGTTTCTAAGCAGCCTTAACAAACAAGGGATAGAAATGGTCTCTGATCCAGGACCTAGTGGAGCAATGAGGGTGATGCTTGATGGAGTAGTTTTGGAGGGTCCCTGATGCTAGCGCTAACCATGTCTCTTCTGACAGCAGCTGTTGCTCAGGGGAAATGATGGAACGTTTTTGCGATACTATTCACATATATGACTGAAAGGAAACAAAGAGAGTATGGACTACTGTGTAAGCCCTTCAACTCTAATCTGCTAGAATCCACATGATCTATTCACTAACAGGTCAGATCTGTAAGACATATTTAAAAATACTCACTGGTGCACAGTCCCATTACCCCTGAAAGATTCATGTCTAAACTATACCCCCATCCCACGTCCCTCGAAATTGTAATATTGCTTTATTGTTTTCATTGATCCCTATCTAACATGAACATCTCCAAGTTCTCCTTCAGTGGTGTTGGTGGTCTTTGGGAGGCCAATGGAATTCTACGTCCCACTGTTATATTTTACCCAATCAATTGCTGTATATGATATCATCTGTGACCTTCTCATCTCTGTGGGGATATAAAGAAAGTAGAGTTGAGAATAGAAGAAAGACAAAAAGAGAATATATACATAATAATCCAGTGACTAATGTTCAGCCTTCCAAAACCTTAGCCTAAACTTCTCTAGACAGAGCAGCAAAAAATATTTTATGCCCAGCCGAAGTGGCTCAGGGGTTGAGCATCGACCCATGTACCAGGAAGTCAGGGATTAATACCCCGTCAGGACACATGCCCAGGTTGCGGGTTCCATGCCTGGTGGGGACATGCAGGAGGCGGACAGTCAATGAATGTCTCTCATCATTGATGTTTCTATCTCTCCCTCTCTCTGAAACAGTGGTTCTCAATCTTCTGGCCCTTTAAATACAGTTCCTCATGTTGTGACCCAACCATAAAATTATTTTCGTTGCTACTTCATAACTGTAATGTTGCTACTGTTATGAATCATAATGTAAATATCTGATATGCAGGATGGTCTTAGGCGACCCCTGTGAAAGGGTCGTTTGACCACCAAAGGGGTTGCAACCACAGGTTGAGAACCGCTGCACTGAAATCAATAAAAAATATATTAAAAATATTTCCCATGTAAAAATGAATATATTTTATAAAATATACAAAAGGAAAGGTTACGACAAAAATAATAAAAATGATCTACCACCTCCCCAACCCATGCTTACATTTTATTGTATTTATAGCTAAGTACATGTATTTAAATTAAATAAATGAAAAAAAACCTGTATGGACATGGCTTTGCTGCTATCACTGGTGCCCCTTAACATAATACTAAGTAAACAATTGTCTAGTTATAAAGTCTTTCTTCCAGAAAATGGTTATCTGATCCTGAGAGATGGCCATTGTCATATAAGTGCATGACAGTGCTACCAAGGAGAACAGGTTTAGTCAAGGCTCCCTGTGGCATGAAACAGGAAAGGAAGGCACTGCATTTTGTTATAAATATATCTATACGATAAGCAAAGTAGTGTTTTAGGAAAATAAAAAATAATTATTTAATTAAAATATTCTCTGAATGTAGTATGCCTTACCAATTTCACAAACCTATCTCAAAACTACAAATAAGCTACTAAAGTTTTTAAATTCATACTGGAATCCTGCCATTTTTTATCATCTGATAGTCCATAATCCTTATTTTTATAAAAACCGTATAAAGTTATATATACAGGGTACCCCCCAAAATGTATACATACTTTAACAGCTGATAGCTGGATTGATGTTTCTTTTCAGATTTAACCCATTGGAATCAACAAAGATTCACCATGTGTGTACACATTTCTGAGACACTGAATATGTGGATATATACATCATTTGAAATTTTATACTTATTTAAAATTTTTTTATAAGCAAGCGGATTTCAGGATGGAAACATCCTTGCACTAAAAACTGAACTAAAATTTTCAGAGGTAGTCTTTGAGCTTTAACACTAATGATATCCAATATGATAGAAATTTTATATATTTTCACTCAAGAAAAAAAACTTGATTTTATCACTGACAATGCTTCTGTATGTTAGTAAATGAAAAAAATTATTTTTATTTTATAATTATAATTTAGTTTATGTTTCTTGCTGACACTGTTACAGATGTCTCCATCCTTCACCCCTTTGCCCACCTAAATGAAACTTTTTATGCTACCGCTTTGGTGTATGGCATCTTAGTGTTTACTGAAACCTGAAACACGTTTTGCAGATCTAGTCTATCACTCACCTTCACTGGTTGCATGACTGAGGCCAAACGGACAAATCCCTTTCCAAGAGAAAGAAATGTGATAAAAAAGAAGTGAAAACAAAATAAAGTGTGAAAATTGACATATGTTTTTATTTTAAGCTGCCTTTCCCATTTAAATGAAAGGGTACAGAAACCTACCTGAAATGAGCAAATCTTTCTGTCCTTATCTCTGATACTTCAACAATAGGCAGATTGCATTTTATTTCTACCTCATGACTGTTGGGACAAATCTCTAAAGCCTCTGCCTCCACTCCTCTGTGTTGTGAGAATATGATTAATTGAATTCCGCTTCTGTGTTTTCCCCTGTGAATGCTGCAACAACTTTAGCAAAGGCTCAAAGTTTTAATTCTTCACTCCTTTGAGTAAATTGGTCAGTGTCAGACATTTACCAGACTTTCTTTGAATGCTGTGCTTCATGCTACCATGAGGTCTACATTCTCTTCCAGTGAAAGCAGATTTCTGATGAACTTAGATTTTGATCTGCTTTTCATTGTTTATCCTGTTTCCTCCACTTCTGAAACACCTCCTTTACTTCTCACTTAGAAATACGGTCATCTCACATATTGCTATTTTCATTAGTTATTGTTGGATTCCTTCTCACAAGTACACATCAACTGCCCTCATTGCAAGGGGTTTTTTTTTTTTTTTTTGACTGTGTAAGGGTAGGAAATTTTTTCCTTCTTCTCTTCTGTTTTCTTTGACTGGCTTAATAGGAAATTAGCATCACACAAATAAACAGGAGAAAGACAAATTGAATTTTGCATGTAGAGGAGACCCATATCAAATGTGAGACTCAAAGAGGTGAACAAAGGACGCAGTTTATATACCATGTAGACAGAAAAACAATAAATGTGTGAAAAATTCAAGACAAGACAAAGAGACTTTAGGGTTAGGATAGTGAAGAAGTTACAAGTTTTGTTTACATAACCTTCTCAGCTCTAAATTCCCTATCTCTGGTGATAAGAAAGCAAATAGAAATTGTTGCAAATTGAATACTAATGTGAATACTACTTTGCTTTTTTAAGTTTTAAATATATACTTTTAGTAATAAATTTCCCTTACAACTTAAACTTTATAAATTGGGTATTTTAGTTTTTTCTATAATTTTAACTAATATAATGCTATGGATACTTCAAGGGAGACTGGCGTCCTTTCCTCCAGTGACATTAGAGAATGTCCTGTTCCTTTTACCCCCAACCTTTATTTATGCAGCGTCTGTAGAGTTGTCAATAGGACCATAGCTGTTCATCAGAGAGGGAAAGA
>NW_006294866.1:69973-83266 GCF_000327345.1 Myotis davidii | reverse complement strand
AGAGGGGAAATCCACAGACTGATGTGAAAACTATGACATATTTCTTTATGTTGTACGACCTGCCAGCCGTGGGGGATTATTTTTGCATTGTCCATTTATTGAGTAATACTTTATTTTGAGTTTGAATCATTTATAAAATGTATAATAATCATTACATTAGCTAAACATATTGAATATTACTAGAGTTAATTTAATTGCCAGAGATCTGTAAAGGCAAAATTTGTTTAAACAAGAAGAAAGATAAGATGTGTAAGGTGTATAGAGTTTGTGCGCTCCAATAGTTCAGGAAATTTTATGTTTCTTCTTGTTTTTCTTGTGTGTTGCTTTGTAGTTAGTTACTCCTAGCTTCGAACGGTTGAATAATCTCAGGCAAAATTTAGTAAAATCAATATGTTTTTAATTTTGTAAAACTGCTCTTCTTGACTCGTTTTAATGTCTTTTCACAGTGTATAGCTCTTGCGTGTGTGATGATCCCAAAACTAAAACACCAAATGTACTCCTGGGGGAGATGCTACGGCAAATCTCAAACCACCTAAGTAATTGCTAGCAATGTACCAGCAGCTAAACATAAGAAAATGCTATATGTATAGTACCTGAGAGCTTTGCCACCATTCTCTGCCTCCCTGGTATGTATTTGGAGGAGGCAGGGTCATTCTTGGTCACCTTCTTCTGATTCCCTTCCATACTTACTTTCCCCGCAGGTACTCCCTCTCCGGGGGTGTCAGTTTCCTCGGGCTGCACTCCACTGAGGCAGGATCCAAACTTTACCTTAGAAACATGGAAGCCCCTCCAGACAGGCAGTCTAACTCCCAGTCCCCATTAAATGCATAACCTGGGTAGCAATATATTGCTGAAAATTGGGTAACGTAAGTTTATTCTCAAAGGATTTATGTTCTAATAGAACAGCTTTCTTTAACTATGGGGTGAGGGTGAAGATTTACAAAATAATTTAAGATATCAGACACAAGCAATTGTGAAAAATATTTCTTTGTTACATGGCTTTCTTTATATCACTGTTGCCTCCAAACATAATAGTGCATAGATAACCGTCTACTTATAATCTCCTTCTTCCAGAAAATTCTGTTGTCTGTTCCTGAGGCAATGACCATCATCATATAAGTTCAGGACATGACAATGCTACCAAGGAAAATGAGGTTTAATGAGGCTTCCTGATGCAGCAAATAGGAAAAGTTGGGGCTGCTGGTTGCTAAATATGACTCTGTCCTATAAGCAAGTCAGTATTTTAGTAAATATAGGCTAACCACTTAATAAAATGTTCTATGAAAGTTGTATGCTTTATTAATTTCACAAGGAGATTAAGTTTTTTAAATTGAAATAAAAGGTAAAATAAATGTTCCTGAGATACATGTAATTCTGTCTTTTTGAAAATATACATTTTTATTGATTTCAAAGAGGAAGAGAGAGGGAGAGAGAGATAAAAAAATCAATGATGAGAGAAAATCATTGATCAGCTGTTTTCTGCATGCCTCCTACTGGGGATTGAGCCTGCAACTTAGGTATGTGCCCTGACGGAATCAAACAGTGACCTCCTGGTTTATAGTTTGATGTTCAACCACTGAGCAACACCAGCCGGACTACAATTCTGTCTTTTTTCTCGACACATTATGTATGTGTGTATCTGTTGATAGATGAAAATTTGATTGTGGATGGTGTTCACATTTTTTTTCTGGATGTATATTTCAGTATGTGATCCATATGGACTTGGATTTATACATAATGGTATTTATAGTGTATCTCTTATTATTTGAAAAAACAGGAGCAAATATTAAATTAATGTATACAATGATATTTCTTGCACAGAGATAAAAACATTTACTTATGAAATTTGATTACAATGTAAATAAGTGAAATATTTAATTTCCTTATACTAATGACAAAGGAGTTCTGACAAATTCACACAGGTCTAACAGGAAATATTATTGTCCATTAGATTAAATAGGTTATTTATCTGAGTAAGCAGATATCAAATGATTCCTTTACAAATTACTCAATACTTAATTACTCATTTTTGTTAACAAAGCATGGAACAGATGGACAGATATCAGGAGGAAAGGGGGGTTAGGCTGGGAGATTAACCAAAGAACTTATATGCATATTTGCATAGCCCATGGACACAGATAATATGGTGAAGGCCAGGGGTGGGGTGGGAGCCAGGTGGAGGGGGGGCAAAGAGGGAAAATGGGGGACATCTGTAATACTCTCAACATTAACAAAAAAAAAAAAAACGAAATTGAGCCTTCTGCTACAACATAGTTGGACCTTAAGGGCATTATGTTAATTGAAATAAGTTAGAGAAAGACTACTACCATATAATATTATATATATTTGGAATTGAAAAACATAATAAATGAACCAAATATATGAACTCTAGATATAGAAAACAGATTGGATGATTGAACATACCACTGATGGGAATGGGAGTGGGAAAAATGAGTGATCCAGGTCAAAAGTACAAATTTCTAGCTACAAAATAAAGTAGTGGCCCATGCACAAAATTCATGTTTGGCTGGGGGTCCCTCAGATGGGCCTGCGCCCTCTCCAATCTGGGACCCCCAGGTGATGTCCTACACGGGGATCAGGCCTAAACTGGCAGTCAGACATCCCTCCCACAATCCAGGACCACTGGCTCCTAATCACTCGCCTGTCTGCCTGGCTGATTGCCCCTAAATGCTTCTGCCTGCCAGCCTGATCGCCCCCAACTACCCTCCCCTCCTAGCCTGATCGCCCCCAACTGCCCTCCCCTGCTGTGACCTGCCTTCTCCGCCAGGACCAGCCTCCTCCGCGCTGCACAGAGCCGGAGGACCCCCAGGCCTCACTGCGCAGAGTGGCCAGAATGATCAGAATTAATGGATACAATAAGTTCCCTACATCAAATGATCCCTGTATCTGATACTTACTCAGCTTAGGCCAAAAGGAGAAGTAGAGTTAGATTTTATGAAGAAGAACATACTGGAATAAAATTAACAAGGGAAGTTTGTATGTGTGTGTGTGTGTGTGTGTGTGTGTGTGTGTGTGTTTCATTGAAAAAGGCTTCTTTTTATTGTTTTGTTCACTCTCACCTGAGGTTATTTTCCCACTGTTTTTTAGGGAGAGTGGAAGGGAGGGGGAGAGAGAAAGAGAGAGAAACATTGATGTGAGATAGACACATCAATTGGTTGCCTCACACACACACACACCCCAGTGACAAGGGCCGGGGATTGAGCCTGCAACTTAGGTACGTGCCTTTGACTGGAATCAAACCCAGGACTCGTCAGTCTGAGGGCCTATGCTCTATCCACTGAGCCAAACCAGCTAGGGTCAAAGGCTCCTTTTTATATCAGTCTTGCAGGAGACACACATCAATTCATGCAGTAATTTTTATTGAATTTATTGGGTTGACGTTGATAATAAAATACAGGTTCCAGGTACACAATTCTACAATACATCACCTGTATACTATATTGTGTGTTGACCACCCCAAGTCAAGTCTCTATCCATCCCATTTATCCTCGCTTTACCTTCTCCTACTCTCTCCATACGTCCCTCTGGTAATCACCATATTGTTGTCTGTGTCCAGGAGTCTTTCTTTTCTTTCTTTGCTTAGTCTCTCACCTTTCTCATCCAGCCCCTAACTCCCTCCCCTCTGACAGCTGTCTGTTCTCTGTGTCCATAAGTATGTCTCTACTTCGTTAATTTATTTTGTTCACTAGATTCCACATATTAGTGAAATCATATGATACTTGCCCTTCCCTGACTGGCTAATTTCACTTCAGCATAATAATCTCCAGGTCCAACTATACTGTTGCAAAAGGTAAGATTGCCTTCTTTTTGTGTGGCTGAGTAGTATTCCATTGTGTAAAAGCCCCATAGCTTTTTTAATCCAGTCATCTACTGATAGGCACTTGGGCCGATTCTAAATCTTGTAAATATTGCTGCAATGAATGATTTTGAATGGCATCCTGAAAATGAGCATTGTAAATAACAAAGTATAAATAATGCTGAATAAGACAGTCAAGGGTCTTGCATTTATAAAATATTGACTTAGGGCAGGAGAATTTAAATTTAGTTTTATTAATTTATTTACTACTTATTACTTCTAAGTGTTATGATGAAAATGTATAGTTAGATGCAAGCACATAGGAAGAAGACAAAAAAACAAAACAAAAAAAACAACAACAACAAAAATCAACCCCACAAAACAGTAACACCTAATTTTAACCACTAAAACTCTTTTCTCATTGAGCAATTTTATTAAACCCATTGTTTTTAAAAAATGGAGCTTTAGGAAAATAAATGCAATTGACATGGAAACAGATGCTACTATGCCCATATCTCTCGAGAACATACCCATGAATAGAGAAAGTGTATAAAAAGACCCTCTTTGTAAAACAGTAGAGCAAACATATTACTACTCTTCCTAAGTTTGAAGAGAATAAGATTAATAATCACTGTATCCTATACTCAATTTAGGTAAAAATATAGGTAAAGAAATATCCATAATTGTATTGGCAAGACTACACAGAACACTTGTCAAAGTATCAGAATGTGAGCTCTCAACATCTCTAAACAAAAACTTTTTGGATGAACACACTTTCACCCAAGACATAACTTCCTGCCAACTGCTTTCCTCAGGACACCTTTCACATCCTTATTCCTTAAACTGTAGATCAGTGGGTTTAACATGGGGATGACAACTGTGTAGAAAACAGAAGCCACTTTGTTCACGTCCATGGTGTTACTCAAGCTGGGTTGGAAATACACTAAAAAGAGCGTACCAAAAAATATCCCCACAGCGGTTAGGTGGGAGGCACAGGTAGAGAAGGCTTTGTGTCTGCCCTCTGCTGAGTTCATTCTAAGGATGGTGGTTATGATGTAGCTATAGGAGAGGAGGACAGTGATGATGCTGGACCCCACAACACAGCCACATGAAAGTAACAAAAGAAACATCTGAAGAAAGCATAAATTGTATGGAATCCTTTTTTGCTCAGATAAGAAATCAGCTAGCATCTTGGGAGCGACAGTGGAGGAGTAGCAGACATCACAGAAAGACAGGTTGCTCAGGAAATAATACATGGGCGTGTGGAGTCTGGGGTCCATGTTGATCAGCAGGATCATCCCTAGATTGGCGATCACGGTGATGCCATAAACCAGCAGGAAGAGCACAAAGAGCCCCCGCTGCACATCCTGTCTGCCAGAAAGTCCTAGGAGTATGAAGTCAGTGAACACAGTGCAGTTCTCAGCAGCCATCGCTCAGGTGTGGAAACCCCTGATGTTAAAGAAGGAAGTGGAAATGGGGTTGACGTCATATTACTATTTTTCAGTAACTAGAAGAAGAGATAAACATTACTAAGTATGCTTTAGGTAAAGTGACTCTCCTTGAAACATACCCAATTTATTACAAATTGTGGAAGTGATTATGCTAATAATATTACCTTCATTTGTATTGCACTTGATAGAATTTTCAGTGTAGTTTCATTAAAAATCAATCATGCTATTTTCACACCAACCTATGCAGTACTTACGATAATTTTTACTACTTCTATCTTATATTAAGAACTTGATGTCCTCAATGTTCTGTACAGGTAATAGCTCTTAAAATTATTTGGTCCAGATAACCCACATATTCTGACAAGATATTAGTGTTATAGAACTATTCTTTCCTGTAATAGAGAAGTGTAGTTAGTGAGAGGTTCAGTTAATGAATGCATTACTTTGTTATTTCTTCATTAATCCAACTGTGAAGCAGGCAGAGTGATTACGGGTTCCTACATATAACATTCCCCCAATACCCCATCAGCCCCTCAGGTCCTATCCAGCCTTAACAAACAAGGGATAGAAATGGTCTGTGATCCAGGACCCAGTGGAGCCGTGAGGCGGGTGCTTGCTGGAGTAGTTTTGGAGGACCCAGAGAACGTTATCTTAGGGTTCACAGTCAGGAATATGCCAGCGCTAACCATGCCTCTTCTAACAGCAGCTGTTGCTCAGGGGAAGTGATGGAAAACTTTTGGGATACTATTGCACAGGTGACCTAGAAGAAAGAAAGAGAGTATGGACTACCATGTGAACCCTTCAACTCTAATTTACTGGAGTCCACATAATCTATTATTCACCAACAGATCCGACCTCTAAGACATTTAAAAATACTCACTGGTGCACAATTCCATTATTTTAGAAAGATTCATATCTAAAGTATATCCTCACACCACTTCCCTAAAAATTATAATTTTTTTCCATTGACTCTTATTTCATGGGAAGATCTCCAAATTTGGCCTCCCTTTGGGGGTATTGGTGGTTTTTGGGAGGCCAATGGAATTCTCCATCCCACTGCCATATTTTACCCAATCAATTATCCTGTATAGTAAAAACTTAATATGCTAAATGTCTGACCGATTAGTTGACCCTTTGTTTGACCACTAGACCAGTCGATATGATGCACAGTGACCACCAGCGGGCAGACGTTCCAACTGGTAGGTTAGCTTGCTGCTGGGGTCTGTCCAATCCGGACTCGGTGAGAGGCCAGACACACCCTGAAGCCCTCCTGTGGTCCCTCCTTGACCAGCTGGCCTGATTGGAAGTGGGTGAGATGGCCCTGATCGGCCCCAATTGCTGGCCAGGCAGGGACCCCACCTGTGCACAAATTTGTGCACCGGGCCTATAGTGTACAAGAATAATATCGTGTGTGACTGCCTACATTTTGTGGTAATATAAAGTGGAGTTGAGGGTAGATGAATGTGAGAAGAAAAAATTCTGAATAAGAATCTATTGATCAATATGCAAGATTCCAAACCCTTGGTCTCAAGTTCTCTAGACATGACAACAAGAAATATTTTCCATGTAAAAATGAATCTATTTCAGAAAATGTACAAAATCAGAAGTTATTTTTAAATAATTAAAAATGAGCTACCACCTCCCCAATCCATGCTGACATTTCATTGTGATTATATCTCTGTACATGTGTTTATATTAAATAAATAAAATATATCTGTATCTACATGGCTTTCCTGATATCACTGGTGTCCTTAAGCCTAATACTAAGTGAACAATTGTCTATGGAAAGTCTTTCTTCCAGAAAATTGTTGTCTGATCCTGAGAGATGGCCATTATCATAAAAGGGCATGACAATGCTACCAAGGAAACCAGGTTTAGTTAAGGCTCCCTGTTGCATGAAACAGGAAAAGAAGGCATTGTAGGTTGCCAAAAATACCTCTGTACTATAAGCAATTAAATTTTTTAACAACATAAAAATAATGATTTAATTAAACAGTGTGTGAATCTAGGATTCTTTACTAATTTCAAAAACATATCTCGAAATTCTATTGTCTAAAATAAACTGCCAAAGATTTAAAATTAAAAATAAATTTCTGCAGTTCTGTACAATCTGGTAGTAGATAATCCTTGCTTTTATAAAAACTTTTTAAATGTATATATACATTTATATTTATTTATACTTTTTGAAGTCATTTACTTATTTTTTTACTGTACTCCCTACACTATATCTACTATTGGATTTTATGCATTTCCTTTGTGTTGATAAGTTGATAGGCAAGTAGTGTTTTAGGGTGCGTACACTGGCTACATATTTTCTCTGCATTAACCAAGTTTTTATGTAACTCATTTTTGAATTTGCTCATCTAAGTTTATTAAAATAATTTCAATGAATTAGAATTATTAGGGCAAAGGATATTCAAAATTTATATTTTGATTAAAAACTAGCTTTCCCCCTAATTATAGATATTCCTCATCAATCTGTCTCCCAGTGTTCAGTTATGAGAGTTAAAACTGTACAACACAGCCCTAACCGGTTTGGCTCAGTGAACAGAGCGTCGGCCTGAGGACTGGAGGGTCCCAGGTTTGATTCTGGTCAAGGGCATGTACCTTGGTTGCGGGCACATGCCCAGTGGGGAGTGTGCAGGAGGCAGCTGATCGATGTTTCTAATTCTCTATCCCTCTCCCTTCCTCTCTGTAAAAAATCAATAAAATATATGTTTTAAAAAAAACACACAACAACAACTGTACAACACTGTTCAAAACTGAAAAACATTAGATGTCAGTGTTTTTATTCTGTGACAGTGTGATAGTTCAGATAAATTATTCTGTCATTGTTTAGCACAATCATCATAAATGCTGAATCCTTGATCATCATTTGTATTATTTCATTTTTTCCCCCAGTTTCCTTGGATTATAGTCTCTCTGTTACTGGTTTCTATGAGCTTGTTTATGACTAAAGATGTTAACCATTTGTTAGTCATTGCAGATGAAATACCATGCGTTCTTTGTTATTATTTTACTGTGGTGTTTTACTTTTTGGTTATATGAAAGTTGTATATTAAATATAATCATGTTTTTTTTAAAAAAAGCAAATAAATTTTCAGAATGAAAACAGCCCTACACTAAACTCTGAACTAATAAAAGAACATTAGCATTTCAGAGACAGTCTAAAGCTTTAATATGTGTCCAGTATGATAGGTAGATTTGTGTTTTCACTAAAGAAAAAGACTGATTTATCACTGACAATGGTACTGCATATATTAGTAAATGACAAAAATTATTTTTTATTTTATTACTTTATATTTATTGTTGACAATATTTCAGATATCTCCCTTCCTTCCCCCTCCCTTTGCACACCTAAATGAAACTTTTTATGCTACTGTTTTCATGTGTGGCATTTTAGTGTTTAATGAAACTGAAACATATTTAGCAGAATTATGTTATCACGCATATTCCCTGGTTTGCAGAAGCACTTAGGACCCATTTGTATGACTGACCTTTGACAAAAGGACAAAACCATTTTCAAGCCAAAGAGATGTGATAAAAAGAAGTGAAAACAAAATAAAATGCGGAAGTTTACCTATCCTTTTATTTTAAGCTACCTTTCCAATTTAAATGAAAATAAGTAAAGGAAAAACAAATGTTCTTGAGATATATATGATTCTGTCTTTTTTGCTATGAAAATCACTATGCTTATGGTGTATTTGCTGATATATGAAAATTTGAATGTGGACAGTTGTCTAATCTTTATATTTTCTCGACTTAAAAACTATGAAATGGATTAACATATTGATATTTTAAAATGTATTATATCTATTATTATTTGCAAAACACAAGAGAAAACCTTAAATTTACATGTAGCAGTGGTATCTCTTGTAGAGTGAGAAAAAGTAATGGTTTACTTATCAACATTTATTAAAATATAAATCAGATATTTAACTTTCTTATACTAATGACAAATGAGGTCAGACAAATTCACACAGATCTAACAAAGAAATATCATTGTTTGGCCATTAAAGTGAAAAATTTATCTAACTGAGTAAGCAGATATAAAATGAATCATTAACCAAATTCCCAAACCTGTATTCTTCATTTTTCCAAAAGTAAGGTTTTTCTTTGCCCTACATTCTTTAATTTAAGCCTTTTAGAAACCTACCTGAAATGAGCAAGTCTTTCTGTCCTTATCTCTGGTACTTCAACAGTAGGCAGATTGCATTTTATTTCTACCTCATGACTGTTGGGACAAATCTCTGAAGCCTCTGCCTCCACTCCTCTGTGTTGTGAGACTATGATTAATTGAATTCCGCTTCTGTGTTTTCCCCTGTGAATGCTGCAACAACTTTAGCAAAGGCTCAACTTTAATCCTTCACTCCCTTGACTAAATTGGTCAGTATCAGACTTTACCAGACTTTATTTGAATGCTGTGCTTCATGGCCACCATGGGTCTACATTTTCCTCCTGTGAAAGCAGATGTCTAATGAAATTAGATTTTCATCTCCTTTTCATTGTTTATCCTGTTTCCTCCACTTCTGAAACACCTCCTTCACTTCTCACTTAGAAATATGGTCATCTCACATATTTCTATCTTTATTAGTTATTGTTGGGTTCCTTCCCACAAGTACACATCAACTGCCCTCATTGCAAACTTTTTCCTTCTTCTCTTCTGTTTTCTTTGACTGGCCTAATAGGAAATTGGCATCACACAAATTAACAGGAGAAAGACAAATAGAATTTTGCATGGAGAGGGGACCCATATACCAAATGTGAGATTCAAAGGATGCAGTTTATATACCTTTTAGACAAGTACACAACAAATGTGTGAAAAATTGAGGAACTGACAAGACAACGGGGTTTAGGGTTGGGATAGTGAAGAAGTAGCAATTTTTATTTACACAACTTTCTGTGCTTGAAATTCCCATCTCTGGTGATAAGAAAGCAAATAGAAATTGTTTCAAGTTGAATACCAATATGAATACTACATTGTTCTTTTTTATTTTAAACTAGAGGCCTGGTGCACAAAATTCGGGCACTAGAGAGGGTTATCCCTCAGCCCAGCCCACACCCTCTCCAATCTGGGACTCTTCAGGGGATGTCCAACTGCAAGGGATGTAAACCTGCAGTCGGACATCCCTCTCGCAATCCAGAACCACTGGCTCCTAACCACTTGCCTGCCTGCCTGATTGCCCCTAATCACTTCTGCCTGCCAGCCTGATCGTCTCTTAATCACTCCCCTGCTAGCCTGATTGACACCTAACTGCTTCCCTGCCAGCCCGGTCGCCCCAACTGCCCTCCCCTGCAGTCACGGTTGCCCCCCAATTGCCCTCCCCTGCTGGCCATCTTGTGACAATGTGGGGGTGGCCATCTTGTGATGAGGTGGGGGGAGGCCATCTTGTGGCAGCCATCTTGTGATGACATGGGAGCGGCCATCTTTTGATGTGAGGGTGTGAGGGTCAATTTGCATGTTATCGCTTTATTATATAGGATACATACTTTTATTAATAAATTTCCTTTACAACTGAAACTTTATGAATTGGGCATTTTAGTTTTTTTTTCTGTAATTTTAACTAATACAATGCTGTGAACTAATACAGTGCTCCATCTCAAGGGAGATGGAGTCCTTTCTTCCAGTGACATTAGAGAATGCCCTACTCCTTTACTCCCAACCTTCATTCACGCAGCTTCTTAGAGTTGTCACTAGGACCATAGCTGTTCACCAGAAAGAGGGAAAGAAGGGAAATCCGCAGGCTGATGGGAAGACTCTGAAGTGCAATGTAAATCTAGAGCTGCTGATCCTGGGGATGCCTGCTGATATAATTGGGGCAGAGTGAGGAGAAATAGAGCATCTGAGAAGTTCTCTACATCAAATGATCCCTGCTCCTGATACTTATTCAGCTGAGGCCAAATGAAGCAGTACAGATGAATCTCTGTAAGATGACGTACTAGAATCAAATAAAACATATGAGGTTTTTTAAAAAAATTTACCAAAGCTCTAGAATAAAATAAAATATAAAGTAAAAAGGAATTTTTTGGAGGATGAATGTACCAAGGCTCAAATGCATCAATTTTGTAGGGAACAGTCATTCATTATTCAACATATGTTTTAAAATGTCATGCGGGAGCTGAACATTATAAATAGCCAAGTAGAAATATTGTGAATCAGGCAAAAAAGGGACTTGCATTTGTGGATTTGAGTTGGAGCAGTTTTTAAATTTTTTCTTTTACATTTATTTAGTACTTATATATTTCTTAACTATGTCCCATCTCAATTTGCTAGGTTTAAAAGGTGTTTTATATATTTATTTTGGATCCATATTTTCCTTGAATATCTCTGAAATTTGCTTCCTGTTGCTTTAAAAATGTCGCTTCTTCCCAGCCCAATTAACTTTTATGTCCCACTGTTTTATTTTACCCAAACCTATTATCTTTCACATAATATAAAACATGTCCTCTTCTGTTCTGTGAGTGTATATAAAAGTGAGTTGAAGGTAGATGAAAAAAAGCTAAGGAAAATCTGAATTATGGTCTAGTAATCAATGTGCAGGTGTCCAAACTATTGGTATAAACTCTTTTATATATTGCTTCTAGGAGCACATCTTTGTAAACAATTAGATCACTTAAAAATGAAGATTTTATCTTTCTCCCACTGGCTTATTTCGCTTAGCATAATGCCGGGGAGAGGTCAATGGGGAAAAAGGAAACGTATGTAATACTTTATACAATAAAGAATTTAAATAAAAAAATGAAGATTTTAAAGAGTATGTAAAAGTATATGTAAAAGATTTAAAACAAACAAGCAAAAAAATATTTGGCCTCCTCCACAATCCATGCTTGCTGTCTCCTATATTCCCCTTTATCTATGTATATATGCATTTAAAATATATAGATGCAAGAAATCAAAAGTTTGTATAGTATTTCATACATGCCTTTGATTTTATAACATGTTTTCCAGTAGATAAAGGAAAAGAAATAAACAAATCTAAACTAGAAATGATAAAAACATTAGTCTCTGCCTCAGTACCAAATTAGTTGCATCCAGCTCTGTGTGTAGGAGGGCCCAGCACTGTCTCCTGACTGAACTTGATTATTGCAACATCTCTGTCTGCTCCAGGGTGCTGAATACTTGGACTTTCAAGAATAAGTGACAGAGCCCTAGCTGGTTTGGCTCAATGGATAGAGCGTCAGCCTGCGGACTGAAGGTTCTCAGGTTCAATTCCGGCCAAGGGCACATGCCTGGGTTGCGGGCTTGATCCCCAGTATGGAGTGTGCAGGAGGCAGCCAATCAATGATTCTCTCTCATCATTGATGTTTCTATCTCTCTCTCCCTCTCCCTTTCTCTCTAAAATCAATAAAGTATATTAAAAAAAGAATAAGTGACAGGTATAATAATGTCTTTTATTGTCCAATATTTCATACACAAAAGTTGACTGGAAAAGAAATACAGACCTTTTAGGAATTGTTTAGTTTTGTCCCTATCTTCTGCCCACCCAATATTATATTTATTTGACATAGCAAAATGACTCCAATCAATAAGTATTCCTGTACCCTGGTTGATGTGGTTCAGTTGGTTGGGTATCCTCCCATGTAGAATAATCTCAGGCAAAATTCAGTGAAATTAATATATTTTCAATTTTTGGAAAATTGCTCTTAGTGACCAGTTTTAATGTCTTTTCATAATGTATTGCCCTTGTGTGTGTGATGATCCCAATACCAAAGCACAAAATGTACTCCTGTGGGAGTTATAGCTAAGGCAAATCTCAAACCACCTAACTAATTGCTAGCAATTTACCATCAGATAAACATAAAAAAATGCTACATTATGGTACTAGTGAACCGTTGCCACTCTTCCTTTGTCTCTCAAATGCTGGTGTCTTTTTTATACTGTTTTGAATATAGAATAATACATTAATTCATCTAAATATACTTCAGAGATAAGAAAGTCAAAACCCAGGAAAACATAAAAACTGACAGAAAATTGCATACATCATGAGAACATAAAGATTTAGTTAAAAGTTTTTCAATATCTAT
>NW_006294866.1:62860-69685 GCF_000327345.1 Myotis davidii | reverse complement strand
GCTTTACATTGCAATTTTTGGAAAATTGCTCTTAGTGACCAGTTTTAATGTCTTTTCATAATGTATTGCCCTTGTGTGTGTGATGATCCCAATACCAAAGCACAAAATGTACTCCTGTGGGAGTTATAGCTAAGGCAAATCTCAAACCACCTAACTAATTGCTAGCAATTTACCATCAGATAAACATAAAAAAATGCTACATTATGGTACTAGTGAACCGTTGCCACTCTTCCTTTGTCTCTCAAATGCTGGTGTCTTTTTTATACTGTTTTGAATATAGAATAATACATTAATTCATCTAAATATACTTCAGAGATAAGAAAGTCAAAACCCAGGAAAACATAAAAACTGACAGAAAATTGCATACATCATGAGAACATAAAGATTTAGTTAAAAGTTTTTCAATCTCTATTCCAGGTTTTCTTATACTTTCAAATAAATAGCAATGTTGCTTTTAAAAGAGTGGGTACATGACTAGGAAAAAATAACACTAACTTGAGAAGATATTGGTAACCCCATGTTCATAATAGCATCTATAAATATAAAAGGCTAATATGCTGTGTCCAACCATCCTACTGGTCACTATGATGTGCACTGACCACCATGGGGCGGACACTCAGTGCAGGAGCTGCTCTGACATGCACTGGTCATTTACAAAGAAACAGCACCGCAGACCTGGTGCTCACAAAGCAACACTTGGCTTCCCCCAAGTGGGACACAGGCCCTGTCACCACCCTGGAGCAACAGCCCACTAAATCGCAGCTGATGTTGCCGAGATCCCATGGTGCAAAATGTGGCCTACAGCCCAGCCCAGCCCAGAAATGGTGACTGTGGGTGCCGGGTAATGATGTCACATAGCAACAAGAGAAGTAAGAAATGGTGGACCTTGAAAATGACTGGAGGTTTTCTCCCTATGCAGAATACAGTCAATCACTACTGAAGTTAAATATTTTACCCTTTGTTCTCCCTGTGTGACCTACTATAATAATCTGCTTCATGTTGAAATTTACTGCTGTATTGCTGACAATTACCTGAAAGAAAAGTTGGGATGCTTCACTGGGCTAGAAAACGTTTAGCTAAATCAGAAAGCAGGTCTAATCAAGCAAGTTTATCATAATAATAAAAAGCTAATATGCAAATGGTCATCACGCCATCACATGTAACAACTGAACAGTAGGAGGTGGAGCTTGATGGAGGATTCGAGGCTTGCATCTCTGTCAAGCCCCGCCCTCACATCCCAGCCTCACATCCCCTGCCAAGTCTGGCGGGGCGTGACGGGGGACCTGAGGCTGCGTAACCCACCCAACGAGTCTTGATGGGGGTGGGCCGGCTGGGTATGGGTCTCAAGAGATTTTGAGGACTGGAGGTTGCCGGAAACTTGACTCTGGGTCCTGTGGCACCCCAGACTCTGACAGGAGGGACATTTTCATATACATTTTACTAATTTTCTTTCATCTCTGACACCTCTATTATAGAGAAAGGGCAAATAGCAATATTGAAATATTTCCTCTAATTAATTCCCTTTTAATGTGTATGAATTTCATGCACTGGGCCACTAGTCTATATATATAAAGCTCTTGCTGGTGCCAATCACACATGTGTGTTTCAATCTGTCATTGTGAATTGTGAATTTGCTACATTATGGCACTAGTGAACCATTACCACTCTTCCTTTCTCTCTCTAATGCTGGTACCTTTTTTATACTATTTTGAATATAGAATAATACATTAATTCATCTAAATATACTTCAGAGATAAGAAAGTCAAAACCCAGGAATATATATTTAAAACATAGTAAAATATTTTTATTTTGTCTTAAAACTGTGTTCAATAAGTAAAATAACCAGCTGAAAATTGCATGTTTTAATGTGTTATTTCATTCTTATGCTGTTTTAAGCACATAACATTAAGCACACTTTATACATTAAAGGGATATATATGAAAAACCTAAATGAAAAACCTTGTATAACCTATAACTCTGTCCTCCAGAAAGCAGAGAGAACCTCCATATTTCTACAATAAATGAATGAATACTCTGAAAACCTGAAATTGTATAATGTTTTTCATAACTAGATTAATAGATAATGGATAATAGTACAAACATCATGTACAATAACTTATTTTAATAATTATTTTAAGCTATTAAAATAGATTTTAGAATTGCTTAACATCCAACCATAAAGTAATGACCACTATTGAAATTGTGTTTAGAATACAGTTTCAGTTTATTTCACAGATACACAGAGAATCATTTGAACTCATTGTAAAGGAAATACTAATGTAAATATTATTTTGTTCTTTGTTTTATTTCATTGGACATAAATTATTGTTAATAATCTAGGGCATTTCAGTTTTCTAAACAAATTTTGTTAATCACTCTGGGCATTTTATGTTTTTAATTAATTCGTATATTCTATGAAAATGTAAAGTGAGATAAAGTTCTTTTTTTCTAGTAGCCATTAGAGTAGATCAAGATTCTTTACCACCCACTTCATTCATGCAGTTTCTGTATAATTATCAAGAGCATGTATCTATTCTCCAGAGTGAGGGCAAGAAGGGAAAAACACAGTATAATGTGAAGAATAACAAGTGCAATATAAATCTAGAACTGCTGTCCTGTCCAGGTGGCTCAGTTGGTTGGAGTGTCCTCCCATGTGCCAGATGGTCACAGGTTCAATTCTTGGTCAGGGCACACATCTAGGTTGAGGATTCCATGCCTAGTCAGGGCACATATGGAAGGCAACCAATTGATGTATCTCTTTCACATAAGTCTCTCTCTCTCTCTCTCTCTCTCTCTCTCTCTCTCTCTCTCTCTCTCCCTTCCTTCACCTCTCTCTAAAATCAATTAATATAACTTAAAATCTAGAACTGCTGATCCTGATGATCCTTCGGACAGAATGATCAGAATTAACAGATCCAAAAAGTTCTTTACATGAAATAATTTCTTATCTGATACTCAGCTTAGGCCAAAGGAAGAAATACAGGTGAATTTTGTGAAGATGAACGTATTAGAATAAAGTTCTTTTTCTTCTTCATTGATAAAACTCCTTTTTATTTGTTGTTAATCCTCACTAAGGTATTTTCCCATTGATTTTTAGAGAGAGTGGAAGGGAGGGGGAGAGACAGAGAGAAACAACTATGTGAGAGAGACACATCAGCTGGTTGCCTCCCACACTCACCCCAGAGACCATGGCGGGGGACGGAGCCTGCAACAAAAGTATGTGCCCTTGACCAGAACCGAACCCTGGACCTTTCAGTCCAAGGGCTGACACTCTATCCACTGAGCCAAATCAGCTAGTGCCAAAGGCTCCTTTTTATATCAGTCTTGCAGGGGGCATACATGCATTCCTTCAATAATTTTTTATTGAATTTAGTGGGTTGACGTTGGTTAATAAAATACAGGTCTCAGGTATACAGTTCTACAATACATCTGCTATACTAGTATATTGTATTGTGCGTTTACCATCCCAGGTCAAGTCTCCTTCCATCTCATTTATCCTCCCTTTATCCTCTCCTACTCCCTTCACCCTGATCCTCTGGTAATCACCATACTATTGTCTGTGTCCATGAGCCTTTCCTTTTTTTCTTTGCATAATCGCTCATCCTCCTCATCCAGCCCCCAACTCTACCCCCTCTGACAGCTGTTTGTCTGTGTCCATGAGTCTGTTTCCACTTAGTTGGTTTATTTTGTTCACTAGATTCCATATGTACTGGTAAGTGAAATCATGTGGTACTTGCCTTTCTCTGATTGGCTTGTTTCACTTAGCATAATAATATCCGGTCCTATTGTTGTTGCAAAAGGTAATATTACCTTCTGTTGTGTGTGTATGGGGCTGAGTAGTATTACAGTGTGTAAATGTACCATAGCTTTTTTATCTACTCATCTACTGATGGGAACTTGGGCTGCTTCCAAATCTCGGCTATTTGTAAACATGGCTGCAATGAAGGTTTTTGAATGGCATCCTGAAAATGAGCATTGTAAATAGCAAAGTAGAAATAATGGTGAACAAGTCAGGCAAGGGCTTTGCGCTTATAAACCTTTGAGTTAGGGCAAGAAAATTTAAATTTATATTATTATTTATTTACTATGTATTACTTCTAAGTGTTATGATGTAAAATTTACAGTATGATGCCAGGACATAGGAAGAAGACAAAAAACAAACAAACAAAGAAAAAAACACACCTAACTTAAACCACTAAAACTCCCTTGTGACTGAGAAAGTTTATTAAACTCATTGTTTTGAAAAATGGAGCTTTATGGAGGATACGTTTAATTGGCATGGAGGGAGATGAGACTATGCCCATATTTCTTTGGGAGATACTCATGAATAGAGAGAGTGGTATAAAAAGACCCTCTTTGCTAAACAGTAGAATAAACCTATTACTACTCTTCCTAAATTTGAAGAGATTAAGATTAGTAATCACTGTATCTTATACTCAATTTAGACACAAAGATAGATAAAGAAATAGGCAGAATTGTACTGGTGAGACTATAGGAAACTTGTCAAAGTACCTGAACTTGAGTTCTCAACATCTTTAAATAAAACTTTTTGGGTGAACATGCTTTCACCCAGAACATAACTTAGTGCCTAGTGCTTTTCTCAGGGCACCTTTTACATCCTTATTCCTTAAGCTGTAGATCAGTGGGTTTAACATGGGGATGACAACTGTATAAAAAACAGAAGCCACTTTGTCTGTGTCCATGGAGTAACTGGAGTTGGGTCTGAAATACATGTAAAAGAGCGTACCAAAAAATACCCCCACAGCGGTTAGGTGGGAGGCACAGGTAGAGAAGGCTTTGCGTCTGCCCTCTGCTGAGTTCAATCTAAGGATGGTGGTTATGATGTAGCTGTAGGAGAGGAGGACAGTGATGATGCTGGACCCCACAACACAGCTACAGGAAATGGTCGTGGCTATTTCAATGATGGTTGTATTCAAGGAGGAGAGAGCTAATAAAGCATAAATTGTATGGAATCCTTTTTTGCTCAGATAAGAAATCAGCTAGCATCTTAGGAGCGACAGTGGAGGAGTAGCAGACATCACAGAAAGACAGGTTGCTCAGGAAATAATACATGGGCGTGTGGAGTCTGGGGTCCATGTTGATCAGCAGGATCATCCCTAGATTGGCGATCACGGTGATGCCATAAACCAGCAGGAAGAGCACAAAGAGCCCCCGCTGCACATCCTGTCTGCCAGAAAGTCCTAGGAGTATGAAGTCAGTGAACACAGTGCAGTTCTCAGCCGCCATCGCTCAGGTCTGGAATCCCCTAGTGTTAAAGAAGGAAGTGGAAGTGGGGTTGACATCATATTACTATTTTCAGTAACTAGAAGAAGAGATAAACATTGCTAAGTATGCTTTAGGTAAAGTGACTCTCCTTGAAACATACCCAATTTATTACAAATTGTGGAAGTGGTTGTGCTAATAATAATGCCTACATTTGTATTGCACTTGATACAGTTTGCAGTGTATTTTCATTAAAAATCAATCATGCTATTTTCATACCAACCTTTGTAGTACTTATGATAATTTTTACTACTTCTATCTTATATTAAGAAATTGATATCCTCAATGTTCTGTTCTATGATGTCCTCATAGATCTCAATGATGTCC
Source organism: Myotis davidii (assembly GCF_000327345.1). Classification (NCBI taxonomy): domain Eukaryota; kingdom Metazoa; phylum Chordata; class Mammalia; order Chiroptera; family Vespertilionidae; genus Myotis; species Myotis davidii. Next base: position 64,075 of record NW_006294866.1, on the reverse strand, counting down.
TCATAGTTCTAAAAATTATTTGGTCCAGATAACCCACATATTCTGACAATATTGTTTTTCTTTTTAGTGTTGTAGAACTATTCTATTCTTAATAAAGAAGTGTAGTTAGTGAGAGGTTCAGGTAATGAATGCATTTCTTTGTTATTTCTTCATCAATCCATTTGTGAAGCAGGCAGAGTGATTACGGGTTCCTACATATAACATTCCCCCAATACCCCATCAGCCCCTCAGGTCCTATCCAGCCTTAACAAACAAGGGATAGAAATGGTCTGTGATCCAGGACCCAGTGGAGCCGTGAGGCGGGTGCTTGCTGGAGTAGTTTTGGAGGACCCAGAGAACGTGATCTTAGGGTTCACAGTCAGGAATATGCCAGCGCTAACCATGCCTCTTCTAACAGCAGCTGTTGCTCAGGGGAAGTGATGGAAACCTTTTGGGATATTATTGCACAGGTGACCTAGAAGAAAGAAAGGGAGTATGGATTACCATGTGAACCCTTCAACTCTAATTTACTGGAGTCCACATAATCTATTATTCACCAACAGATCAGAGTACTAAGACATTTAAAAATATTCATCGATGCACAATCCCATTATTCTAGAAAGATTCATATCTACTCTATACCCTCACACCAATTCCCTAGAAATTCTAATTTTGTTTTTTTTGTTTTCATTGACTCTTATTTCATGTGAAGATCTCCAAATTCGTCCTCCCTTCAGTGGTGCTAGTGGTTTTGGAGGGGCCAATCAATTCTATGTTCCACTGCCATATTTTACCCAATCAGTCACATTGTATATAATATCATGTGTGACCTTAATTCTGTGGAATATAAAGTGGAGTTGAAGGTAGATAAATGTGAGAAAAAGAACATATGAATATGGGTCTAGTGATCAATGTGCAGGATTCCAAACCCTTGGTAAAATTCTCTAGACATGTCATCAACTAATGTTTTCCACATAAAAACAAATATATTTTTTAAATGTACAAAAATAGAGGTTAAAATTTTAAAATAATTAATGAGCTACTACCTCCCAATCTATACTGACATTTTATTGTGATTATATATATGTGCATGTGTTTAAATTAAATAAATAAAATATATCTGTCTCTACATGGCTTTCCTGATATCGCTGGTGTCCTTAAGCCTAATACTAAATGAACAATAGTCTATATAAAGTCTTTCTTCCAGAAAATGGTTGTCTGATCCTGAGAGATGGC
>NW_006294866.1:50136-62780 GCF_000327345.1 Myotis davidii | reverse complement strand
ATATATAAAGAGAGGTCATATGCAAATTAGGCCGGGATGCCATAATAGGTCACGACTGGACAGGAGGAGGTTGTGTGTGCAGGTGAGGCCCGGAGCAGAGATGGAGACAAAGACGGGGCGGGGGGCAGGGGGCGGGGAGCGCCTGCCTGAGCTGGCAAGGCAACTCCAGTGGCCAGGAGCAAACACAGGCAGGGAGACAGGGGGAGCCTGGGGCGGAAGTCAGGCTAGGGTCCTGACCAACCTCCCGCAGAAGCCTGTGGGCAGGGGTGAGGGTGTGTGTGTGGGTGATTCCCTCCTTGCGAGATTTCAATCGCAGGATGGGCCTCTAGTTATCATATAAATGCATGACAATGCTACCAAGGAAACCAGGTTTAGTTAAGGCTCCCTGTTCCATGAAACAGGAAAAGAAAGCATTGTAGGTTGCACAAAATACCTCTGTATTATAAGCAATGTAGTGTTTTAACAACATAAAAAATAATTTAATTGAACATTCTGTGAGTTTAGTATGCATTACTAATTTCAAAAGCATATCTTGAAGACATATTGTGTAAACTGCTAAAGATTTAAGATAAAAAATGGATTCCTGTAGTTGCCTACAATCTGATAGTAGATAACCCTTGCTTTAATAAAACCACTTAAATTTATACATATATATTTATACTTTTTGAAGTCATATACTTATTTTTTTTCTGTACGCCCTACACTATTATCTACTATTGGATTTTATACATTTCCTTTGTGTTAATAAATTGATAAGCAAGTAATGTTTTAGAGTGCATATACTAACTACATATTTTCTCTGCATTAAACATGCTTTTATATAACTCATTTTGAATTTGGTCAACTAATTTACTGAAATAATTTCAATGAATTAGCATTACCAGGGCAAAGCATATTCAAAATTTATATTTTAATTAAAAACTATCTTTCCCCCTAATTGTAGATATTACTCATCAATCTGTCTCTCAGTGTTCAGTTATGAGAGTTAAAACTGTACAACACTGTTCAAAACTGAAAAACATTAGATGTCAGGGTTTTTATTCGGTGACAGTGTGATATTGCAGATAAATTATTCTGTCACTGGTTAGCACAATCATCATAAATGCTGAATCCTGTGATTATCACTTGTATTATTTCATTTTCTTTTTTCCAATTTTCTTGGATTATAGTCTCTCTGTTACTGGTTTCTAAGAGCTTGGTTAAGATTAAAGATGTTAATCATTTCTCATGCCCTATTTTTGTTATTATTTTACTGTAGCGTTTTACTTTTTGGTTGAACGGAAGTTGCGTATTAAATATAATCATGTTCCATTTTTTTAAAAAGGCAAATGAATTTTCAGAATGAACACATCCCTGCACTAAACTCTGACCTAAAAAAAGAACATAAGCATTTCAGAGATGGTCTGCAGTCGTCGACAAACTCATTAGTCAACAGAGCCAAATATCAACAATACAACGATTGAAATTTCTTTTGAGAGCCAAATTTTTTAAACTTAAACTATATAGGTAGGTGCATTGTTATTAACTTAATTAGGGTACTCCTAAGGCTTAGGAAGAGCCACACTCAAGGGGCCAAAGAGCCGCATGTGGCTCGCGAGCCGCAGTTTGCCAACCGCTGGTCTAACGCTTTAACATTAATAGATGTCCAATGTGATAGATTTTCACTAACGAAAAAAAGTCTAGTTTTATCACTGACAATGGTACTGCATATGTTAGTAAATGACAAAAATTATCTCTTTTTCTTTTATTATTTTATGTTTATTGTTGACACTATTGCAGATGTCTCCATCCCTCCTGCCCCCTTTGCTCACCTAAATGAAACTTTTTATGCTTCTGTTTGGGTGTGTGGCATCATAGTGTTTACTGAAACAAACACGTTTTGCAGTATTCTATCACTTACCTTCCCTGGTTTGTGGAAGCACTTAGAACCCATTTGTATGACTGACCTTTGCCAAAAGGACATATTCCCTTTCAAACCAAAGAGATGTGATAAAAAGAAGTATAAACAAAATAAAATGTGGAAATTGACATATCTTTTTATTTTAAGCTGCCTGTTCCATTTAAATGAAAATAGGTACAGGAAAAATAAATGTTCTTGAGATACATAGGATTCTGTCTTGTTTCTATGAAAATTATTATATTTATGTGTGTCTATTGATATATGAAAATTTGAATTTGGGCAGTGGTCTAATTTTTATTTGTTTAGACAAAAACTATGGCCTAGATACTTTTAATGTGCTATCTCTATTATTTGCAAAACACAGAGCAAATCTTAAATTTATGCATGCAGCGATATCTCTTGTATAGTGATAAAAGGTAATGGTTTACTTACGAACCTTTATTAAAATATAAATAAAATATTTAACTTTCTTATAATAATGATAAATGTGGTCAGAGGAATTCACACAGGTCTAACAAAGAAATACCATTGTTTGGCCATTAGAAGGAAGAATTTATTTAACTGAGTAAGCAGATATAAAATGATTCATTAACCAAATTCTGAAACCTGGATTCTTCATTTTTCCAAAAGTAAGGTTTTTCTTTGCCCTACATTCTTTAATTTAAGCCTTTTAGAAACCTACCTGAAATGAGCAAGTCTTTCTGTCCTTATCTCTGGTACTTCAACAGTAGGCAGATTGCATTTTATTTCTACCTCATGACTGTTGGGACAAATCTCTGAAGCCTCTGCCTCCACTCCTCTGTGTTGTGAGACTATGATTAATTGAATTCCGCTTCTGTGTTTTCCCCTGTGAATGCTGCAACAACTTTAGCAAAGGTTCAACTTGAATCATCCGGTCAAGGGCATGTGCCTGGGTTGCCGGCTCGATCCCCCGTAGGAGGGGTGCAGGAGGCAGCCAATCAATGATTCTCTCTCATCATTGATGTTTCTCTCTCTCCCTCTCCCTTCCTCTCTGAAATCAATTAAAATATATTAAAAAAAAAAAAGAAATATGGTCGTCTCACATATTACTATTTTCATTAGTTATTGTCTGATTTCTTCCTATAAGTACACATCAATTGCCCTCATTGCAAGGAATTTTTTTTGACTGTGTAAGGGTGGCAAACTTTTTCCTTCTCCTCTTATGGTTTTTTTTTTTTTTTTTTTGGCTGGCCTAATAGGAAAGCGGCATCACACAAATCGACAGGAGAAAGACAAATTGAATTTTGCATGGAGAGGGGCCCATACCAAATGCGAGACTCAAAGAGGTGGACAAAGGATGCAGATTATGTACCTTTAATACAAGTACACAACAAATATGTGAAAAATTGAGGAATTGACAATACAAAAGGGTTTAAGACAGAAAGACTGAAGAAGTAACAAGTTTTATTTATACAACCTTCCTAGCTCTACATTCCCTATCTCTGGTGTTAAGAAAGCAAATATATATTGTTGCAAATTGAATGCCAATGTGAGACCTTTTGTCCAATGACATTAGAGAATGCACTGCTCCTTTACCCCCAACCTTCATTCACGCAGCTTCTTAGAGTTGTCACTAGGACCATATCTGTTCACCAGAATGAGGGAAAGAAGGGAAATCCACAGGCTGATGGGAAGACTCTGAAGTGCAATGTAAATCTAGAGCTGCTGATCCCGGGGATGCCTGCTGATATAATTGGGGCAGAGTGAGGAGAAATAGAGGATCTGAGAAGTTCTCTATGTCAGATGATCCCTGCCCCTGATGCTTACTCAGCTGAGGCCAAATGAAGCAGTACAATGAATCTCTGTCAGATGACGTACTAGAATCAAATAAAACAAATTGAGATTTTAAAAAATTACAAAAACTCTAAAATAAAATAAAAATGAATTTTGGGGGGATGAATATCCCAAGGCTCAATTTTGTAGGGGACAGTCATTCATTTATTCAATAAATGTTTTAAAATGTCATGCGTGAGCTGAACATTATAAATAGCAAAGTAGAAATATTGTGAACAGGCAGAAAAGGGACTTGCATTTTTGGACTATGAGTTGGAGCAGCAGCTTTTTAAATTTTCTTATTCATTTTTTACTACTTATATATTTCTGTGATGATGGAATATTTATAAGCTAATCCTGGTACATAGGAAGGATCCAAACATACCTCATATTATCCACTAATACTGTATTCTACCTGAGCAAATTTATTAAACTCATTACCAAAATTGAATCATAATAAGAATAATTTGAATTGACATAGGTGGAGAGGTTATGATATTCACTGGGGCATACCCATGAACAGAGAAAAGGTGTATAAAAAGAACTTCTTGAAAATGAATTTATTAATACTCTCTCTAGTTTGGAAAGCAGATTAAGGTCAATAATGACTACTCTGTACATTTTATTTAGGCATAGTAATAATTAATGAGTACTCCAAAAACCTGAAATTGTATAATGTTTTCCATAACTGGATTAACAGCTAATCAATAATAGTATAAACCTCAGGTACAATTACCTTAAGTTATTAAAATAGATTTTAGCATCTCTTAACATCCAACCACGAAGTAATGACTACTATTAAAATTGTGTTCAGAATACAGTTTCAATTTATTTCACAGATACACAGAAAACCAATTTAAGTCATTGCAAATATAATAGCAGTGTAAATAATATTTGTTCTTTGTTTTATTTCATTGAACATAAAATGTGTTAATAACTCTGGGCATTTCATTTCTTTTTTTAAAAAAATAATTAGCATAATTCCATGAACATGTAAAGGGAGATAAAATTCTTTTTTCTAGTAGCCATTAGAGATAGTCAAGGTCCCATATACCCCAACTTCATTCATGCAGTTTCTTTCTTTCTTTCTTTTTTAAATATATTTTATTGATTTTTTTTTTTTTACAGAGAGGAAGGGAGAGGGATAGAGAGTTAGAAACATCAATGAGAGAGAGACATCGATCAGTTGCCTCCTGCACACTCCCTACTGGGGGTGTGCCCGCAACCAAGGTACATGCCCTTGACCAGAATCGAACCTGGGACCTCTCAGTCCGCAGGCCGACGCTCTATCCACTGAGCCAAACCGGTTAGGGCTATTCATGCAGTTTCTGTATAGTTGTCAAGAACATGTATCTGTTCTCCAAAGTGAGGACTAGAAGGAAAAGCCACAGTCTGATGTCAAAACTATGAAGTGCAATATAATCTAGATTTGCTTCCTTGATGGTGTGGTTCAGTTGGTTGGAACATAGTCCTGTGCACCAGAAGGTTGCAGGTTTAATTTCCCATCAGGGCACACACCTAGGTTGTGGGTTCCTCCTTGGTCAGAGTGCCTATGGGAGGCAACCAATGGATGTATCTCTCTCACATCGATGTTCCTCTCTCTTTCTCTCTCTCCGTCTTTAAAATCAATTAAAAATTAAAAAAATTTAATCTAGAACTGCTGATCCTGCTGACAGAATGTTTAGAAATGAAAGATCCAAGAAGTTCTCTACATCAAATGATCCTGGTCTCTGACACTTACACAGCTCAGGCCACAAGAAAAAGTACAGGTGGATTTTGTGTAAGATGAACATACAAAAATAAAATAAAACAAAGAAAGTTTTTTTTCTTCTTCATTGATAAAGGCTCCTTTTTATATCAGTCTTGCAGGGGAACACACATTCATTCAATCAATAATTTTTAATTGAATTTATTAGGTTGACATTGGTTAATAAAATACAGGTTTCAGGTATACAATTCTATAAAACATCATCTGTATATTGTATTGTGCGCTTACCACCCCAAGTCAAGTCTCTTTCTATCACCATTTATCTCCCCTTTATCTTCTCCTCCCGCCCTCCACCCCTCTTCCCTCTGGTAATCACAGCACTGTTGTCTGTGTCCAGGAGCCTTTCTTTTTTTTTTTCTTTTGCTTAATCCTTCACCCTTCTGATCTAGCCGCCAACTTTCTCCTCTCTGACAGCTGTCAGTCTTCTCTGCATCCATGAGTCTGTGTCCATTAGTTTATGTTGTTCACTAGATTCCACATATAAGTGAAACCATATGGTACTTGCCTTTCTTTGATTGGCTTTGTTTCACATAGCATAATAACCTTCAGGTCCATCTATGCTGTTGCAGAAGGTCAGATTGCTTTTTCTGTGGCTGAGTAGTATTACAGTGTGTAAATGTACCACCACTTTTTTTATCTACTCATCTGATGAGCACTTAAGCTGCTTCCAAATCTTGACTATTGTGAATATTTCTGCTACGAATGTTTTTGAATGGTATCCTGAAAGTGAGCATTGTAAATAGAAAAGTAGAAATAATGGTGAACAAGACATGAAAAGGCCTTGTATTTGTGGAACTTAGAGTTAGGCAGGAGGATGTAGATTTATTCTTATTATTTACTACTTAATACTTCTAGGTGTTATGATATGAAACTTATAGTATAATGCTAGTACATAGAGAGAAGCCAAAAATGAGCTAATTTAAACTGCCAAAACTTCCTTCTGAGTAAACAAGTTTATAAAACTCATTGTTTTTTGTTTGTTTGTTTGTTTGTTTTGAAAAATGGAACTTTAAGGAGGATAAATTTAACTGAGATGGGGGGGAGATGTGACTATGCCTATATCTCTCTGGGACATACCCATGAATAGAGAGAGTGGTATAAAAAGAAACTCTTTGCAAAATAATATAATGAAACTATTGCTACTCTTCCTTAGTTTGAAAAGATTAAAATTAAGAGTGAGTGTTTCCTACACTTAATTTAGGCACAAAGATAGATAAAGAAATAGGCAGAATTGTACTGGTGAGACTACAGGACACTTGTCAAAGTACCTGAACTTGAGCTCTCAACATCTCTAAATAAAAATTATTTGAGTTAACATGCTTTCAACCAGAACATAACTTAGTGCCTAGTGCTTTTCTTAGGGCACCTTTCACATCCTTATTCCTTAAGCTGTAGATCAGTGGGTTTAACATGGGGATGACAACTGTGTAAAAAACAGAAGCCACTTTATCCGTGTCCAAGGAGTAACTGGAGTTGGGTCGGAAATACATAAACAAGAGTGTACCAAAAAATACCCCCACAGCGGTTAGGTGGGAGGCACAGGTAGAGAAGGCTTTGTGTCTGCCCTCTGCTGAGTTCATTCTAAGGATGGTGGTTATGATGTAGCTATAGGAGAGGAGGACAGTGATGATGCTGGATCCCACAACACAGCTACAGGAAATGGTCAACACTATTTCAGTGATGGTTGTATCTGAGGAAGAGAGGGCTAGTAAGGGTGGGATGTCACAGAAGAAGTGATTGATGACATTGGAATTACACAATGATAATGGAAAAGTGCAAGAGGTGAAGATGGTCATATCCATCAAACCTGCAAGGTAGGCAATGGCCACAAGCCGGAGGCATACTCTCCTGGACATGGCACTTGTATAAAGAAGTGGATTACAAATGGCTACATAACGGTCATATGCCATGACAGACAGCATGACACATTCCACAGCTGCAAAGAACCCAAAAAGAAACATCTGAAGAAAGCATAAATTGTATGGAATCCTTTTTTGCTCAGATAAGAAATCAGCTAGCATCTTAGGAGCGACAGTGGAGGAGTAGCAGACATCACAGAAAGACAGGTTGCTCAGGAAATAATACATGGGCGTGTGGAGTCTGGGGTCCATGTTGATCAGCAGGATCATCCCTAGATTGGCGATCACGGTGATGCCATAAACCAGCAGGAAGAGCACAAAGAGCCCCCGCTGCACATCCTGTCTGCCAGAAAGTCCTAGGAGTATGAAGTCAGTGAACACAGTGCAGTTCTCAGCCGCCATCGCTCAGGTCTGGAAACCCCTGGCTGTGGAGGAACGAAATGGATGTGGAGAGTTAACATCATCTATCTTAATGGTTAAGTGGCTGATTCTTTCTATTATTTAGTAATTAGAAAAAGAAGTAAACAATGCTAGGACTTGACGAGGAAATCTGACTCTTTGGAAGTATATGCAATCTAACATAAACAAGTAAATGGTAATGATCATATCTCTTACATTTCTGTAGCACTTCAAAGCGAGTTTGTGGCACCCTTTTATGTGTAGTCATGCTATTTCCATACTAACCTAACTAGTATTATGGTAATTTTTGTTAATCCTGTGTTATAGATTAAGAAATTGATGTTTTCACAGTGGAGACAATAGTTTGTAAAGTAATTGGTTCAGTTATCCACTACTTCTGACAAGATGGTGGCTGTTTTCAGCATTATTATACCCTTTAATAGAGAAACATAGTTAAGCGAGAGGTACAAATATGAATATATTGCTTTATTTTCCCCTCATCAGTTACTCGTGGGAAGGCAGAGATATGGTGGACTTCTGGATATAGCATTGTCCCATGTCTCAATGACCAGGGATGGAGATGGTCTGTGATTCAGGACCCAGTGGAGCAGGGAAGGTGGTGGTTGCTGGAGAAGATGCCAGAAGGGTCTCCATAAGTGATCCTTAGAGTGGTATGTGCCAGGGCTAACCTTGCTCCCTCGACAGCTTCTGTTCAGCAGAGATTATAATGAATGTTTGGGATTTGACCATAGACATGCTGGCAGCAATGGTGACAGAGACATAAGAAAGGCCTGATGTATTTCTGTGTGAGTTACTTTCCTCTAATCAACTCAAGTCCACATGATCTATTCACCAACAGAACAGATGTGTCAGACACATGATAACAGTCCTTATATGTCCATAGTCTGATAACCTCAGAGAGAAATCATATCTGAACTGTGCCACCATTTCTCTAAAAATTGAAATATTTCTTATTGTTTTCTTTGATCCCTAATTTTCTTGAATATCTATGAAATATGCCTCTCTTTGCTTTAAAAGAATTGTTCATGGGGAGGCTAATTGAATTCTACATCCTACAGTTATATTTTGTCCAATCAATTATGTTATATATAATGTCACACATGACCACTCCTGTTCTGTGAAAATATACTGAAAGTGGAATTGAAGGTAGAAGAACAGAACAGGAAATCTGAATAATGATCTAGTGATCACATTCAGTTCTCCAAACCCTTGGTGTAAACTCCTTTCGATATCTGCCCCTGATTGAAAGGACATGGGACAATGTTATATGCAGAAGTCCGCCATATTTCTGCCTACCCCATATATTCATTATTTGTACTCTCACTTTACTATGTTTCTCTATTAAAGGATATAATAATACTGAAGAACAGCAGCAATCTTGTCAGAAATTGTGGATAACTGAACTTGTCAGAAGTTGTGGATAATGGCACACATCTTTAAAAAAATGCTTTCCTTAAAAAAAAAAGAAAAGATTTTTTAAAATATAAAAAGTACAGCTAAGAGATTAAAACTAAAAAACTCCCGCCACTTCCATAATCCATACTTGCCTTTCATTATATTCCCTGCCATTTGTGAATATGCCTTTAAAATAGACTGATAAATCCATCAAAATAAAAGTAATCAAAGTACAAGTCTGTGTAATATTTCACACCCTCTTTAGGTTTCATGTCATGATTTCAGTCAATAAAGATAAAAAATGAAAGAAATATAAAATATACATTAGAAAAACAACAAGAAACGGCAGCACCTGTCTCAGAACACCAGCTTCTCTGTCCCATCTGGTCTGTGTGCAGGAGGGCTCAGCACTGTCTCCTCGATGACCTGGGTTATATCACCATCTCGGTGTCCCGTCACTGGGTGTTGAACACGTCGTCTCTCAGGAATGAGTGCGGATATAATTATAAGTTTTATCATCTGTTATTTCCTACAGGCTGGGTGACTGAGAAAGAAATATAGCCTTTTAAAAAAAAGTATGTTAGGTGGTTTAAAAAGCCACCTAAATAATTTCCACCAGGTAAACGCAAGGAAGTGCTGTATGTGTGGGACCCAAGAGCTTCGCTGCCAGTCTCTGCTTCTCTGGAGCATATTTGGAGGAGGCGGGGTCATCCTTGGTCCCCTTCTGACTCCCTTCTGTACTTTCTTAGTCCTCAGGTGCTCCCTCTCTAGGGATGGCAATTTCCTCAGGCTACTCTTCCTTTAGGCAGGATCTGCGTTACCTTTATAAACATGGAAGCCCTCTGGACATGTAGTCTAACTCCCAGTCCCCATTAAATTTGGAGCCTGGGTAGTAGCAATATATTCCTGAAAATTGGATAATTTCAATTCCTTCCCAATGGGTTTGTGTTCTAATAGAAAGACTTTCTTTAACTGTGGGGGAGGGGGAAAACTTAAGGTAGAATTTAAGGCCTCAGAGACAAACAAGTGAGAAAAATATCCTGTACCTACATGATTTTCCTGATACCACTGGTGCCCCGAAATGTAATACTGCATAGATGACTGTCTACTTATAATCTTCTTCTTCCAGATAATGGTTGCCTGCCCCTGAGACATGGACCATTATCACATAAGTTCAGTGCATGACAATGCTACCAAGGACAACCAGGTTTTATAAGGCTTTCTGTTGCAGGAAATAGGAGAAGTAGGGACTGTAGGTTTGATAACACATCTTGTATATGAGTAAGGTAGTACCTTCTGGTAATAAAAATTAATCACTTAATGAAATATTCTATGGAAGTTGCATGCTTTATTAATTTTACAAGAATATTTTTAAAACATGTGTATGTGAAACTATTAGAGATTTAAAAATTAATAATGAAATCCTTCAGTTGTCTACAATATTATAGTAAACTAGAGGCCCAGTGCATGAATTCATGCCTGGGTGGGGTCTGGCCAGCCTGCCCCACTAGGGGCCCATTGGGCCAGGCTGGTGCAGGGGAGGGGCTGTGGGCAGCTGGCCAGCCAGTCCCGCCCTCAATCAGGGGTGTTGGGGGCCAATTGGGGGCCAAGCTGGCCAGGGGCTGGGGGGCGATCAGGGCCCAGTTCAGGCTGGTTGGCTGCCTCAGTGCACATCATAGTCACCAGTCGTTCTGGTCATTCTGGTTGTTCTGCTGTTCCGGTTGCTGGGCTTTTATATATATAGCTAGTCTTTGTTTTTAGAAAACCTTTTAAAGTTTGGTATATATTTTTGGTATATATATATTTTTTTTTAAGTAAATTTTTGCAAATTAAAATGTTCCCACATTCAGGCCCTGAGCAAAACCCAGAAAACCACAAGCCTTTTAGAGACTGTTTGTGGGCCCTAGCACAAATCAATGCCCATATGACACAGTTTTGTGTGTTTTTATAAAGTATACAGAATTAAAATCATTCTGTTTTCAACCTGTCATAGCTGTTTTCTTTTATTCAATGTTATGTTTATGAGATTCCTCCAGGCTGTTGCATGGGATGCTATCTTATTCTTTCTCTTTGCTGTGTCATATTCCAATGAACAATCATACTATATATTTTTTGCCAAATCCTAAATAATGCTACATTGATCATTTTTGTACAAGCTTTGGGTGTACATACTTTCTCATTTCTATTGGGCACAAAACTAAAAATGGAATTTTAGGGACAGTCATAATAGATAACTGCCATCTAGTTTTCCAAAGCTGAACATCAATTCTGACTTCTGTTAGTGACAGCTGTAGTTATTGGACATTCAAACAGGTACTTGCTATTAGTATTGTGAATCTTTTTCACTTTAGCTCCTCTTTAGGTGAGTCATGGTACACCACGTACATATAGAAAATGCTTAAGTGATAAGTATACAACTAGTTAAAAAAATTCCCGGTAACCAGGACTCAGACCAAAAAACAGAACATTGTTAGAATCACTAAAGCTTTCTACTTTCTCCATTCTTTTTAGTTCTCTTTAGTTCACATATTAGAGATAGATCTGAAAATAGGAACTCAGATGCAGATAAACTCTGATTTCAGGTACATCTCAGTTGCCTTATGGGAAAGTAATGTGCTAGCTAGATGCTGTCTTGATACTTCTGGGATTGACACCATCTTTGCTTGGGCTTTAGTCTGATTCAACTGCACTCCTGCCATGTTTATGCTCAAGTTAGTACCTAGTTCATAGGTAAAATTTCAAAAGTCATGGGTTAATACGGAGATATTATAACTACAACAAGCATCTCCTATTGTTCTTTTCTCTATTCTATACTTCCCCCTATTGTGACCCAGGATCCCAGAAATAATATCCTCCTAGAGAACAGAGGAGACTCATTGTCCTACTTGGGCTTCCCTGGCAATCTGAAATGTTCTCACTCAAAGGCATTTTACAAGAGCACCTTAGCGCTGTAAGTAAATGTGCAATTCAAAATAATTAGAAACAAACTATTATCTTGCTAATAAAGATATTTGTAATTTACAAAGCATTGAAAGTAGCTGCATAGTAAAACATGAAAGAAGTAAAAAGTACAAATTGCTGATTTATAAAGTACAGCATAGGGAATATAGTCAGGTATGGTGGCACCCACAGCCAATAAGGAAGGAATATGCTAATCGGTCACCATGCCTTCAAAGATGGTGGCAACCAAACAACTAGTGGCTATGATGTGCCCTGACCACCAGGGGGTGTATGTGGAACATGGCAGGCATTGGTGCTGTGGGATGGTGGAGCAGGTGAGCAGGGGCACCAGACCAAGGTGGGGCGTTGGTTGCTGTCCTTGGTCCAGCCTCTGGTGGTTACTGAAAATTCTTTGCTTCCATGTGCCGCGGTCCCACCTGATGTTCACATCTGTGAATGCCACTCACCAGAACTGCCACTCACACCCACTTCCAGTGTTGGCACCACTTGCACCCACAGCCAGCACTGGTCCCAATAGCTCGGCACCATCAGTGGGTGTGAGCGGTGG
>NW_006294866.1:48464-49094 GCF_000327345.1 Myotis davidii | reverse complement strand
GCTAGAGGCCTGGTGCATAAAATTTGTGCACTGGGGGGTTTGTCCCTCAGCCCGGCCTGCACCCTCTCCAATCTGGGACACCTTGGGGGATCCCTGTGGGATCGGGCCTAAACAGGCAGTCAGACATTCCTCGAGGGGGCTCAGATTGGAGAGAGTGCAGGCTGGGCTGAGGGACAGTCCCCTCCCCTGTCCCCAGTGCATGAATTTCCTGCACTGGACCTCTAGTCTAATCTAATAATAGACAAACATGGTAATTGACCATACCTCTGCTATGCTTCCCATTGGCTAATCAGTACTATAGGCTGATGGCTGCCAGTACAGCGGTGGTGGTGGGAGCCTCTCCTGCCTCCTCAGCAGCGCTAAGGATGTCCAACTGCAGCTTAGGTCTGCTCCCCGCTGGCAAGTGGACATCCCCTGAGGGCTGCTGGGCTGCCAGAGGGATGTCTTACTGCCAGCTTAGGCCCAATCCCCCAGGGAGCAGGCCTAAGCCAGCAGGTGGTCATCCCCCGAGGGGTCTCAGACTGCAAGAGGGCACAGGCTGGGCTGAGGGACACCCCCGCCCCGAGTGCACAAATTTTTGTGCACTGGCCCTCTAGTCCTGTCTAATAGACAAACATGTTAATTAACCGA
>NW_006294866.1:43920-47915 GCF_000327345.1 Myotis davidii | reverse complement strand
CACCCTGATCCAGGACACCCTTCAGGGCAAACCAGTCAGCCCCACCTGTGCACCAGGCCTCTACCCTATATAGTAAAAGGGTAATATACCTCCTAGCACCGGGATCAGCGGAGCTGAGAGACCTCCCGGCACCGGGATCAGCGTGAAAGGGGGCAGCACCCAAATTCCCTGATCGGCCCTGCTCTGTGTGTGACAGGGTGCGGCACCCCAACTGCCCCCCCCCCTCCATGGGCCCTGCTCTGTGTGTGATGGGATGGAGCCACAACTTCCTCATTGGCCCTGTCCTTAGTGTGACAAGGGGGAGTGCCCAAACCCCCTGATCCGCCCTGCTCTGTGTGTGACAGGGGAGAGTGTCCCAACTCCCCTATTAGCCCTACTCTGTGTGTGATGGGGGAGCTCCCCAAGCCCTTGATCGGCCCTGCTCTGTGTGTGACAGGGTATGGAGCCCCAATCCCCCTGATGGGCCCTGCTCTGTGCGTGAAAGGGCGCAGCACTGCAACCCCCTGATCGGCCCGCTCTTTATGTGACAGGGGTGGCACCACAACCCCCTCATCTTCCCTGCTCTGTGCATGACAGGGGGCGGCGCCCCAACCCCCCAATCAGCCCTACCCTGAGCATGACTGGGGGTGGCATCGCAACTTCCTGATCCGCCCTGCTCTGTACATGACAGGGGGCGGCACCCGAACTCCCCAATCGGCCTTGCTCTGAGCCTGACCAGGGGCCATGGGGCAGGCACCTAGGGATTGGGCCTGCCCTCTGCCACCTGGAAGCGGGCCTAAGCCAGCAGGTTGTTATCTCCCAAGGGGTCCCAGACTGTGAGAGGGCACCAGTGGGGCTGAGGGACACACACCCTCCTGCCAGTGCACAAATTTTAGTGCACCGGGCCTCTAGTATATTTATAAAAGGGAGTTATTGTAGCAATGGCTCATGTGGTTATGGAGGCTGAGAAGTCTCCTGAGCTGGTGTCTGCAAGCTGGAGAACCAGGAAAGCTGGTGGTGTAATTCATTCCGGGTCACACAGCCTGAGAATCGGGGATGACAGTGTGGCCCTGTCTGAGGCTGAAAGCCTGAGAACAGGAGAGCTGATGTCTGTGGGCAGCACATGGATATCCCAACTTAAGCAGAGAGTGAAAATTTGCCCCCTTTCCACCTTTTTGTTCTATTCAGGCCTCCAATGAATTGGATGCCCACCTTGTAGTGGTGAGGGTGGTTTTCTTTACTCAGTCTATAAATCAAAATGAAAATGTCTTAGAAAAATCTCCACAGACCCACCCATAAATAATCTTGACATCCTTAGTGCAGTTAAATTAACACCAAAATTACCATCATAACAAGTAAAAGCAGATCTCTTCATAAATCAACTTAATGATAAAAAATATCATAAAAATCCTACTACTTGTAACTGAGGTCCCTGACCCAGCAGCACCAGCGTCATCTATGAGTTTTGTACATGTATAGAATCTGGAGGAGTGGGAAAGCAGTGAGGAGTTTATCCAAAATGCTTGTGTGACTTCTGAGTACCTTCCCTACATGCCTCTAGCCTCAGTTCTGAGGCTCAGGACCTCCAATCCTGGTTCTTGCATGACCTTTTAGGGGAAGTATTAGAGTCTCTCTATGCATGTTTTTGATTTTTCAAGGTGCTCCACCTGCTCATAAATTTCTGATTTTTCTCTTGCTCTCTTGGAGTGGGAGCTTTCTTAAAGTGAAAAAGTATTGTTCCTGACTAAGTATCTAGTTGTGCTGTGTGAACAGGAAAACTGATTGGCCATGATCACCAGCCAGGCCTAGGGACCCCACCAGTGCATGAATTTTGTGCACTGGGCCTCTAGTATTATAATAACTGTATATGGTGCCAGGATGGCACTAGACTTACTAAGGGACTTTGTAAATTATATAAATATCTAACCAGTATACTATTCACCTGACACTAATATAAAATAATACTGAGTGTCAAAAGAATATAGCTGCACAAATTCATTATGTTTAAAAAACTAGTGACACATATGCATTTCTGCCACATTATTACTACTGAATGTAGCGAGTATTTAGATGTGTTTGTTAGTTGTCTAATTTAGTGACAAAATCATTTTTGAAATTCTCCACTGAATTGTACTGTATGAAACTTTATTTAGCAAAAAAAATAACATTTCTCCAAGAACATAGCTCTTATTTGCCCTTCTCTATAAAAAGAAATGTATTCATTCACATCCATTCAAGATATTAATATTTTTAATATTTTTCTCTTTTGCCAGTTATTTCTTCTCTCTCAAACATTTTTTTAAAAAATCTGTATTAGGCAGGAAGGACAATGACAAATGAAAGGATGTCTCAATTTCTGTCTCAGCTTTTTCACCTATCATAGCTTTAGGGTTACCCAATTTCTGCCTGGAATTTTTTGTTGTTATTATACTATTCTTTTATTCTTAGATTTATATAGTTTCTAAGAGTTGTATTCTCTGAGATTCTTTGTGACTCATTAATTACTTGCTTTGCTCCTAGCCAGGGTCAATTTTCTTTCTTAGATTTATTATCAGGGTTTCATCATCTGACTGTTTTCTTCCAGAGAGAAAGTAATACTACTCTTGCCCACCTACATGGAATGAGTCAGGCCATATAAATGTGAATAAAATTGATATTTTTTAAAATGGGACAAAAGCTTTAAAAACATTGCAAGCTTCACCACATTTTTGTTTTTAAAGTTTTTTAAAAAAACATATGTTTTTTGCTAATAATTCTTTATTGTTGAAAGTATTACATATGTTCCCCCCTTCCCCCCATTGAATGCCTCCAGCCCACCCCCATCAAGCTTCACCACACTATTTTTAACTTTGAATGTCTCAGTTCTTGGTACTGTGTCTCAGGTTCTGGTATTGCAAGATCTGTTGCCTGCCTATAAGAAGGATTCATTAGATAAGCATGGAAGTTTGAAAATAATATAAATAGAGAAATAGCACACACAACTAACCATTAGGATTTTCCTTATTCACTATGAATATAAATTTATTGTTTGCTTTGTATGGTTACATAAATATCAGGTTTATTGTAATACACTGCAAAATTGCAGTAAAACAAAAGAAAAATGATGGAATAATTTACTCTGAGATTTCCATAGTTAACATTGATGATTATATTTTTATTGATCATTTTTAATGTGTGTGTATATGTGGCATATAAAGTATGTGTTTGATACCTGTGTTTTTATAGGAAATACTTACTTATATAAACATTTATTTTCTTTTCCTTAGTTTTCCTATTCCAACTATAATCTCTAGGAAAGTATATTTAAAAATAATAACATTCCCATGGCTACTTCTGAGCTCTTATTTTTATATGCAAAATTTTTCATAACAATAGTTGTTTTATTGTATTATATGACAATGTTTGTTATATACATAGCCTAACATTCACTAGTATCTTTATACAAACATCATTATAAAACTACATTCCTAAAGAAAGGTGCTTATATATCTAAAAAATAATTTCTCTGTAGAGTCATTGCTTGGCCTAACTATATATAAAATTTTATTTAATGTTCCATTACCAACCAAGTTTTAAAAATGGCTGTGACAACTCTGAAAATGAGTGATATGGTTTCCAATATATGATACAAGAGACACTATATTACACTAGAGTCTGTTACATTGATCCTTGTCAGAAGTTCTCATTGAGAATGAACATTTCACAATAAAATTACACAACTCCCAAAACAGTGATTTGCTATTTGTAGACACATATATAACTACAGAACTGAAGACAGAAAGTATCTCAACATTATAAGTAACTTCCAATTTGGAAATAAATAAATTGAGTTTAAGATAAATAGCTGTTTAAATTGTAATAAAAATCTCTAAGATATCAATTTCTGTAAATGGACTAATTTTTTTTTTAAATGTAGAGAATTACTTACCTAGCAGTTTTCTCAGTGCCATTATGACATCCTTGTTCCTTAGACTGTATATCATGGGGTTAAATAAGGGAGTCACGATAGTGTAGAA
>NW_006294866.1:37876-43876 GCF_000327345.1 Myotis davidii | reverse complement strand
GTCATGGGTCTTAAATATGTGATGATACCCGATCCAAAGAATAGTGTCACCACTATAACGTGAGATGAGCATGTGGAGAAGGCTTTGCCCCTACTCGTGGCTGATGGCAATTTAAAAATTGTAGAGATGATTTTGCCATAGGAGGATAGTATGAACAGAAATGGAACCATGATAAAGAACACTGCCACTATGTAGACCATCATTTTATTTATAAAGGTGTTCCCGCAGGCCAACCTGAGTATTGGCGGGATGTCACAGAAAAAGTGGTTGATGAGGTTAGAACCACAGAAAGGCAGAGAGAAAATCTGGAAGGTCTGCCCTATTTGGACTGGCACTCCACTGACCCAGGAGCCCGCCACCAGCTGGACACAGACCTTGTGGCTCATCACTAGAGGGTAGTGCAGAGGGTTACAAATGGCCACGTAGCGGTCGTAGGCCATCACGGCCAGAAGGAAACACTCGGTGGCTCCCAGCATAAGAACCCAGCACATTTGTGTAGCACAAGCAACTAAAGATATTGTTCTTCGTTGGGTCCAAAGATTTGTGAGCATTCTAGGGAGTGTAACTGATACATAGCAGATTTCCAAAAAGGAAAAATTGCCAAGGAAAAAATACATGGGGGTCTGGAGAGCAGGGTCCAGTTTTGTAATGAGAAATATGGTGCTGTTTCCCATCAAGATAATGATATAGGTGATTAAGAATAATCCAAATAGAAACCACTGGAGATGAGGAACATCAGCAAAGTCCAAGAGAACAAATTCCATCAATTTAGTTATATTTTCTTCTGGCATTTTTTCTTGGTGTGTCATCTGTGGGAAGAGGAAATTTACTGTGTGCTTTTATTTTTATCTTCGTGGATCAGTGCCTGTTCTTTAAATTGTTGGTGGATGTTGAGATTGGTTTTCATGATCACTGCAATTATTGCTAATTTAAGAATATTACTATTGATATATTCCCCACTCTCTCAGTGTAGATACTATAGGTTTTCACTGTAAAATTACTTGAAATTTCCTTTAAGATCATTGTTTATATTTTCTGAATAGAACCCCAAATAAACCAAGCTATGTCCTGCCCAGCATAGAGACTGGCAAAATTGGGAGTTGTTGAAGATAGACCCACAGCTTTGCCATATGATCTAACTTTTAGTGAATTACAGTTCTTGATAATCCAGCTCTATGTCAAAAATTGTCTTCTGTATACATTTTCAAGAGAGTTCTATTCTAGAAAATTTGCCTGGGGACAGAGATATAGATAGAAACAGTAAAGGGGGAAACTCTGGGGAAACAGAGGCCTGGAATGTGCATGTGTGTGAGCAGGGGGAGAAATATGTTACCTGTGATATTTACCTGGTGTGCCCCTCCACTATTTTTGTTGTTCCTTAAAACATAACACTTTAGGTAACCATTTCTCACTTTTTTTAATGATAAAGATAATTGAAACTGACTAATGATGGCTACTTTGATCATTTGCACAAAGGTTTTATGATTGCAAGTCAGGGCCTAATTTTATTTTATTTTATTTTTATTTTTGTGTGTGTGTTTAATTGGACTTCAGTTTGAATCCTAATTCCTAAATCTGTGTTAAATAAAGCAAGTGTTTAATAAGGTTCGCTTCTTTATTTGTGATAATTAAATGAAATCATATTGGTAAAATTGCCTATCAATTTTAATTATGATTCTATAATTATGAATATGATATTATGTTCTCACATTTTTAGTCCCCAGTGTTATATAACATATTGCCTAGTAAAATATGTACTTAATAGAATTATTGAGTAACTTGGTGATTACTTTTTCCATTCTTTTCTTTCATCAGGGCAGGGATAAAGGAAGTGAGCAACACCCCTGGGGTACAAAATTTAAGAGGCACTCACTCATTTTCAGGGCGGGCTGATTCTGCATGATACAATCCTGAAAGTGTGTTCCTCCTTAGATATTGCATCCCAAGCATCTCTTGACTCAAGATGGGTCCCAGCCCTGCCTTTCATTTCTCTGTCCTGGTGAAGCATGTTCACCAAACATAGGGAAACTATAGTGTCATGGATAAACAATATATTCCTACCAAGATGGACAGGATTTTAATTATAGCTTCCCACCTGCTAGCTGTGTGGCCTTATGCAAGTTGCTTAATTTCCCTTGGCTAACTAACGTATAAACACTTAGGATTGTTATATGAGTTAATGCATTTAAGATATCCAAAGTAATTTGAAGCAGTCCTGGCATTTATGAAAGAATGGCTAAACGTTAGCTATTATTATTGTTATTTCATACTCATTTGAATTACATTTTACTATTAAATTTTCTAAGCTGCATGAAAAAAATACCCTCTAATTGACTTTTTCTTAGTAGCACACGTTTAAAGTGAGAAAAACTAAGATCTTAGGGCAATCAATCAGGGTGTTAAAACTTCTCCATTAATTCTCTGCCAATATTTTTGCTTATGTTATTATCTCTAATCTATGGGCCTAATGTAAGGATTACTCTCACTATCCAGCCCATAGTCTTGCAACTTGGCTACTCCCTTGGTGACTTTTCTTTTACCATCACTAATGATCTGGAGGCAAGTCTGTGACTATTTTCTAGCTGGGAACAATATAGGTCTTAGAAAATGCCTGATTCCCGAACTTAGTAAAGCATCAAAAACTGTTTAAGTGAAATCATCATTCTTAAAAGGGAGAAAAGAATAAATATATAATGTAATAAAATTCCAATTTTTATGTATTGCATTTATGAATGGCAGCATTTAATAAAATAATTTAATCCTTATTTGAATAAAGTGATTTCTGGTACTAAAATATATATATGTAGCTTCTAACTGTACAAACCCAATTTTGGTGATGAAATCATAAATCTATTACATGAAATATGTCAGATTTGTTTATGTTTTTCTCAAGAGGGGAGTAAGGTTGAAAAAGCAGAGATCTACCTTTGTGCTTTAACAAAATTATCTATATTTCTCTAATTTCTTGTAAATATTTGTAATTAATCAAAGAAAATAAAATTCAGCGTTTAATAATTTTATTTTAAATGCCAGTCTCCATTCTTTGAATAAATCCAAATAATTAAGAAAATGTGTACAATATTATAATTTGTTAGCTATAAAG
The DNA here is from genome assembly GCF_000327345.1 of Myotis davidii. Classification (NCBI taxonomy): domain Eukaryota; kingdom Metazoa; phylum Chordata; class Mammalia; order Chiroptera; family Vespertilionidae; genus Myotis; species Myotis davidii. Next base: position 40,773 of record NW_006294866.1, on the reverse strand, counting down.
AACTAAGCAAGCTTCACATATATTTATATATTTGATATAAAATTTCAAATTAAACTTTGAAATTAATAAAACACCATATAAAACTTAAAAACATTTCTATTATATTAGAAGTCCTTAATTTAATTTTTTTCTTTAAAATAAATATTTTTAAGATTTCCTAATGGTTGTACTTTATTCATGGATTGTTTTAATTTAAATCTCCTATTACTATATCAAGTTGAATACATAAATATTATACTTATTTGTTACATGTTGGCTCAAAATGAAGTATTTTATAATATTACCTGTACCTAGAAAATATTCTTCAATACTACAGTTTACAGTATTTCAAAGTGATTTAACATCATTACTATTTCATTGTAAAATTTAATAAAATTAGAATATGTAAGAGTTGCTTTAAAACAGACACATTTTCTACTGTTAAATATTAATTTTAAATTAAGAAATATGAACTAAAGCTTAATATTTTATAAAGTAGTTCATATTTACCTCTCTTATTTGGGATGTTGCTGATTTTTCTCACTATACAAGTTTTAAATATTTAAATTAATGTAGGTGAAATACTTCTTTCATCAAAGATATTCCAGCCACCTTTAAAATAGTCTGTTCTTTATAAATAGAAGGTGCTGTTTAAATAAAAGTAGTGATCTCTACCCCTGGGATCTCTTTCACCTAACACATTTAAGTTTTCAATTATACTTTCAAATTTTACTTCTCATAAAATGAGAATCTGGCATAACTCCAGGTGAGATAATGGAAAAGATGCCAAGAAAACAGGCTTCAATTCTGGGAAAGACAAATTTTTTCAGTACTTACATTGTTTTAAGATCGTGGGTTGGAATCAATTTCTTATAACAAAAATAGGCTGTTGCTTGCTATTATTTAGTAAATAGTGACTTCTAAGGGTTTATGCTTATGAAAAGAAAAAATTTACAAGATAAGGAGCTCCTATAGCTGTGATGGCGAACCTTTTGAGCTTGCGTGTCAGCATTTTGAAAAACCCTAACTTAACTCTGGTGCCCTGTCACATATAGAAACTTTTTGATATTTGCACCCGTAGTAAAACAAAGATTTATATTTTTGATATTTATTTTATATAATTAAATGCCATTTAACAAAGAAAAATCAACCAAAAAAATGAGTTCGCGTGTCGCCTCTGATACGCGCGTCAGAGGTTCGCCATCACTGTCCTATAGTCATGTGATGCTGGAAAGTGACTAAGAAAGTTTATTACAAATTATCAGGAGCCATTTGTCATCATGGAAAACAGGATGGTGGTGAGAGGCCTCACAGGAACCAGATGGGACAAGCACAGAAAAGGGTGAGAGCAGCCAGGGCTGAGCTACTGCAGATGCACATCCAAGAAGCACCTCAGCTGAAAAGGAGTTCTGAACCTAATAATGAGCACAGAGTAATATCATTCATGGATAGAAGGATCTGCTGATGCCACAGAGTATAAATTCCAGAAAATGGCTCACATACAAGCGAGAATTTACTTGATGAAGAGAGCTTACCAAATTGGCAAATTATGGACATAAAAAATATTACTGGGACAAGTTAGCAGCCTTAGTGGGAAAAAAATAAACCTTCTATTTTCTTAATACCTTATATTAGAACAAGAAAAACTCCAAATAATACACAAGCTTAAAGGTTTTAGAAAGTGAAATGATAAAATTATTCTAAGAAAAAAAGGTTTTTATAATTTTGCAGTAAGGAAAATTTAACTATAACTCAAAATTTAGAATAAAGGACACAAAAGTTGAAAAAAAAACCTTCCTATGTAATAATAAATAGTTCTGCATGATAAAAAGAAACAAGCCCCCAAAAATAAAGTCAAATAGAATTCATAAAATGGAAAAATAATTACAAATGCTATCTCAAATAAAGTGCTCTTGGCTTATTCTTAAATACTGAGGAACAGTCCAAACTATAAATAGAAAAATGAACTAAACAAATGAAGAAACATTTCACAGGAAAGATAGAAAAATAACCCCTTAAACATATAGACAGATACTCAACGTTATTTGTAAAATTTTATATTTTAATCTGAACAATGATTTAGTTTAAAAAAGTCTGAGATATGTCCTATGCATTATATATAAAAAATGAAGCAGGCACCATTGACCAATTGTGTTTATTTTTTTATTTAATCAATAAAACACGCACGCATATGAAGTTATGCAGTAATATAATATTGCAACAAGTTTGTATTTGCAAAAGATTGTAAACCAACTAAGTAAAAATAATCACGTGGGTTATCTATTACTGACTTAAATGACCTTAATTTTGATATTGCCAGTTCATTTTTCTTCTAGAGCTCTATAATGCCTCTAAAATATGAGTTTTATAATTTATGTAAACTTTTCTAGTGCTTTCAACAGGAAGACTGGCTTGCTATGACTCAATGAATTGTAAGCAAATATGGACCTTATCTCTTTGTTTTAAATGTTGGAAAATATATGTGGCTTGGTTTTCAGTAAGTTTTTACATAGTCTTGATTCATTTATCCAAAACAAATCAGTACTATTGCCACTCTGGAATATATTTTTGTTGCTAATTATTTTTTGAGGTAAAAGGCAACTCATTTTTCTGACTTAGTTTCAGGAAAAAAAGAAGTGTGGCATAAAAATAATAAAGAGTATTGGATTATGGTTCATTATAAATATACTAGGGGCCCGGTGCACGAAATTCGTGCACTGGGTGGGGGGGGTGGAGGGGGTGTCCCTCAGCCCAGCCTGCCCCCTCTCACATACAGAACCCCTCAGGGGATATCCGACTGCCGATGATCCCCGGGATCAGGCCTAAACCGGCAGTTGGACATCCCTCTCACAATCCAGGACCACTCTGCCTGCCTGCCTGATTGCCCCTAACCTCGCTGCTCTGCCAGCCTGGTCTCC
>NW_006294866.1:32500-37261 GCF_000327345.1 Myotis davidii | reverse complement strand
TCGTGGCTTTGCCCTGCCCCCCAGCTCTTAGCTCCCCCCTGGTTTCCGATCACTGTCAGTGGCAGGGGGCTTCTTCCTGCTTTCCCTTTTGCCTCCCTGCATTGTGCCTACATATGCAAATTAACCGCCATCTTTGTTGGCAGTTAACTGCCATCTGATTTGGCAGTTAATTTGCATATCACCCTGATTAGCCAATGAAAAGAGTAGCGGTCGTACGCCAATTACCATATTTCTCTTTTATTAGTGTAGATGTTACATAACATTTAGAAAAGTGAGGAAAATATATGTAATGGGCAATTCTAAATATTGTCTTTTAACCTTAACTAAAAGGATATATCCAGTAAGATTATGGCTTGTTGTTCTCAATAATATACTTGACCTATGTTGTATGTAATTGTGTTTTATTAACTTTTATCACTGTCTGGTTCTCCTCTGTGTGAAGCTGTCAAAATAGTTTTCCGTACTAATTTGAGACGGATTTAACCTTATAAATGATGAAAAGATGAACATTCTCAGATGTGTGCCTGGCACACATATGTATGTATTTCTGCTTGTACATGCCTGGGAGTAAGATTCTCAGGGGAATGCTACTCAGCCACCAGAAAAAGATGAAATAGTGGCATTGGCAACAACATGCATGGGTCTTGAGCAGGGGTCCTCAAACTACGGCCCGCGGGCTACATGTGGCCCGCTGAAATCATTTATCCGGCCCGCTGGGTGTTTTTGCCGCTGGTGCCTGTTGCTTACTTAGCAGCTGACTAGTTTTTTTTAAAACTATAGTCCGGCCCTCCAACGGTCTGAGGGACAGTGAACTGGCCCCCTGTTTAAAAAGTTTGAGGACCCCTGGTCTTTAGAATACCATGCTTAGTGACATAAGTCAGACAGAAAATGTCATGAGCCATATGATTTCACTCATACATGCGAGGTAAAACTGAAAACAGCAAATGAACAAACAAGACAAACAAACAAAACCTCATAGACACAGGCAACAGTATGGTGGTCACCAGGGAGGAGTTCGAAGTAAAGGGTAAAGGAGGTAAAATAAATGGTGACAGAAGATTGTGCACTTGAAACCTATATAATCTGATTAACAAATATCACCTCAATATATTTCATTCAAAGATAAAGTAAAATAAAATTGAAAATAGTTTCTCCAGATGAAAGCAGCTTGTCTGCTAGAGTGCTGTCCCAATCCACATGCCTGAGCCGTGAGAGCTCCCATTACTCCATATCCTTTACACCTGCAATATGGTTAGTATTGGTTTATTCACTTACAACTTTTTCTTTTTCTGAGGAATGTGTCATAGATCTCATTTGGTTTTAAGTTGCCTTTTACTGTTTACTAATGAGTTATTTTTATTTTGCTGGTCATTTGGATTATCCTTTATCTTGTGTAAAATCCCTAAACATGTTTCCTTTCAATGTTCCTCCTGAGTTTTCTGTGTTTTCAACTTGGAGTACTTCTTCATATGTGGTGTTGTGGACCCTCTGCATTGAAAAGTTCATTCTGAATGGCTTCTTTGGATGAGGAGTTACTTCATCATCAATTCTGTTCAACGTATCACTGTTTTTCACTATGGCTACTACTCTTATTTAAATGATTTTCCTCACAGCCAAGGCCATGAAAGTCATATACATAACCCTTAAAAAAAGTCATGTTGCATTTCATATTTAGGTTTACAAGTGATCAGGATTTTTTCCCTAAATTATGTGAAGTAAAGGTCATGTTCTTTTTTTTTTACACATTATGCTCATTTCAATTAATGTAGTTTATTAAAATACCATCTTTTCTACACTGAAAACTTTTACATATTCAAGTGTCCTACAGTCATTCAACAAATATTCTCTAAAGGCTTTCCATACACTGTACTCTTTACTAGCTGACATCTTTTTTAAAGTAATTGATAACAATAAATGGAGAGAAGAACTAAACTATACGCTACGGTTTTTAGAGAAACATATTGGGACATGAATTACTAGATAAAATATACTATATATTTTCTGTAAACAGTCTCAAATCAGCAGTGAATTTGTGCTGACGGAGACTAGTCCGCTAAATATACAATTTTCTAAAATATTAGGGTTTTTTTTATTAGAAATACAATCACTTGGGATATAACTCTAATATCCAAAAGTCTAGCCACAAATGGCAAGTTCAAGAATGAGTAAGCACAATCAAGTCATATTAGGGCAGAAAAGTACAAGATAATTTCTGATTAGACAAAAGCCAAAATAGAGTGGGGGGACAGATAATGCATTCAAATCAGTGGTTAATGTGTGCTTAATACTAAAAATTAAGAGAGACATTTTCTCAGCACCATCATGACATCCTTATTCCTCAGAATGTATATCATGGGGTTAAACATCAGGGTAAAAATATGTAGAAAAGAGAGATAAATTTGTCTGTTCTGGAAAAGTGTTTGGATTTGGGTTATAAATATGTAATGATTCCAGATGCACAGAATAGAGCCACATACGTTGTGAAATGAGCAAGAGGAGAAAGCGTTTGTGACTTCATGATGGTAGAGATGATTTTACTGTAGGAACCAAGTGTCAACAAAAAGGGGATCATTATCAACAGCATAGCAACTGTCAAGACCAGCATCTCATTCAGAAAAGTGTCCCCACGGGCCAGCTTGAGCATTGGCAGGATGTCACAGAAGAAGTGATTAGTTTGGTTAGAGCCACAAAATGGCATGGAGAAAATATGGAATGTTTGCCCTAATGTGACTGGAATTCCACTCATGCAACAGCCAGTCATCACCAGCCAGATACAGGGCTGATGGTTCATAACCATGATCAGAATGTGACAAATGGCCACATGGCGGTCACAGACCATTAGGAGGAAGCATTCTGTGTTTCTAAGCATAAAGATAAAACATACTTTTGTAACATGGGCAAAGAAAAAAAGGATACTTTTCTGAGTCCAAAGATTTATGAATATTCTGGAAAGAGTAACAGAGACAAAACAGATTTCCAGGAAGAAAATATCACTGAGGAAAAAATACATGGGAGTTTGGAAAGACTGGTCAACTCTGGCTATGAGAGTAGTAGTGCTTTTTCCCATGAGTAGTATCACATAAGCAAGAAAAATGTCATAAAAAGAAACATTCCGTGATTGGGAATACAATAAAATCCCCAAAGAACAAACTCCATCATTGAAGTGAAATTTGCTTTTGGTTGGTATTTTGTGGTGTTCCATCTGTAAAAATAGTGAAATTAATCATTTATCTTTTTGATTTTTTTATTGACTAGAGAAATTGAAGAATATATATATATATATATTTCCTGTTCAAATTCCAGCATTTTATATCATAATATTAAAGAGAAAAACTGAATTCAATGGTGAAAATATGCTAAATCTAAACATAGCAATACAATAAAATATACAGTAGGTTTGCATTTAATGGAATTGAAAGATTCTAGAAGCACTCATTTCTATTTTTGTTTGTGGACAGAGCCCAGGTTTTTGCTCACTTTTTATTCCACATATAACAATCTACAGCAGAAACATTTATATCTACTATAATTCCCAATGGAGTGCTCACCATAAAAGTTCGAATTTTACTTTTTGGTAATACAACTCTTACATATAACCTTTTGTAAGTACAGTGTGTGTCATTCCTTAACTCTAATACTGCTATAGCTCTTCCTAACTGAATGCACTTTGCTCTGACATTTTATTCCTCTTTCATTTATCTGTGCTCTGACATTTTATTCCTGTTTCATTTATCTATCAAAATCAAATAAATAAACATTATCACTAGGTATTATATTTCACGATCTTTCATTTACCCAATACCATTATGCAATCATTCATAAATATATTTTGAATGTCTTTAATTTGTTATATACCAATTATACTCCATTAGAAAAAGAAAATTTTTCTTTGTGTGTTTTACATACTATAATTTTTTGTAACAAGTCCAGACTCTGAATTTCTATTGGTGCAGTTTGGTTGCACCTATAGAAATTTCTTCCTTGACTCATTGGCATCAAGAGATATTCCTTCTATTCGTGTATTTATTTTCCTTCCGTTGTACATAAATAACCCTGCCTCTCTCTCACAACCCCAAACACTATTTGTGTTTCTGTCTTAATTAGTGCTACCCAAGTAGCTATTTTCTTTCATCTCAAATAAATGCTGTTACCTCTCACTTTGGCTCTTTATTTTTAAGGTTAACAGAAACCCATCTCCCCCAAAAAAGAATAAGGTGGTTTGGAAGAAAACAAAGAGTATGTTTTAAAGCACATAAAAATACAAAGAGTAAAAAAAAGATGACAAAAACTGAGCAATCCCATGTTTGTATACTACTTCACACCTACTATTCTTAAGAAAAAATTACTTCTAAAAATATGTTTTAGTGAAAAAAATCATAGAATTAATCTTTAATGTAGCATATATATTTTTTCTATAGTAAGTCATAGATATAAATAAAGATACACCAGTATCTTTTCTTATTAAAAGGGATTTGGTCCAAAATAGTTTCAGCTATTTACCTGATCAATTATTAACACAAACATGCTGTACTTATGGAGGATTCTATGATCTCCGAAGTGTTTTATTATCAGTTCCGTTTCAATTTCCTGTATCATAATGAAGGTGAGAAATCCAAGTTTTCAGCTTTGATTGGAGTGCAAATTTTGAGCTTACATCCATCTTCTTTACATGGTGAGTATGATGAATCTTGATTCTCAGAGTTCTGCAGTTTTCTACAATAAATGAAAAATATCAATAGAAAAATCAGAGAGAAATAAAGT
>NW_006294866.1:25800-31882 GCF_000327345.1 Myotis davidii | reverse complement strand
TTTTAAAATCAATAAATCCGAGGGTGTGACCTAGGTGACGATAGTTAATAATACTGTATTGCATATTTGAAAGTTGCTAGGTGAGTGGTCTTAAAAGTCCTCATCATAAGAAAATAATGTTTCATAACTATATATGGCAATGGATGTTAAGTAGAATTATTGCAGTGATCACTTCACAATATATTAGCAGATGAACATCAACTCATTATCTTGTACACCTGAAAACAATATAATATATATCAATTATAGCTCAGTTAGAAAAATAAAGTTTTTTTTTTGTTGTACGTGGTATAATTTCTTTCTAACAAGTCTTAAATCTAAATAAAAATATAATAATTAAATCAGAAATTGTTTGAAATTCTATACTGTGAGGAAGGCAATATTCTCTTCTTGCCCTCATCCTGCCAGATATTGCCAATGTGAATACATGCTCACTACTGACAAGCTCATTCAAAATGTACATGAGATGAGGGAGTTCTCTCCTTCTTTGTTTTAGAAACATAGAGCTATGACCTACACCCATGTGCATTCTTTCTCACATGTCAGCAAAGCCTGGGGTGTCCTCAGAGAAGTGGATCTGATCCAATGTCTTGAGACGCTCTGCAGTGTTGCTGCTGCAGATGCTTTCCAGTGTGTTAGTGGGCTCCAGCTGAGAGGGCCTTCCCTTTGCTCCCAGCTTGCTTTTGCACAACAAAAAACCTTTAATAAGCATTCTTGAACAAACACATGTAATGCTCATTCTTGGGCAAATATTATTTCTACCACTTGAGGTTACTTCTATGCAATTTTTTTAATTAAAAGAATTACTATTTTGATTTTACTTTCAAAAGAAAAAAACCGCCACCATATTATTGCCCCCAAACGATACAGAAATCATTCCAGATGTTTCACATAAAATCATTTTAATGAAAAGACCATTTATGTGGTGTATTACTTTCTTTGATCTACTGTAACAATTACTACAGATTGAGTGGCTTTTAACACAACAAAATTAGGTCTCTCACAGTTCAGAATTCAGAGTCCCAAATCACGGTGGTGGCAGGTTCTCACTCCCTCCGAAGGCTTTAAGGAAGAATCTTTCTTGTTTCTTCCAGTGTTTGTTGGCTCCTGATCTTCTTGTCTGTATGGGTCTTCGGTGCATCCCTCCAATCTCTGCCTCAATCTCCACATGGTGTTCTCCGTGTCTCTATCGTTTTCTAAATCTCTATGCCTTTCTGTCTCATAAGGACACTGGTCATGGGATTTAGTGTCCACCTTAAGTCAGGATGATCTTATTTCCTTAATTTGATGCAACTGCAAAGGTCTTTATTTTTCCAAATAAGGCCACATTTTCAAGTTCTAGATATATATGGTCCTATTCGACCCAATACACATTGATATGGTTAGTTTAGAGTAAAATTTCAGATACTTCTAATACTAAGTAGATATCACTGAAGCAAAACTCGAAGTGGTAAGGGGAGGGATGATATTATCAGAATCAGTTAGTGCTGGCATAATAGAGGTGACACCCTCAGGATTGTAATCTTAAAGCACCATGGAGAGTGACAGGAGATAGAAACAAGGAAAATACACAAACAAACAAACAAACAAACAGAAAACACACACACACTAGGATTCCCCTGCTTCACCATCTCAGCTGCTGCTGGTTTCCCTTGTTGGGCAAATATAAACACAATGCAGTAGAGGTCAGTAAATATATCTGAAGAAATGGGGAGGTTAAAGAAAATTTATCAGGGAACATGACTCTAATCTCTGGTTATATAGCACTTGATATACAAGTATCATTGTGTTGCTCAGTCATCTCTTTCCTCACTAGTTCCTAGTGGCAGGATGAATCTTCAAATTAGATTGTTACAATTGAGATAATTTGTGCTGTGATTATACAGAAGCCCTTTACTTAACTATATGAAACTAAGGCTCCTTAACATCATGTGAGGTTGCTATGATGATATTAATGATCATTACTTAAAAATGGGTGGAGGAGCAAAGGGGAGAAATGCAGGAACATCTGTAATACGCTCAACAATAAAAACAAATGTTTAAGAAAGTGCAGAAATATCTGAAAACAACATAAGAATGAAGCTAGATTTTTTCCTGTTGTATCTACATGATAAATGAATAAGCAAACCTGTTAGCAAGTTCAAGTCTTTGAGTCATCGTAAGAACTTAGTTGCTAGATTTTTCAGTGCCATCGCGATGTCTTTGTTCCTCAGAGTATATATAATGGGGTTCAATGTTGGGATCAAAATGGTGTAAAAAAGGGAGATCAGTTTCGAAGTTCCTTCAGATTGATTTGATTTGGGCTGTAAGTAAGCGATAGTACCCGTTCCATAGAATAAGACTACAACAATCAGGTGAGATGAACAGGTGGAGAAGGCTTTCGCTCTCCCTCTGGCTGAAGTCAATTTCAGAATGCTGGAAATAATTTTGGCATAGGAGACAACAATCAACAGAAATGGAACCATGATAAATACCACTGCAACTACATAGACCGCTATCTCGTTCACAAATGTGTCCTTACAAGCTATCCTGAGTAGTGGCGGGATGTCACAGAAGAAATGGTTAATTGTGTTAGACCCACAAAAGGGCAGAGATAAAACCTGGCATGTTTGGCCCACCATGACTGGCACTCCACTGACCCAGGAGGCAGTCACCAGCTGGACACAGACCTTGTGGTTCATGACTAGAGGGTAGTGCAGAGGGTTACAAATGGCCACATAGCGGTCATAGGCCATCACGGTCAGGAGGAGACACTCTGAGCCTCCGAGTATATAAACAAAACACATCTGTGTAGCACAATCAAGCAAAGAAATGAGATTTCTAGAAAGGAAAAATTGCTGAGGAAAAAATACATGGGGGTCTGGAGAGCAGGGTCAGTTTTTGTTATCAGTATTATGATGCTATTGCTGATGAAGATAGTCAGATAGATGACTAAAAATATCCCAAAAAGAATCCATTGGATATTGGGAATGTCAGAAAACCCCAAAAGAACAAATTCCATCATTGCAGTGAAATTTGAATTTCCTGTTTTTAATCTGTTCTCCATCTGCAAATACGGTAAATTCAAGATGGTTAATTCATTGATATTCTTGAACCACATCTCCCTGTTTTTTTAATTGGGTTAAATGCATGAGAGTATTTCTAAAATCTCTAAAATTACTTCCATCATTTCTTTGCTCTATTTCTAGGAAATGGTATTTGAAACTTCAGAAATGAACTGATATGCAGCTAAAATAAATCCAAGAAATAAAATCCTAAAGTATTTTTACTAAGAGAAAAGATATCAAAGGAAATGAGAAGTGTGCATTGTTATTTAGAGCTTATTGTGTAATATTTATATCTAATCATTGCACCACTTTTAAGAGTGTAGTGATGGTGCAGGCTTTTACTATTCTATATATATATATTTTATTGTCTACAGTTTTACATATGTCTCCTTTTCCCCAATTGACACCCAAACCCCACAGTGATGAAGGCTTTTTCTATTGTTTTTGTTTGGATTCATCATTTTTATTCTGTATTGATTGACCTATTCCATCTTGTTTCAATGTAAAGCTTTTCTCTTACAGTTTTTCTTTATTCTTATTCAAAGTGAGCTTTAAGTCTTCCCAATTATATAATCAATGAGAATCAACTTTCTTAAAACAAACCTTTTAAAGTTTGGGAATAATATATTTAATATTAATATTCTACTTTATGTACCACACCTATCACTTAGGCTAAGTACAAAAACAATTCTATCATCCTGTTAAATAACTTTCCCTATTAACATCTCATATACAGTGTATGCAATTTATGATAAATATAAATAAATAAACGTTTAACTCAGTCAAGAAATATGGCTCATTCACCCCTAATTGTAACCAAATGCAATTCCCTTTTTCTCTTTTCCCTTCATAATTTTTTCTAATAAAATATAACTTTTATGAAACCCAATTATATGTTCTGGACATGCAAATAGCTGGAATAGTGAATGAAACTAAACACACACACACACACATACACACAATCTTGCTTTAGTTTATTTTAAAGTCCTTCAGGATCAGACAGTCAACACAGTCTGACAATTTCTGTTACACTTTATTAATATTTTATTTGTAACTTTCCAAAACAAATATTATGTTCTCCTATCTCATCAAATCTACTACACCTATTGCCACCTTCTAGCCCCATCAGCTGTTTTTGCCTTAATACTTTGATAAACAAAACTGATAAGATTATTTCTATTTAACATATTTCTAATATTACTATATATTAAGAAAGTTAAGAACTGCATGATTTATCCTAAGTAATTATTCATTTTTAGATTAAGATCCTAGAATTTAAGTGCTTTCCTGTTTTATTTTTGTATGTGATCCTCAAGTTTATAACTATCTTTAAATTAAATAAGTTTGAAACACATTTACCACTTACCTTTATGGATTTGAGTGAACTTGACTTTGTGAGTGTAGGTGCTTTCTAACCTGTAAACTTCTTAAGTTCCTTGGTGCCTTGGTGTCAGTCACGGTGACTCTACAATTCTTGCTAGCTTCACGCTGGCTGTTCCTAAGTAGGAAGTAGCCATGCTCACCCCGGGGGACATCTTTCTCCCGTGTACCAACTTAATTTCTAGGTGACTGCTTCTGTTTGGCAATCGTCCGGGTTTATCACTTGACACTGCTTTCTCTCTAGATGACCTGTCTTCCTCAACCCCTTCTTGGCGTAAAGCTCCCAGGATGGGGGAGTCCCTGGGTGAAGAAATACCACTTAATCACCTAGTTTTACTTTGAAGATAAAGTTGCAAATTCTTTTAGGAATTGTTTTTCAGGTCCTTCATAATTGGTGTGGATTGCATTCCTTTATTTATTACTATAATTCTACATATCTAGAGCATCCACAATTTTAGAAAAATGTGCACATGTTTTATCACAGGGACATGGCACACTTCCTCTCTTCCATGCATTGGGCAGTTAGATCCCTTTTCATGAGTGAAAGTCTCTGTCCCTAGATTAACTGTTGTGAAAAATAGAGCATCTCATGTGTGCTGGTAAAATTCTGGATGATTTTATTCATGTTATGAACAAAGGGAATATATTGAAATGATTCAGAGACACAGACAACAGCATGGTGTTACCGGAAGGAAGGAGGGTGGGGGTTAGTAAAGGATAAAGGAAAGTCAAATATATGGTGACAGGAGATTTGGCTTTGGGTGGTGGGCACATAGTGCAATATACAGATGATTTATCTTAGAATTGTACACTTGACACCTACATAATCATTAAACAATGTTACCCCCCAAAATTTAATTTAAAATAAATAAATAAAATTTAAAAATGCAATATCTGGGAAGCACCATAAAGTGAAGAGTAATTAGAAAACTGTGGTACATCTACACGATGGAATACTATGCTGCTCTAAAAAGGAAGGAACTCTTACCATGTGCAACGGCATGGATGGAACTGGAGAGCATTACGCTAAGTGAAATAAGCCAGTCAATGAAGGAAAAATACCACATGATCTCACTCATTCATGGATAATAGAGACCATCATAAACTTTTGAACAATAATAGATACAGAGGCAGAGCTGCCTCAAACTGCAGCAGGAAGGCCAGGGAGGGTTGGGGGGCAGGAGGTAGGGGGGTAAGAGATCAACCAAAGGACTTGTATGCATGCATATAAGCATAACCAATGGACATAAGACACTGGGGGATAGGGGAGGCTAGGGGACTATCTAAGGTGGGGGAAAAAATGGACACATATGTAATACCCTTTGTAATACTTTAAGCAATAAAAAAAATAAAAAAAAATAAAAATTGTAAGCCACTCAAAAATAAGCATTGTCCTGGCTGGTGGTGCTTAGTTATGAGAATAATAATGCCTTTTCCTATGAGTCATATCGCAAAAGCAAGAAAAAAGTCATAAAAAGAAATATTCCGTGATTAGGAATAGAATAAAATCCCCATAAGACAAACTCCATTATTGAAATGAAATTTGCTTCTGGTTGATATTTTGCGGTGTTCCATCTGTAAAAATAGTGAAATTAATCATTTATCTTTTTGACTTTTTTTATTGACTAGAGAAATTGAGGAATATATATATATAT
>NW_006294866.1:17100-25373 GCF_000327345.1 Myotis davidii | reverse complement strand
AATAATATATCTGAGATGAAAAATAAAAAAATTAAACTTAAGTAGTATAAATTATAATAAAATACTAGAAGCCAGGTGCATGATATTTGTGCATGGGGGGAGGCGTGTCCCTCAGCCCAGCCTGCACCCTCTCCAATTGGGGACACCTCGAAGGATGTCCAACTGCCCATTTTGGTCCAATCCCATTGGGCAGTCGGACATCCCTTTCACAATCCAGGACTACTGGCTCGCAAACGCTCACCTGCCTGTCTGCCTGGTAGCCCCTATGACTTCTGCCTGTCATTGTGATAACGTCCTAACCACTACCATGCCAGCCTGATCTATGCCTAACTGCTCCCCTGAAAGCCCAATTGCCCCCAACTGCCCTACCCTGCAGGCCTGGTCACCCCCAACTGCCCTACTCTGAAGGCCTGATTCCCCCCAACTGCCTTCCCCTGCAGTGCTTGTCTCTGCCAGCTCCCCTCCCGGGCTAGCCTGATTGCCCACTGCTGCCCTCCCCTGCAGGCCATCTTGTGTCCACATGGGGGTGGCCATCTTGTGTGTTGGAGAGATGGTCAATTTGCATATTACCTCTTTATTATATACCACAATGATTAGAAAGTTGCTCCCTAAAAGTCAAATGCTAAAGTATTGTCTTAAAGTTTTTAGTTCTCTTTTTAAGATATAAAGAGCTATGAGAATTAATTTAGATAGAGCTTCTTCAAAATAGAGTCAGTGTTGCTGCCCCAGAGCAATTGCCTAACATGACTTATAGTCCTCAAACCTTTGGAAGGTTTGACTGGGAAAAATAGCCTTTAAACTGGACCAAAGCAACACTGTATTCCAATTATTTTCAGGGCTAACAGGGAAGCAGACATCCTTACTACAGACTGAAAATTAGACAATCTTAGAAGTAGCACTACCAAAGATAGCTAATGATACACATTCTGAGGAATAAGGATGTCATGGTGGCCTTGAGAAAATGGCTCCCTTAATTTGTATTAAACCTGCATTAGCCTCTGATTTGAAAGCTTTACCTGTCCCCCCTTCCTATTTCAGCTTTGGTCTAATCAGAAGTTATCTCACACATGGTAGTGCTAATTCTAAGATTGTCTTTAATTTCTTATATACCAATAATACCTCAATTAGTAAAAGAAAATTTTTCTTTATGTGTTTTACATACTATAATTTTTTGTAACAAGTCCAGACTCTGAATTTCTATAGGTGCAGTTTGGTTGCACCTATAGAAATTTCTTCCTTGGCTCATTGGCATCAACAGATATTCCTTCTATTCGTGTATTTATTTCCCTTCCGTTTTACCTAAATAACCCTTGCCTCTCTCTCACAACCCCAAACACTATTTGGGTTTCTCTCTTAATCACTGCTACCCAAGTAGCTATTTTCTTTCATCTCAAATAAATGCTGTTACCTTTCACTTTGGCTCTTTATTTTTAAGGTTAACAGAAACCCATCTCCCCTAAAAGGAATAAGGTGGTTTGGAAAGTAAAGATTAGAAAGAAAACAAAGAGTATATTTTAAAGCAAATAAAAATACAAAGAGTAATAAAAGAGATGACAAAGAAATGAGCAATCCCATGTTTGTACACTATTGTACACCAACTATTCTTAAGAAAAATTACTTCTAAAAATATGTTTTAGTGAAAAAAATCATAGAATTAATCTTTAATGTAGCATATATATTTTTTCTATAGTAAGTCATAGAAACAGATATAAATAAAGATAAACCAGTATCTCTTCTTATTAAAAGGGATTTGGTCCAAATTAGTTTCAGTTATTACATGATTAATTACTAACACAAACGTGCTGTATTTATGTATAATTCTATGATCTCCAAAGTGTTTTATTATCAGTTCCATTTCAATTTCCTGTATCATAATGAAGGTGAGAAATCCAAATTTTCAGCTTTGATTGGAGTGCAAATTTTGAGCTTACATACATCTTCTTTACATGGTGAGTATGATGAATCTTGATTCTCAGAGTTCTACAGTGTTCTAAAATAAATGAAAAATATCAATAGAAAAATCAGAGTGAAATAAAGTAATTCATCTTCTTTCTTTCATATTTAGGTATAGCTGCTTTTTTATTTGTCATATAGTTTTTATTTACTGAATAAAAAGTTATTTCTTTTGAGTTACATATTACATTATTTTTGTAATGGATCCAAACAATAAATAAAAACATAATAATAAATAAATCAGAAATTATTTGAAATCCTGCTACTATGAAGAACGCAATATTTCCTTTTTCTTTTTTATTTATTTTGGTTTCAGAGAGGCAGTTAGAGGGAGAGAGAGAAATAGAAACATCAATGATGAGAGAATATCATTGATACGCTGACTCCTGCACACCCACTACTGGGGATTGAGCCCATAACCCAGGCATGTGCCCTTGACTGGAATCAGAGGTGGGACCCTTCAGTCCACAAGCCGACGCTCTATCCACTGAGCCAAACCAGCTGGGGCAAACCAATATTTTCTAAAAAAACAGAGAACAGAGTAGTTGGTGGTTGCCAGAGGCAGGGTTATTGGGTGGGCAAAATGGATGAAGGCTGACAAAGATAGAAACTTGGAGTCATAAGATCAATAAATCAGAAGATGTTACCTAGGTGGCTATACTTAATAATACTGTATTACATATTTGAAAGTTGCTAGGTGAGCTAGTCTTAAAAGTCCTCATCATAAGAAAATAATGTTTCATAACTATATATGGCAATGGATGTTAAGTAGATTTATTGCAGTGATCACTTCACAATATATTAGCAGATGAACATCAACTCATTATCTTGTACACCTGAAAACAATATAATATATATCAATTATAGCTCAATTAGAAAAATAATAATGTTATTTTTTGTTTTATGTATTATAATTCCTTTGTAACAAGTCCTAAATCTAAATAAAAATAAAATAATTAAATCAGAAATTGTTTGAAATTCTACACTGTGAGGAAGGCAATATTCTCTTCTCGTCCACAACCTGCCAGATACTGCAAATGTAAATACACGACCACTACTGATAAGCTCATGTGAAATCCTGCATGAGATGAGGGAGTTCTCTCCTTCTTTGTTTTAGAAACATAGAGCTATGACCTACACCCATGTGCATTCTTTCTCACATGTCAGCAAAGCCTGGGATGTCCTCAGAGAAGTGGATCTGATCCAATGTCTTGAGATGCTCTGCAGTGTTGCTGCTGCAGATGCTTTCCAGTGTGTTAATGGGCTCCAGCTGAGAGGGCCTTCCCTTTGCTTCCAGTTTGCTGTTGCACAATAAAAAAAACCTTTAATAAGCATTCCTGAACAAACCCTTGTAATACTCATTCTTGGGCAAATATTATTTCTACCACATGAGGTTACTTCTATGAATTGTTTTACTTAAAAAGATAACTATTTTGATTTTGTTTTTAAAAAACACAAACCACCAAATTATTGCCCACAAATGATACAGAAATCATGCCAGATAATTCACATAAAAGCATTTTAATGAAAAGACATTGAGGTGGTGTATTACTTTCTTTGATCGACTGTAACAGTTACTACAGATTGAGTGGCTTAACACAACAAAATTAGGTCTCTCACAGTTCAGAATTCTGAGTCGCAAATCCCAGTGTTGGCAGGTTCTCACTCCCTCCCTCCGAAGGCTTTAAGGAAGAAACTTTCTTGTTTCTTCCAGTGTTTGTTGGCTCCTGATCTTCTTGGCTGCATGGTTCTTAGGTGCATCTCTCCAATCTCTGCCTCAATCTCCACATGGTTTTCTCCGTGTCTCTATCTGTTTTCTAAACCTCTATGCCTTTCTGTCTCATAAGGACATTGGTCATGGGATTTAGTGTCCACCTTAAGTCAGGATGATCTTATTTCCTTAATTTGATGCAACTGCAAAGGCCTTTATTTTTCCAAATAAGGCCACATTTCAAGTTCTAGATATATATGGTCCTATATTCAACCCAAGACACATTAATATGGATAGTTTTGAGTAAAAATTTCAGATACTTCTAATACTAAGTAGATATCACTGAAGCAAAACTCGAAGTGGTAAGGGGAGGGATGATGTTATCAGAGACAGTTAGTGCTGGCATAATAGAGGTGACACCCTCAGGATTGTAGTCTTAAAGCACCATGGAGAGTGACAGGAGATAGAAACAGGAAAAATGCAAAAACCAACAACAAACAGAAGAAAAAAAATGCTAGAATTGCCCTGCTTCCACCAGCTCAGCTGTTTCTGGTTTTCCCTCGTTGGCCCGATATAATCACAATACAGTAGAGTTCAATAAATATATCTGAAGAAATGGGAACGTTAGAGAAAATATATCATGGAACATGACTCTAATATCTGGTTAGTAACACACTCAGTTAAGTATCATTGTATTGCTCAGCCAATCTCTTTCCTCACTAGTTCATAGTGACTGGATGAACCTTCAAATTAGATCATTACAATTCAGATAATTTGTGCTCTGATTACACAGAAGCCCTTTAGTTAACTCTATGAAACTAAACCCATTTTAACATCATGTGAGGTAGCTATGATGATATTAATGATCATTACTGAAAAATCGGGGTGAGGGCAAAAGAGGAGAAATAGGGGAACATCTGTAATACTCTCAACAATAAAATTTTTTTAAAAAATGCATAAATTTTTGAAAACAATAAAATAGGAATGAAACTAGATTTTTTCCTGTTGTATCTACGAGATAAATATATAAACAAACCTGATAGCAAGTTCAAGTCTTTGAGTCATCGTAAGAACTTAGTTGCTAGATTTTTCAGTGCCATCGCGATGTCTTTGTTCCTCAGAGTATATATAATGGGGTTCAATGTTGGGATCAAAACGGTGTAGAAAAGGGAGATCAGTTTCCCAGTTCCTTCAGATTGATTTGGTTTGGGTTGCAAATAAGTGATAGTAGCTGTTCCATAGAATAAGACTACAACAATCAGGTGAGATGAACAGGTGGAGAAGGCTTTCGCTCTCCCTCTGGCTGAAGTCAATTTCAGAATGCTGGAAATAATTTTGGCATAGGAGACAACAATCAACAGAAATGGAACCATGATAAATATCACGGCAACTACATAGACCGCTATCTCATTCACAAATGTGTCCCCACAAGCTAGCTTGAGTACTGGGGGGATGTCGCAGAAGAAATGATTAATTGTGTTAGTCCCACAAAAGGGAAGAGAAAAAATCTGGCATGTTTGGCCAATTACGACTGGAACTCCACTGACCCAGGAGGCAGTCACCAGCTGGACACAGACCTTGTGGTTCATGACTAGAGCGTAGTGCAGAGGGTTACAAATGGCCACGTAGCGGTCATAGGCCATCACGGTCAGGAGGAGACACTCTGAGCCTCCGAGTATATAAGGACAAAACACATCTGTGTAGCACAAGCAAGCAAAGAAATGTTTCCTTTCTGGGTCACAAGGTCCATGAGCATTCTTGGGATAGTGACTGATACGTAACAGATTTCTAGAAAGGAAAAATTGCTGAGGAAAAAATACATGGGGGTCTGGAGAGCAGAGTCAGTTTTTGTTACCAGTATTATGATGCTGTTGCATATGAGGATAGTCAGATAGATGACTAAAAATATCCCAAAAAGAATCCATTGGATATTGGGAATGTCAGAAAACCCCAAAAGAACAAATTCCATCATTGCAGTGAAATTTGAGTTTCCCGTGTTTAGTCTGTTCTCCATCTGCAAATATGGTAAATTTAAGATGGTTAATCCATTGATGTTCTTGAACCACATCTCCATGTTCTTTTAACTGGGTTAAATGCATGAAAGTATTCCTATAAACTCTAAGATTATTTCCATCATTACCTTGCTCTATTTCTAGGAAATATTAGAAACTTCAGAAATGAACAGATATGCAGTTAAAAGAAATCCAAGAAATAAAATCCTAATATATTTTATACTTAAGTGGAATGATATGAAAAGGAAAAGAGAAGTGTGCATTGTTATGTAGAGCTAACTGTGCAATAATAATATCTAATCATTGCACCCCTATTAAGGGTGGAATTATGATGCAAGCTTTTTCTATTGTTTTTGTCTGAGTTCATCATTTTTTTTCTGTATTGATTGACCTATTCCATCTTTTTTCAATGTAAAGCTTTTTTCTTACAGTTTTTCTTTATTCTTATTTCAAATGAGCTTTAAGCCTTCCCAATTATATAATCAATGAGAATCAGCTTTCTCAAAACAAACCTTTTAAGTTAGGGAATAAATATATCCAATATTAATGTTCTACTCTATGTACCACACCTATCACTTATGCTAAATATAAAAAACAATTCTATCATCCGGTTAAATAACTTTCCCTATTAACTTCTCATACACAGTGTATGCACTGTCTGATAACTATAAATAAACCTTTAACTCAGTCAAGAAATATGGCTCATTCACTCACAATTGAAACCAAATACAATTCTCTTTTACTCTTTTCCCTTCATAATTTTGCCTAATAAAATATAACTTTGATTCAACCTAATCATTTGCTCTGGACATATAGATAGTTGGAACATATGAATGAAAGTAAATACAAACACAAATATACACACAGAATCTTGCTTTACTTTATGTTAAATTCCCCCGGTATCAGACAGTCAACATAGTCTGACAATTTCTATTACACTTTATTAATATTTGATTTGCACCTTTCCAAAACAAATATTATGTTTTCCATCTCATCAAATCTACTACACTTGTTGCCACCTTCTAGCCTCATCAGCTGTTTTTCCCTTAATACTTTGATAAATTAAAACTGATAAGAGAAATATTTTTTCACAGTTCCCTATTTCATCAGTACTAGTTTTCAAAATTACATGAAGTGAATAATTTTATTGTAAATAATATTACTATTTCTATTTCACATATTTCTAATTTTATTTTATAATTAAGAAAGTTAAGAACTGCATGATTTATCTTAGGTAATTATTCATTTTCAGATAAAGATCCTAGAATTTCATGCTTCCCTGTTTTATTCTTTGTATGTTGATCCTCAAGTTTATAACTATCTTTAAATTAAGTAAGCTTAAAACAAAATTATCGCTTACCTTTATGGATCTGCATGAACTTGACTTTGTGAGTGTAGGTGCTTTCTAACCTGTAAACTTCTTAAGTTCCTTGGTGCCTTGGTGTCAGTCACGGTGACTCTACAATTCTTGCTAGCTTCACGCTGGCTGTTCCTAAGTAGGAAGTAGCCATGCTCACCCCGGGGGACATCTTTCTCCCGTGTACCAACTTAATTTCTAGGTGACTGCTTCTGTTTGGCAATCGTCCGGGTTTATCACTTGACACTGCTTTCTCTCTAGATGACCTGTCTTCCTCAACCCCTTCTTGGCGTAAAGCTCCCAGGATGGGGGAGTCCCTGGGTGAAGAAATACCACTTAATCACCTAGTTTTACTTTGAAGATAAAGTTAAAAATCCTTCTATGAATTGTATTTTAGTTCCTTCATAATTGGTCTGGATTTGCTTTCCTTTATTTATTCCTATAATTTGTACATATCTAGAGCATCCACAATTTTAGAAAAATGTGCATATGTTTTATCACATGGACATGGCACACTTCTTCTCTTCCATATATTGGGTGGTTAGATCCCTTTTCAGAAGTGAAAGTCTCTGTCCCTAGATTAACTGTTGTGAAAAATAGAGCATCTCATGTGTGCTGGTAAAATTCTGGATGATTTTATTCATGTTATGAACAAAGGGAATATATTGAAATGATTCAGAGACACAGACAACAGCATGGTGTTACCGGAAGGAAGGAGGGTGGGGGTTGGTAAAGGATAAAGGAAAGTCAAATATATGGTGACAGGAGATTTGGCTCTGGGTGGTGGGCACATAGTGCAATATACAGATGATTTATCTTAGAATTGTACACTTGACACCTACATAATCATTAACCAATGTTACACCAACAAATGTAATTAACAAATAAATAAAGTTTAAAAATGCAATATCTGGGAAGCACCATAAAATGAAGAGTAATTAAAAAATTGTAAGCCACTCAAAAATAAGCATTGTCCTGATTGGTGGTGCTTAGTTATGAGAATAATAATGCCTTTTCCTGTGAGTCATATCACAAAAGCAAGAAAAAAGTCATAAAAAGAAACATTCCGTGATTGGGAATACAATAAAATCCCCAAAGGACAAACTCCATCATTGAAGTGAAATTTGCTTCTTGGTTGGTATTTTGTGGTGTTCCATCTGTAAAAGCAGTGAAATTGATCATTTATCCTTTTGATATTTTTATTGACTACAGAAATTGAGGAATATATATATATATATAA
>NW_006294866.1:0-17071 GCF_000327345.1 Myotis davidii | reverse complement strand
CCGAACTACATGCACTCTGCTCTGACATTTTATTCCTGTTTCATTTATTTGTCAAAATCAAATAAATAACATTATCGCTAGGCATTATATTTCAAGATCTTTCACTCACCCAATACCATCATGCAATAGTCAATAAATATATTTTGAACTAAAAGTGGTTAATTAATAATGAACTTTTGAAATACATTGCATAGATAATATTATTTCAAGTATGTTGTCTACTTCATATAACCTGATATTATTAGTTGTTCTTATTTTAATAATATATCTGAGATGAAAAATAAAAAAATTCAAAATAAATAGTATAAATTATTATAAAATACTAGAGGTCCAGTGCACAAAATCCATGCATGGAAGGGGGTGTCCCTCAGCCCAGCCTGCACTCTCTCCAATCTGGGACCCTTGAGGTAAGTCCAACTGCCTGTTTAGGACTGATCCCAGTGGGATCGGGCCTAAGCAGGCAGCCAGAAATCCCTCTCACAATCCAGGACTGCTGGCTCACAACTGCTCGCCTGCCTGCCTGCCTGCCTGATCACCCCATGACCACTCCACTGGCAGCCTGATAAATGACTTACTGCTCCCCTGCTGGCACGATCACCCCCAACTGCCCTCCCATGCTGGCCCGATTGCCCCTAACTGCCCTCCCCTGCCAGCCTGGTCACCCTTAAGTTCCCTCCCCTACAGGCCTGGATCCCTAATTGCCCTCCCCTGCTGGCCTGATTTCCCACTACTGCGCTCCCCTGCAGGATTATGTGGAGGAAAAGAGACATAGGGAGTACAGAGATGACTAATATGTATTTTATCTCATTTTGCTGCTCTAGCATTCAAATTTACATCTTCCTATCTTCTTACACAGCTATTCCTTTGTCATTAGGGCCCTATAAAGTTTCTTTAAAGAAAGAAAGGAAAATTGCTGATTTGTGCCTCAGTGAGAGAGCTAGAAGTGCGAAAAGTGTTTCTCACACATCCCAGGGGTAAAGTTTTAGTATCCTTATTACTAAAAGCCTAAGTGGTCGTCACACCATAATGCCATTACGCCATCATAAGATGGCTGCACACACAGGTGGGCAGGGCTGGGCTTGATTCTGCGAGTGTGGCACGGAGCCTGCCTGGGAGACCTGCCTCCTCCAGGCTCCCAGGCAGGTCCCCCGGCCTCATGAGGCGAGGCCTGCCTGGGGGTCTGGCAAGGTCTGCCTGGTAGTCCCCGGGCTTCGCATGGTGAGACCTGACTGGGGATCTGGCCTCCTCCTGCCTCTGCACAGCGAGGCCTGCCTGGGAGTCCTGGGGGTCCCGCCTCCCAGCTCCACAGGGCATGGAGTCAAGACCCCCAGCTCCAGCCTACCTCTTTGGGGCAATTTATTGAGGAACCCCAGATGGGTGGGCAGGGCCTACCTGTTTGGGGCAATCAATCCTGGGGCTCACGCACTGTGACAGGACACAGGCCAGGCTGGGAGACCCCACACCCACCAAGGATGAATTTTGTGCACTGGGCCTCTAGTTTTTATATAAACATCCTTGTTTTAATTACTGAAATACCTTATTTTTCTCACCTCCACAATTTGTATTATTTTTTCTATGCATTTAAAACTTGTAAAACAAAACTGCAATCAAGTCTTTTAATTAATACAATAGAAGTAAAGGCAGTTAGTTGGCATTCTAGAGGAAAACTAAATTCTAGAACTAAGTGTGCCCCTTTTTGCATATATGAATTTCTCTTACCGAATTAGCTGATGAATCACCAATAAAAACAGGTGGAATGTCAACTTTCTTTAATGAATCAACTTACTGTTGTTGGATTATAATTCTTCCTTGCTTTCAATGACCTGGCTTGATTTTAATACAATTAGTGATCATGAGCTGATAAAACATCAATAGTTATACCTTTGCTGCAAAGTTAATTCAATACCTACTATTTTTCAGACAACATGTTGGGCTCTGGAGATACAAAGATGAATATTCTTTTTTTTTTCTTGGTGAAAAATAAAATGTAGGCAATATTCTGGAATCTTAGGGAACAATGACAGCAACAACCTTTAATGATTCCACTGTGTTATTTCAAATATTTCAATACCTTGAACTGACTTTTGAGTTAATTTGCTATTTAAAAATAAAAGCATAGTTTATTTTATGTGAGATACAAATATGATATCACTCATCCGGAATACTTGAGATTCCTAGCAATATTGGAGAAGAACCAAAATTAATGTCTGGAGTCTGTGATAAATAAAAAAACACATTTTAGGAAGCTACATTTTAAAGTCATAGAACAATCTATGCTGATAGGAATTTTCTTAATGCCACCCTAACATCTTTGTTTCTCAGGCAATATATCATGGGGTTCAATACTGGTATCACAATGGTGTAAAAAAGAGAAATAAATTTGTCCATCCCTGCTGAATAACTGGACTTTGGTCTCAAATATGAAATCATGCCTGATCCAAAGAATAAAGCCACAACCATGAGGTGGGAAGAGCAAGTGGAGAAGGCTTTGGCTTGCCCAGTTGCTGATGGCAGTGTCAGTATGGTGGAGATAACTTTCAGATAAGATCCAAGAATCAACATGAAAGGAATAGTGACAAATAGAACAGCAAGAACATAAATCAACATCTCTATCATAGAAGTATCCCCACAGGCAAGCCTAACTATTGGTGGTATGTCACAGAAAAAGTGATTCAACTGGTGAGATCCACAGAAGGGTAGAGAGAAAATCTGGTAGGTGAGCCCTATGTGCACTGGAATTCCTGTCATCCAACAACCAGCTGCCAAATGGATACACAGTCTATTGTTCATGATGAGAGGGTAGAGTAATGGCTTGCAAATGGCAACATACCTGTCATAGGCCATTGCAGTCAGAATAAAGCACTCAGTGGCCCCCAAGACCAGAAAGAAATACATTTGAGTAGCACAGGCCAGAAAGGAAATACTTCTATTTTGTCTACAAAGATCTATTAACAATCTGGGGATAGTGACTGACACATAACATATTTCCAAGGAAGAAAAGTTCCCAAGGAAAAAATACATGGGGTTCTGAAGGGAAGGATCAGCCTTGATTATCAGAACAACGAGGCTATTTCCCATCAGAATAATCACGTAGACGCTCAAAAACACCCCAAAAAGGAATCCTTGCAGATCGGGAACGTCAGAGAAGCCGAGCAGGATAAAACCCATCAGTGTAGTGTGGTTTTCCCATGGGGGATTTTGTCCTGTAGCTTCCATAGATGAACAAAACAGTCCCAGTGTAGAAGTCGCTTCAATTCACTGGCATGGCATAGCTAATCCAGGTTTTTGTTTGCTGGTTTTGTACTTTTGTTAATATATTTGAGATCCAATATCTTAAAATTCCAATGTGGCAAAGCAGGAAACAATGTTAAACTTTATTTTTCCTGTTCATATTAACAGCATGCACAAATGAAGAACACGGCAAAACAGACATGTCGGGTAGCTTAGTCTAGGGGTAAGAGCTTCTCGAGGTAACTTGTGAGAAATGTTTCTCCCTCCTGCCCAATCTGCTCTGTGATTGCTTTTTATGTGCATTTTTGTCTGCCCCGCATCTGCTGGTTTACAATCTGTTTAGATGATTTTTTTCATCATGTTTGGTCTTATGTTTCCTCTGTGAACTTCATCTCAGAGGACTGAAGGGCAAGGTCATCAGAAGACTCCAGTGCAATCGCAGCCTGGGCCACATCCTATCTGGTAAAGAGACGTAGACACTCATCAGAAAAGCAAGAAATATAGCCTTGTTCCATCATCAAAAGATTCCACTTAAATATCCCAGAAACTTATATGAGTAATAATATATCATAGCAAGTCCTACCTATGTTCATTTGAATTTTAGAATGTGAAATAAAGATATTAGAATTTGCTTTAATATGTCCTCAGCCCTGCCATGACCCCCAACAATCCTAACAGCTTTACTTATATTCTGAACCTTAGGTATACTTTAGAAGTAATTAGCTAAATTTAGGGCTTTATGGGAAAATTAAACAAGGGAAAGGTAAAATAAAATATGTAAAAAAATTTGATCATATGGTTCACCTTTGACACCAGATAAAATATAAAATTTGTTTTGTACACTTTTTTATATCTCTAAATATGTATAAGCTCTTGAATACATAATTAATATATATTACAAATGTAATATATATTATGTATAATGCATATTTAAAATATCTGTATAAGAATAACCATTAGAAAACACAGTGCTAAATGCAGTGTAGGTTTAGCCTAATCAGCTCCTTAAATAATTAAGCATTTTAGACCAAATACGTTCAGTCTTTCCTCCACTGTGTTGGACCCTAGACATCACTCTTCTGATTTCCACCCAGCCTTCATTGGTGTTGAAACCATGACCTTTTTCACAGAGAGACATACTCCAAGATCTACATTGTCACGAGTTTTAAAGTTTCTCCTCCATTTCCCAGACTCCAGCTTCATCTTCTCTTCCTACAGAATATAGTCTTCCTTTTCACTTTTAAGACCCCCAATTCCCCTTCCCCCTCACAAATCCTGGGCTACCGAGTACTTAAATTTCTACTCTTTGTTTCTTGCATCTCATTAATCCTAAACCCTGGCCTTCTTAGTTCAGTGAATTCTCTATCCTGACATTGTTAATTTTTCACTGCATACCCTAAAGATAAAAGCTCTCTCCTAGTTACTTCTCTGCTATGGCTCAGAAATTTCAAGAGGAGGGATCAAGGACCTGGGGCATTTCAGATTCAAATAGTATGTTCTACAAGCTGAGAAAAGTACACTCCCCCAAGTCTTCTCTTTCCATCTCTTTGTTTTTCTGGTCTCTCTTTTTTTCCCCTTCTTCTTTCCCCTTTTGGTTGTTATTTCCTCATTTTAGATCTACTCAAATTGTTCAGAATTTATACCACCTTGGTTATATATGTTTTCTCTAAGAAGTTTTACCTTTGAAAAAGAACTGCAACAAAAAGAGAATTGAATTTTCAGTAACCCAGATAAGTTGGATAAATGTATCAGGAAGTCAAGCAATATATATTTTGTAGCATATGTTGTAATTTATTATGGGTAAATATTAAGTGTCATTAATCACAAAATGTGTTAAACACTAAGGATGCTAATGGTAAATAGTATGAGCCCAGTTTCTGTCTTTACAGAGTTTACAGACTAGTGGTGAAGTCAGACAGATTAGAAAAGTTATTACCCTAGAATGCGCAGCATCTACATAGAGAGGAGCGTAAGGTGTTATGGGGATACCAGATGATTTCCTAAGGAAGTGACATTTACTCTGAGAGGGGGTAAGATTTTGCATATCACAGAAACATTTTGTTATTTTTTACATTTAAGAAAATAGAATAAAAGACTTTCTAGAAAAAATTCCCTCCTATTATTATTATTTAGGTTTGCATTCCAATAGCTAGCTGAAGTCTTATATGGAGCGGTGGTTCATAAATATTTCTGTCGGGAAAATTTAACTAGATTCAAGTACTCGCTGACCAAAAAACTTGACATTAATTGACTTAAAATGAAAATTAGATATATTCTGATAATATGTCTTAATTTAAATGATCAGAGCTTAATTTTTCTTGCTTGAAAATATACACAGTAATAATAATAATATGTGACTCAAGGAATTGTTTTGAGGGGTAAGTAATATAACCCATGTTAACTGCTTGCTTTAAAATAGACAGTTTTGCTTCTATTAGGCATTGTTTTTATGATTAACATACTTATTAACATACTTATTGTATTTATCATTATTATTTTAACTTACATATTTTTTCCTCTCTTCTCAAACTTTTCTCATCTTTCATCCTGCCATGGAGTAGCCTTTTCTTAATCTAGAAGAGGAGAAAATGTGCGGGAGGGTGTTTTGGCAGGAATACTAAGCTTAAAAGTAGTATGCTGCCGGTGTATACCCATTAGACACTGTGTGGGTACACACCCGCAGCAAAACCAAGGGGGAACCACTGTCATTTCCTGGGCTTTGTGTTTAGTTTTCTCTCTTCTGTGCCAGTTTCCTGTACGTAGAACACAACGGAGAAGTAGGCTTTGTTATAGAAATATAAGCAACATTACAAGGTCTAACCCAAATCCTATTTAATATGAGCATCCCCAGAGATAACCTTATTTTTTAAAATTTATCTCATCTCTCAATTAGTAATTCATTGTATTTTGCAGTTGTAATATGGGAATGCCAGATCCTCCTCTACCAATTTTTCTGTTTCAATGAGAACTAACATAGCCATGGAGAATAGAGAGGCCTGATTATTTGGAAACTATTTTTTTTTATTGTCGACAATTTTTTGAACATTTTTTAATGTAATAATCACCTTGTTAATGACTTCACAGGCATTATCTCATTTACTACACTCTGAATGAAGTAGGTACTGTTATTATTCACATTTGACATAGAGGCAGAGGTAGGGAGAAGTTAAATAATGCCCAATATCAAGAAGCTGGTGTGAACCAGCTGACTTCAAACCCAACAGTGCAATGCTGGGCCACCAATATATGTCCTTTCCCCCACCAATATGTTTATTGAAAAATTTTGCATATAAGTGGATCCACACAGTTCAGACCTGTGTTGTTCAAGTTACAACTGCATATTAGATCTGTTCCATTTGAACAGTTTTGCTTTTTCTTCTTGAGCACTTTCCACAGCAGCTCTGCCTCCCACAAGCACCCTCTCACCCGGCCAGTGTGTGCCCACAGTGTGAGACGCAGCGCTGGTCCAGGGGACCATGGTTACTTGGCAGCCTCCTGCCCACAGCAGCGGCATCACTGGCCTGACCATCCATTCCGGCATTTTTGCAGAGCCTGCATTTTTAATCAGAATTCAATGGGCTTCATAGAACATTCAATAGAAATATTATTTTAAATTTAATGCTTTAAGAATAATATTAATAAATTTAGAAAATATGAAATGTCACAACAGCAAGGTGATTTTATGTTCATTTTATATCTCATTTGGTATTATAAAAACGAAAGACTGAGTTGATTACTTATAGCTACCATCTACATTTTAATTTCAGAAGATTTATCTCATAAATTAGCCTGATTGGAAGAAAGTATTTTCTTTGATGACTTAATTTTTGAGATGAAAAATAATGTACTACCGTAAAATAAGCAGAATAAAATAATTACTGCTTACTTGTTTATATTATGGAGACATCACCATGTGTTGCTTCTTTTATAAAGATATGATCTATGTAATATAAATTTTTGGTTTAAATTATTTGAGTAACAAATTTAGCCATTCTTATTTTTCCTGAAGCTTATACTTCACTTTAAAATATATATCAGTGTACCTTGGGTAAGAAGTAATAGCCTCTTATTCCTTGTGATGGCATCTTCTCTCCAGGACATGTTGCATAGTTAACTCAGTAATCTGTTTATCAGGCGGTAACTGAGAAAACAACCCAGGCTGCCTCTGGTTGGATTAGTGCTGCAGTGAGGACGCTCTCTATGGAATACGGTCTGAGCAGCACTATCCCCCTGGCCACTCCGCTTCACTTTCTCCCATCCTGCCCATATTTGGAAAGTGGAGGCAATTCCCCATTGGGAAAGGTTGTATTAAGACCAATGAAGGTATTAAGCAAAGAAGATAAGAAGATTCATGGTCACAGACAACAGTTTGGTGATTGTCAGAGGGAAAGGGAGATAGGGAGAGGGAACAGAAGGTAAAGAGGGGATAAATGGTGATGGAAGGAGACTTGACTAGGGGTGATAAACACACAATACAATATACAGATGGTGTATTAGAGAATTGCATACTTGAAACCCATAGATTTATTAACCAATGTCACTCCAATAAATTCAATTCAAAAAGACATTACCAGTCTTTAAGTTGGCCTTTATCTACATATGAAATCCAAGGATACTAAATTTGAAATTCTTAAAAACCTTTTCTTAACCTCAAAGAATGTAACATAGAAATATTCTAGATTTCATGCATCATCTAGGTTGTTTACATGTTAAGGCTCTCTGTTCATGACATGAATAGGATTTATCTGTAGTTACAGATATTAATATAAGGAAAAATGAATTTGGACAAGAGGATAGAGTATAATAAGTCTCAAGGTTTCTATATCAGAAAGTGAGGATGGGAAAAGGACCTTATGAGGGCTTTAAAATTAAGAGGAGAGTGAAGATAGAGTGACTTGTTATTATTGCTGTAAATAGTTGGTAAGCTATGTAACATAATCACTACATGCACCAGCTTTTCTCTATTTACTGAAACTTTCAATAAATATCTAACTGCATAAGATATGGTGCTGTAACCTTCAGGAGGCACTGACAACATTGTACTCTGTAGCTTTGTCTCATGTCTGACTGTCAAACTCCTGGTTATCTTTTAGACTGAGTTGCTGTGTCACATTTATGAAAAGTGACCCATTATTTTTGTAGGCAAAGTAACTATCCTATCTAATAATGAGGGAATATGCAAATTGACCATCACACCATCACAAAGATGGTAGTGCCCATAGCCACAAGATGGCAGCGCCCAGTCCCCTCAGCTCCACCAGAGTCCCCCAGTCTGTTCAGCCCCACTGGGGGTGCAGCCAGACCCACCCTCAGCCCCCCAGCTTCCCAGGGCCGGCCCAAGGTGCAGGCAAGCCTTGGATGTCGACTGCCCAGCAGTTTAGGTCTGCTCCCCGCTGGCAAGTGGACATCCCCTGAGGGCTTCTGGGCTGCCAGAGGAATGTCTGATTGCCATCTTAGGCCCAATCCTCTGGGGAGCGGGCCTAAGCCAGCAGGTGGTCATCCCCTGAGGGGTGTCAGACTGTGAGGGGTCACAGGCCGGGCTGAGGGACACCCCTCCCCGCTGAGTGCACAAATTTTTGTGCACAGGGCCTCTAGTCTATACTAATAAAAGGGTATAATGCTAATTAGACCAGATGTCTTCTGGACAACCTTCTGGATGTACTTCTTGACAAAGCTGGGCACTGGCAAAGCCGCCTGCCCCATGGTCCTGGGCACCAGTGCCTGTGGCTGTGGCATGGGAGAGGAAGAGAAGCTGCCCACTCCATGGTCCCAGGTGCCTGCAGCTGTGACCTGGGATATGGAGAAAAGCTGCCTTCCCTGCAGTCCCAGGTGCCTACAGAGGCAGCACCAGGCAAAGCCACCCACCCCATGGTCCTGGGCACCTGTGGCCAGCCCGGGTGAAGCCGC
The DNA here is from genome assembly GCF_000327345.1 of Myotis davidii. Classification (NCBI taxonomy): domain Eukaryota; kingdom Metazoa; phylum Chordata; class Mammalia; order Chiroptera; family Vespertilionidae; genus Myotis; species Myotis davidii. The sequence continues at coordinate 7,933 of NW_006294866.1, read as the reverse complement.
CTGCACATGGTTCCCTGTGTGGCTGGTCTGGGTGAAGCTAGCCTGGGTCCGGATGCCTGCAGCCAGCCAGAGGGAGGGAAGCCCGGTTCCCGGGTGCCTGTGGCCAGCCAGAGGTTGGAATCCTCGGTGTGGGGCTGAGGCAGAGGCGGTTAGGTGTGATCAGGCAGGCAGGCAAGTGAGCAGTTAGGATCCAGTGGTCCTGGATTGTGAGAGTGATTAGGCCCATGGGATTGGGCCTAAACTGGCAGTTGGACATCCCCAAGGGGTCCTGGATTGGAGAGGGTGCAGGCTGGGCTGAGGGACACCCCCCAACCCTCGCCAGTGCACTAATTTTGTGCATCAGGCCTCTAGTTTTATATAATAACATCAACCTGTACTCATATTTTCCTGCCTAAATACAGGGCTCCATCTACTAATGATTATATTTAGTTGTTAGTTTGGAATTTGTGACTCTGGAATATTGATTCTTTTACTCCTTTCAGCTTGCTTGCTTACTTTCCAACTTGGTCACAGGTTTTGAGAGCTATTCTCTATTTGGCCTCATCTAATTACTGATAAAAATGTTGATTAAAATATAGCCTAAAGACATACATTTCAAACTTCATTCATTTTAATACATGAATTACTCAAAACTTTTGAATAAGGCAAAACATTGATTGATATGTGTCTATTTGGGGAATGTAGTAACAGTAAACATTCAAGTAAAATAAAGGACTGGGAATATAAAAACCAGAAGCAATGGAGATAGTATATCAAAAAGGCAAAAATAACATTACATTCATGGGGGGGGGTTAATAAATATTGTCAGGTCCTGAAGAAAGAAGAGAATGCCAAATCACACGCATCTGATATAATAAAAGCCTAGGTAGCATGACACCCTCACGTGACACCCTTGCCATGACATCATCACAAGATGGCCGCCACGAGATGGCCACTTGCACAGCAGAGGTGGGGCCTGGCAGCTTCTCTGGGTGGTGCAGCCTGGGGGTCCTGTGGCTCTGCATGGTGCAGAGGAAGCTGGTCCTGGTGTCTCTGCCTTCTTGCGCAGAGGAGGCGGGTCCTGGTGGAGGAGGCAGGTCACGGGAGGGAAGGGCAGTTGTGGGCAATCAGGCTGGCAGGCAGAAGTGGTTAGGGGCAATCAGGCAGGCAGGCCGGTAAGTGGTTAGGAGCCAGAGGTGCCGGATTGTGAGAGGGATGTCCGACTGCCGGTAGTTGGACATCCCCTGAGGGGTCCCAGATTGGAGAAGGTGCAGGTTGGGTTGAGGGACACCCCCTCCCCATGCAAAAATTTCTTGCACCAGGCCTCTAGTACAAAATCAAAATTAGAAATCTCTTAATGCCTTTATTTTTTTAATTCTCATGCAAGGATATTTTCCCATTGGTTTTTAGTGGGAGTGGAAGAGAGAGGGAAAGACAGAGAAATATACTGATGTGAGAGAAACACATCTATTGGTTGCCTCCTGCATGAGACCTGACCAGGGCCCAGGCCAGGGAGAAGCCTGCATCCAAGGTACATGTCCTTGACCAGAATCCAACCTGGGACCCTTCAGTCTGCAGGTCAATGCTCTACCCACGGAGACAAACGGGCTAGGGCTTATAATGCTTTTATTATTTAGATTTCTTTTGAGTTAAAGAGAGTAAAAAATAGTTGGAAAAACTTTCATATAAATGTATTGAACAATAAGCAAGAACATATGATAAATGTGATTTTGTAAATACTAATGGATTTAAGAAATAATTGAAATTTACAGAAAAAGCTTATATTTAATGAATTAAAAAGTAAGAAACATCATTAAAGACAATAGCTTTCAACATTGAAAATATCTGTAGAACTTTTAAATGAGATTAATTAAATGTAGAAAAACTGAACTAGAAAATAGAGAAGATGTCTTAAAATATGACATGTCTAAAATCCCAAATATCAGAGTAAATGGGTTCATCTTTCAAGCATTTTTCTATTTCTGTTTTACTGGAAATTAAAGCATTGAATGGAAGGACTATATTAGTTTTTATTTGTGAAATATCCTGGTCCCATATGTGATTCCATTAAATATACAAGGCAGGGAAAGCAGAAAAAAATCCAGCCGATGAGCAGCCAGCTGGTGCAGAAGAAAGTAGGCAAGGCACCCAGGAAATAGTGAACCACCCCTGAGACAGCCTGATTATTCTGCTGCAGGGGCTCCAGGGCCAGGTACCTACTATATACCTGTGGGGTGAGAGCATGGCCCACAGGTCCACAGACAACACCAATAGCTTCATGAACATTTGTTTGACCAAGGTCACCTATGTGGACCATTGAGGGCATTATGAATGGTCAAGCTGGATGACCTCTGTGTGACAAACCATAAGCTCTGCTATGCCATATCTCAGATGACTTCTTCATCACAACATCTATCAGCAAGGGTAAAGGAAAGGTGGTGAAACATTTCTGTCCAATAACTGTAAATGTGGCTGTGTCCTCAGCAAGCACTGGCCCTCACTCAGTTTCCTCCAGGGTTCTACTAACCCAGCTGCCTGTCTACCTGCATATTAAGATTAATTTTAATTTTAATATATTAATTTTAATATATTTTTACTAGAAATGTATAGAGGATTTCTATACGCAAGAAATCCATGAGCCATGGTAAAAAATATGTGGCACATTCAGCCATTTAAGTCTTCATGCAGTAAACTCTTTGCAGCAGCCAAATGTGTATGTGTGGAGATTACTGTGTGTGTGTCAGTCTGGGAGAGAGGAAGCGAGAGAATTGGAAATTTTTGAGGAGAAGGGAAGGAAAGAGAAGTAACTGGGACATTCTAATCAGACAGCAATTTTCTCAAATCACACTTTTGCACAAAATCACACTTATTTTTTAAGGAATATGTATATGTGTGTATATATGGGTAATGAGGCATATAAAAGCTGGAGAGTTTATAGTGGTAATTAAAACTATAATCTCAAAATTTAAATATTTTTTCCACAAGATACTTTAATATTCAAAAATGGATAACATTCTCAATTTAACAAATATTGACAGGTAATAGATAATATTCTCTTAGAAATCACAAATGGTGAAAAAAGAATACATGAGAAAAAGATGAATGTGTAATTATCAATGTTTACTATAGCTAGTTTTATGTGATATTGTGACTTTTGTCTCTAAACATTCAATATCTTCGTTTCCCTAGGTAAGATTTTATTACAAATAGGCCGTATTGTTTAGGACCCATGAATACACAAAATGGTTACATAAAAGTTTTATGGTTGTATATAAGTTTGTTAATATACTTGAATATTAAAGGACATAAATAGAAATATTCTTATGAAAAACTGGAGGCTTGAATAGGCTTTGCAAGTTCCTTAAATACTCTGTTAGGTCCAGAAAATTAACCAAACAATCACAGAAATGCAGGGATCCTTTTCCTGGTAATTACATTCCGTAAAGCCTTCTTCACTTCCTTATTCCTGAGGCTGTAGATCAGTGGGTTCAACATGGGGATCACCACCGTGTAGAACACAGAAGCCACTTTGTCCTGACCCAGGGAGTAGCTGGATGTTGGTCTCAGATAAGTATAGATGGCGGTGGAATAGAAGAGAATTATGGCTATCAGGTGAGAGGCACACGTTGGGAAAGCTTTGTGCCTGCCCTCCCCTGAATGCATACGAAAGATGGAGACGAGAACGTAGGAGTAGGAGGTGAGGATGACCAGCAGAACCCCCACCATATTTACTCCAGCAAAAGTGGAAAAGATGCTTTCATTCAGGCGTGTGTCTGAACAGGAGAGCTTAAAGAGTGGAGGGCTGTCGCAGAAGAAGTGGTGGATGACATTGGAACTGCAGAATGGCAGGCTGCTTACATAACTTGTGTTCACCATGGAGTTCAAGAGTCCTGCTGCAAAAGCCCCTGCTGCCATTTTCAGGCAGACCGTCCTGGTCATGACCAAGGGGTACAGCAGAGGGTTGCATATGGCCACATACCGGTCATAGGCCATTAAGCCAAAGAGGATGCATTCAGTTGTGGCCAAGGCGATAAAGAAGTACAGCTGCAGAAAGCAGCCAGCAAAGGAGATGGTTTTCTTCTCTGACAACAAATCCACCAGCATCTTTGGGGTGACGGTGGACGAATAACAAACGTCCACAAAGGACAGGTTAGCCAGGAAGAAATACATGGGTGTGTGGAGTCTGGAATCAGTCCTGATTAAGAGGATCATCCCAACATTCCCGCAAACTGTCAGCGTGTAAATGACCAAAAAGAGGAAAAAGAGGATAATCTGTAGCTCCAGCGTGTCTGCTAATCCCAGCAGGATGAACTCGGTCACCAAAGTATAATTAGTTCTGGTCATGTGTTACACATATAGTTTGCTTAAGCTTATATGGATATAGATATTTCCCTCTCCAAAGGTTATAGGAAATAGTAGAAATGTTAACGAGCCTATTCCTACATGAAAAATAAAACCTTTAGGTTAATAAAGTATAGTAAGGAAAGTGACTGAACGAAGAGGAAAACTAGTGGAGAAACAGAGAAGCATTTGAAATTATGAAGCAATTGACCTTATTAAGTCTGTTGCAGGTTCCTCAGATGGCTGGTCTCAATCCACGTACTCCACTTGAGTTTCTTCAAATGCAACAGATGTTGTTCCCTACCAGCCCACATTCAAAATGCCAAGGATAAAAATATTGCTGCTTTAGTCTCCCCAAGTCTCTGAAAGGTGTGTGCATTTAACACAAATCCATTGTTTATTTCTCAAGACCACTCTGTTTATTCTACAATTCCAAAATTCATGCATTGCCTCCCAGAAATTTCTTGTGTGCCTCAAGCAACAAAAACAGTGCCCATTTCAAATGACTAATAAGTTGATATATATTGTATATTATAGGATGGTTTTGTAGAGTATTAAAAATGACCTAAATAATTATTTTTGATATAAAGTACACAATCAAATAAATGTAATGTAGTTCCACACACAGTACCTGTCCCCCGCAATGAATAACAGCATGAAATCTTTATGAGCTTCCTTCCTCAGTGTATTACTCCTGCAGATTATTATTTTTTTGTTTTTATTAAGGGTTCTCAGTTGGAGCTTAAAAATAAAGGAGAAAGATTTCACTCTGTAAATGAAATGCAATGAATATTTGAATTACCTTTTGGTTAAAATGAGAGACTCCTTCTGAGTGAATACATGTTGCTGCACTTTTATTTTGTTTTCTTGGAAGACAATTGGATGACCATGGGGACTATATTATAGGGTTTAATTGTGTAGTCAATCCTCTAATGGCAGAAAGTCCCAGGCTCAAAATAAAATAAAATATAATCACACACAGTTATGTGGAAGCAAACATTGCATCATGAAGTGGTTCCTGACCTCTATGTAGCCTTAAAAACTTTCATCAATGTAAAAAAGAAATTGGCTATTTACTGTGCCTCTCTCTTTGTATTTTTTATCCTATTTCGAATGGGTTGTAGTCCACTACCAAATTATTATTCTTCTTCCCCTTACTTGAATGTGTGTGTGTGTGGAGATGATGAGTCAGTTTAAATTTCAATTCTTTTATTGAGTGAAATTAATGACAAGGAGGAACTAACTAAATACATTGTATAGTGTTTTAAAAAATTATACCCTGATCAAATAGGACAATGAAAAAGGAAATCAAGTTACTTTTTATTATTTTGAAATTGTGTTAGCTTATTTAAATTGTTGTCCATTATTCTCATCATAGAAGGGGATGGTAGCACAGTTTTTCCAGATCTAAATATCCAAGTAAAACCAGGTTGAATAAAGCACATTGGGTGTCCATGTGAAAGGGGATTATTTTGGCAGAGAGAACTCATCATGTGTTGAGTTCTGTATTACACTTTCCCATTTAAGTTTTTAAGTCTTTGAAAGAGGGGTGATTATTTTGAACACTTTGCAGATGAATAAAGCAGGGCTTAAAGCTATTAAATGACATTTCAATGGATGAACTGTTCGGATGTGAAAAAATGGACTTGAGCGCAGTCTTCAACAAAAGCATTAATACCCAGCTATCTAATTTTTCTGTCTAGTTTCATTTTATCTCCATTAGAAGATTTTATATATATAACATATGTAATACATATATACACATATACATATGCACACATATGCACACACAGTAAATCTAATTTTCCTAATATCAGAGCATGTAGAGTTCTTGTGCTTCTAAGGAAAGATCTATGACATCATGAAAAATACTGAATGAGGCAGGTGGGGAGGTAGAAGAGGGTAAAGTGGGGATAAATGGTGATGGAAGAGGACTTTACTTGGGTGGTGAACACAATGTAACATGTAGATGATGCATTGTAGAATTATATATCTGAAGTCTATATAATTTTATTAAGCAATGTCACCCCAATAAATTCAATAAAAATAACAATGTAAAGATCTCTTATCGTGCCATTAAAAACTACCCTCTGATTGGCATCTGTGCAAACTGTTTTTAATTTATCTTTATTGGTGTATTTCAGATGTCTCCCATTTCCCACCCCCACCCCCCATTACTCTGTTCCACCAGGATCCTACCCTACTCCAGAACTTTGCTGCAGTATTGTCTATGTCTATGAGTTATGCATATATGCATATACATTCTTTGGTTGATCTCTTCCTGCTCACCATCACTCCCTCCCATCTGAGATTCATCAGTCTGTTGGATGCTTCCATGTCTCTAGACCCATTTTGTTCATCAATTTATTTTGTTCATTAGATTCCACAGTTAAGTGAGATAATGTGATATTTTTCTTTCTCTGACTGGCTTATTTCATTGAACATAATATTCTCCAAGTCCCTCCATGCTGTCTCAAAGAGTAAGAGTTTCTTCTTTTTACAGCTTCATAGTATTCCATTGTGTAGATGTCCCACAGGTTTTTATCCACTCATCTATTGATGGGTACTTGGACTGTTTCCAGATCATAACTATTGTAAGTAACATTGCTATGAACATAGCAGTGCATAAAGTATTTCTGATTGGTGTTTCAGGATTCTTAGGATATACTTAATTATTTACTGTGTTTTTCTTCTGATTATTTTATGAGGTGATACAGATATTGACTTTCACAGAAGGTGCATAAGAGATAAACTCTAGTGTTCTGAGGATTGTAGTCTCGTCAATGGGTATAAATTTGGTATTGATCAAAGGATTTGCAATTTATGACATGTAGGGTAAATTTTATATTATCACATGTCACCTACTCCACCATTGCCAAAATAACTTCTATGAAAAAAAGGGGTGAAACTACAAAGAAAGAGAATTACAGGCCAATATCCTTCATGAACATAGATGCTAAAATCCTCAACAAAATTCTAGCAAGTCGGATCCAGCATTACATTAGAAAGATCATACACCATGACCAAGTGGGATTTATTCCAGGATGCAAGGCTGGTACAATATCCTCAAATCAAAAAACGTGATCAATCAATGCAGAAAAGGCATTTTACAAAATCCAACACCCTTTCTTGATAAAAACTCTCAGCATAGAGGGATAGAGGGATCATACCACAACATAATAAAAGCCTTACATGACAAACCTACAGCCAACATCATACTCAATGGGCAAAAACTAAACTCATTTCCCCTAAGAATGGGAACAAGACAGCGATATCCAATTTCACCACTCCTGTTCAATATAGTACTGGAAGTGCTAGCCATAGCGATCAGACAAGAAGAAGAAATAAAAGGCATCCAAACTGGAAAAGAAGAAGTCAAATTGTCATTATTCACAGATGACATGATATTGCCCATCAAAACTAGACTCAATAAATGAATTTGGCAATGCAGCAGGATACAAAATTAATACCCAGAAATCTATGGCTTTTTAAATACACCAATAATGAACTCACAGAAAGAGAAACTTAAGAAACAATCCCATTTATGACTGTAACAAAACAAGATACCTAGGAATAAATCTAACAAAGGAGGTAAAGGACCTGTACTCAGAAA
>NW_006294865.1:42481-42885 GCF_000327345.1 Myotis davidii | reverse complement strand
GGTGATTTCATCATTTGATATCCTTTTCTGCAAGTTTTTGCAAACAAAAGTAGCTGCTCACTCATTGACCATGAGGGCAATCATTGTCCAGATGGAATCTTATCTGTCCCCAGGGTAAGCTGCTGCTGCTGCCACCATCACCAGCTTTGGCCTGCACAGGTCACCATTCTTCAGCACTCAGAGCCTGGGGGAACGAACACCACACCCACAGTCAGCAGATGCAGTTCTGATCACAAGCCTCAACTACAAACTTAAGTCCCTGTTAACAGTCCTTAAGAGTAAGTCCTATTTGACTTCTTGGGTATTGTAAGCGCCACGTACTCAGTATTTTAAACATTACAAACCTAAGGCTATCCTCTTTTAGAATGAAGAAAATCACATGTTAGAGCAGGAAGGCAATTGTC
>NW_006294865.1:40417-41626 GCF_000327345.1 Myotis davidii | reverse complement strand
GGTCCTTGCACTTGAAGGAGCTAGCAAGGCTGGAACCCTTACCCACACAGTTTTCCCAGACTTGTTTGGATGGCGATTATCAGTAGAATGAGAGCAACCTTTGTAAAATAAGAACAGCCTGTCATAGCTTACCAAGAAGTCTGTAACTATTTACTGAGATATGCTGTACTGAGAATTTGTCCTTCTGCTGTGTCTCTCCCTTAGAGATTAAGAGGAACAAAGAATACATTCCTCTTGACAGACCCCTATTCAGTGTTTTGTGCATAAAAGGCATTATGTGGTTAATAAACTTACTGCAGTTCCTCGATTGATCTGTAGTCCTCCCGATCCCGCTCTCCTGTCTTCTTTTCTCAATTCCCACCTCCCTACCTCAGCCCGGTTCAACCTGTTGGTCTGGCCCTGACATTCGGTGACTTCAGGCTCCAGGGGGCGGTGGGCCTGCGGGAAAAGCAAGCGCCCGGCTGCATGGTGTGGCCCCGCCAGGCTCCAGTCCCCACCACGGCGCCCAACCGATGCCCATGTGTGTAAGGTCCAGGTGGATATGGGCGCCAAGGGAACCGAAAACACAAACTGAACGTTGGCAAGGGGCTTTCCAGCCCAGACAAGTGTCCCGTTTCCAGCCCAACCGTCACCAACAAACATCCCGGTAGCAACGGCTCTCCCTGCCTATATAATCCTCCCGCCTCCCCTATGGTGTGTGACTCCCCTGGCCTGTTCTCGCAGGCCACGGGACCTCACCCGCGAGCAACCACCACCTCCCCTTGCCGGCTGTGACTCTCCTGGCCTGCGCTCACAGACCACGGGACCTTACCCGAGAGCATCTGCCTCTTGAATAAACAGTGCATTCTGCCTTTAATTTGGACTCTAGTGCCTTTCTTTGGAATGTTACACTGTGGGCGGCAACCGCCGCCTCCAGTTAAGCTCCCCGGAAACATCTCCCAAACACGACGAAGGCACTGGCTGCTTGTCCTGCCACCAGCCACCAGCCACCAGCCACCAGCCACCAGCGTCAGATGCAGAGCAAACCTGCACAGCAGCAGCCATGGAGGAAAGGTGGCTCCTGCCATGGCCCAGGCCCTTAAGGAGCTGGGACGTTCCACTCCGCACAGGGCGGGGGTGACACTGGCAAGACTGGGAACTTCCGCCTGTTCCAGGCTTGGCCCACCCGGGCCTCCCCGACCCTGCAGAGCTGTGGGGCGTGGGGGGCCA
>NW_006294865.1:31738-38603 GCF_000327345.1 Myotis davidii | reverse complement strand
CCTGCCCCCGCTTTGAAGCGTGACCTTGAGCAACGGACTCATCTGTGTGAGGTTCCGCCTGCTCGTCAGGAAAATGGAGAAGCCGGGCCACACCACGTCGTCCTGACGATCACATGAGATCCCGCACCTGAGACCTGCAGAGCCTGGCAGGGCGCGGCAACCTGATTCTAAGAAACGTTGCCCGCCGCGCGCACCCCCAACTATTTCAAAGCCTGGGCGGAGCCCGGCACCGTGCGCTCCTTAGAATGACCTCAGAGGAGCGAGCTGCCGTCCTCCCCCGCCCCTTTCCTGATCCCCATGCCCCCTTCTCAGCAATGGAAACCTCGGCCTGTCCGCAAGTGAGCAAACTCAGGTCTTCCTTTCACTTTGCAATCGTGCATACACATTATATAAACACCCATTCCCCCCAAGGAGAGCAATTCATTCATTTTTATTTTAAAAAAATATATTTGTTATTGATTTCCGAGAGGCAGAGGGGGAGAGAGACAGAAACATATATGATGAGAATCATTGATCCGCTGCCTTCTGCATGCTCCCTACTGGGGATTGAGCCCTTGACATCCTGGTTCCTAAGTCGATTCCCAACCACCGAGCCACACCAGGTGCAGGAGAGCAATTCATTTTGCTGGAGTAAATTGGAAAGGCTATATCAGGGTGCCCCAGAACAATGTATGCACACTTTAACAGCTGGTAGCTCAATTTTGAAAATGAAATGTATTTTAATAAACACTGCCTTTATAATTATTCAGAGTGTGTGTATACATTTGGGGGGAATATCACAATTTGTATACATTTGTGTATATAAATGTGTATACATTTTAGGGGGACACCCTATATAGTGAGATAAAAACTCTTGAGCTGATCTTAGAAATAAGTGTAGTATCTTATTGGAGGGAGGGGATTTCTTTTTTTTTTAATCTTTATTGTTAAAAGTATTACATGTGTCCCCTTTTCCCCCCCATTGACCCCTTCCAGCCCTTTCCCATACCAGGCCTTTGTTACCACTTCACCATCATATTGTCTATGTCCTTGGGTTATGCTTATATGCATACACATTCTTTGGTTGATCTCTTCCCACCCACCCACCTCTATCTTCCCTCAGATTCCACAGTCTGTTCCATGCGTCTATGTCTGTGGATCTATTTTGTTCATCAGTTTATTTTGTTTATTAGATTCCACATATGCGTGAGATCATGTGATACACAGGGAGGGAATTTCTGATGGGAACTCAAGAAGTTAACAAAATTTTAGCTTCAGATATATAGTTAGTAGGCTCGGTAACCTGCATATAGAAAGCTATTGCTCCAGGGCCTGAAATGTGTGACTGGACCTGCCCTGACTTCATGACACCCGCTCGCACTTTGATCTCTGTGCCCCAGGAGGACTGCAAGGCGGTATCTGAGCCATGTGCTCCAGGGGAAGAATGTCCACCGCCCAGGGCACAGAGAGTCACCGATCAGGCCTGGCCTGCGTGGCTCAGTGGCTGAGTGTCAACCTCTGGATCAGGTCACAGTTCAATTCCTGGTCAAGCCACATGCCCGGGGTTGCAGGCTCAGTTCCCACTAGGGCGCGTGCAGGAGGTAGCCAATGAATGATTCTCATCACTGATGTTCCTATCTCCCTTTCTCTTCCTCCCTAAAATCAATAAAAATGTACTTTAAAATGCAAAAACAAAAAGCAGGGGTGGGCTGGGAGAGGTCAATGGGGGGAAAAGGAGACATATGTAATACTTTCAACAATAAAGAAAAAAAAAGAATCACCCGCCAGCAGGTGAAGGGATGCTAGGAAAATCCCTGGACTGCAGCTTCTATCCCATTCACCTTTTCCCCTGAATTTCAAACCCCTCACCTGTTTTCCCCTGAATTCCAAACCCTTTACCTACACTTTTCTTCTCCTTATAAAAAAGGTCGGCTTGATCTGAGATGCAAGACAGTCTTTTTAGGGTACAGCGCCCACTGTCTTCTCAGATCACACCCATAAAGACGCAATCCTTGTCTCTACTGATTGGTTCCGATGTTGACAGGCAGCATGCACACCGACTTTTCCAGTTTCATTTCCAGAGAGCCAAGTCATGGGGTCAGACCCACATGAGGCCCCTCTGCCTGCGTGAAGAATCTGGTGAAAGTACTAAGGAGAACATGGGGGGCCGCAGGGGTATGGGAGAGGTGCCTGGAAATGCTTGGGCAAAACCACGGAGTGCTGGGGGTGCCAGCTACAGTACCCGTGCGCACAGGGAGCCTCAAGCCTCCCGAGCACAGAGGTATCGCGGTTCTCTTGTGTCTTAGCAAGTGCCCTCTGCCTGCTCTGAGAGAACGGCTTGCCAGGGTATAAACTAAGGAGGACGCCAGTGGGGAGAGAAAGCAATACTCCAGAGTCCAAACTAAGCCGAGGCCGCAAGGGCTTTGAGAGGCGTCTTGGAGGTGCCCGGGGCTGTGGGAGAGGGAGGAGGGAGGCCTTGCTCCTGCATGTCCACCACCACACAGCTGCCAGAACAGGAGCCCCCTGGACAGCTCCCTGCACCCAGGAAGAGGACAGCTCAAGGCTGGGGGGCAGCAGGCGAGGGCTCCTGGGCCCAGGTGAGGGCGGGAGCACCCAGCCCCAGACACGGGCCCTTGCTCACAGAGAGATGCAGACGTCGACCAGCCTAGGGGCCCAGTAACTTTGCTCGGATCTCTCCGGTAGGGTTAGTCCTGAGAAAATATTTATTGGGATTTGTTTCCTAGGAAAGTTCCTTGGCGCTGCCATGCCGGCCTCCGGCTGCACTGGCCTTCTGTCAGTGGGACGTTAGGGGCTGGAGGGGCAGGTGGTCTTCCTCCAGGGCACCGTCCTTCCCGGGGCTGTTGGCTGGGTCCGGGCTCTTCCTGGTGCCTCTCCGGTAGGGTTAGTCCTGAGAAAATATTTATTGAGATTTGTTCCCTGGGAAAGTTCCTTGGCGCTGTCCTGCCGGTGTCGTCTGTCAGTGGGACTTTAGGGGCTGGAGGAGCAGGTTTTCTTCCTCCAGGGCACCGTCCTTCCTGGGGCGGTTGGTCAAGCCAGAGATCTTCCTGGTGCCTGTGAATGGATGAAGACACTGGGATTGGCCCTTGCGGTGTGTGCCCGGGAGGCAGGCGCTAGGGAGGCAGCAGAAGGCCCCCCCTGAAACCACATCTTGCCTGCGGACAGCAGGGGATCCTGAGTCCCCAGCAGCCCCTCCCCTGCCTCCCTCCTTCCACAGCATTTCCTGAACCCCTGCATGTGCCTGGGGTGGGCCTCCTCCCAGGAGACAGACTTTTTCATTAGAAACCAGGACACGGAGACACACTCGCTGAAGAGCTGAGGGAAGTGAGAGTTAGGTGCTCGGGGAGCTCAGAGGAGAGAGGGACCGCACCCACAGGGCAGGGGCAGATTGGACTCCCATGGACAGCAGGGGATCCTGAGTCCCCAGCAGCCCCTCCCCTGCCTCCCTCCTACCACAGCATTTCCTGAACCCCTGCATCTGCCTGGGGTGGGTCTCCTCCCAGGAGACAGACTTTTTCATTAGAAACCAGGACACGGAGACTCACTTGCTGAAGAGCTGAGGGAAGTGAGAGTTAGGAGCTCAGGGAGCTGAGGCAAGAGGGACCGCACCCACAGGGCGGGGGCAGATTGGACTCCCAGGGAAGCAAGCTGACCTTTAGAATCTTGGCGATGAAGTGACGGGGCAGCAGGACTCAGAATTAAGGACAAAGCGGGTAGACAGGAAGCCCGCAGGGCTGCCAGGGCCTTCGTCAGGGAGCCTGGACCTGGGAAACCAGCCGGCTGTGAAGCAGGAGGACAGATGAGTGCCCTACAGGGGTCCTAGGAGACCCAGAGGGCTTTCCTGGGAGGGGTTGGGCCAGAGGCACAAGCAAGTGGAGTCTTCTGAAAGAGGATGAGGAAGGAGAGGAAGGAGCTCACGGAAGCTGAGATGGGAGCTACGGAAGGTTCCAGGAGGGTGTGCTGTGAAGAGAGCTGGTTCTCCGAAGAGGCCTCTGGGTGGGAGGAAGGAGTCACCCGTGGTGGGAAGCAGGGAGGGGGACAAGGGGGCTCTCACACGCTGGGAAGGAGAGGACGCAGGCCCGGAGAGGCGGGACAGGCACAGAGGAACCGGCTGGAGGTGGGAAGAGGCTCGGTGCTCCGGTCAGCAGGGCCGAGAGGACAGAGCCGGTGGGGGCCAGAGATGCCACCTGTGCTCTGGTGGGAAGGGGCCTCCCTAGTGGGGTCCCCTGCTGGGCTCCAGGCTCAGCCCTGGCACTTGGATGGGGAAAGCAGGCGATGGGTTGGAGCCTGCGAGGAGGAGGGGACGGTGTGAAGAGGCGGGAGGTGAGGGCAGGTGAAGGCAGGCGAGGAGGTCAGGATGCAGGCTGGGCTGCGAAAGCACTAATGGCCTGGAGGTTTTCCCAGGCCAGCGGGTGGGGGATGTGGGGGGAGCACCGCTTTCAGGGGGGCATCTATTCAAATGAGTGTAGCTCAGGAGTGGCCACAGCAGAGGTCCTGCCCCAGACTCTGCATAGCTATGTGGCCAAGCAGACACACATACAAACACACACATGCGAACACACGCATGTGACCACTCACATGGGAACACAGTCTCCCACACGGTTACTCACCAGGGTCGCCTGGCCCCACAGGCTCCTCGCGCACCGTGGGCAGCGTCTGCTCCCAGGCAGCCCAGTTCACTTCCTCCGACCTGAGGGGCAGAGCAGCTCTGAGCTGCGGAGCCAGTGCGGCCTGCTGCGCATAGGAGGGCCCTGACCCTGGGCGGTGGGCTGAGCAGACCTTCCGGGGATGCAGGGACTGCCAGGACGATGGGTCTCTGCCCCTCTCCACAAGACCCCGGCCACCACCAGCCCCCTCAGCCCTTGCAGCTGTGGCCATTGTCCTGAGCCGGGTGCCCATGGGGGGATGGGGCCGAACAGGCACCTGTCCCTGCAGGCAGTCCCCAGCAACCTGGGTGCCCAGAACGTCCAGTGAAACGTTTAGGTCAGGTGTGCCTCCGGGTCCCCACTGGGGCCCAGTGGGCTGCGCTACCTGCCTGAGACTCTCCCTCTCTTTGCTTAACTCTGATCTCCTGAAAGCCTGTTTCTGTCTGTGCATCTGCCACTGAGTGGCCTCTCTCAGTGCCGGGTCCCCCATGGGCATGGAGGAGTTTATTCTCTGTGAAAGGGTTGTAGCCCCTGGTCGTGTGGGAGTTGGGAGGGCAGGTCAGACCAGCGGCAGTGAGGCTGGTGTGCTATAACCTGAGGTTCCTCTGGCTTCTCGGCCTCTTAACTACCCAATTCCAGGCCAGAGAAGTAGGTCAGGGACCTTCAGTTTAAGCCACAGGGACAGGCAGATGGCCAGACAGGCAGTGGCAGCCCCTGGCCTATGAGATCCAGTGTCCCTGAACCCGCCTTCCCAGGGCAGGCTCAGTACCCTGTCACTCCTAAGTCCTGCCTCTCCCACCGCCCTGGCTCCTGGCCACTGTCCCTGGCTTTCAGAGGAGTAACATTAAGGCCGGCCTTCACCTCCCTCCCCTGCCCCTCACTCACCTGAAGCACCAACGCTCATCCGGGCTACCATCTGGCCTGGTGCCAACCCTCAGCTTCACCCCTGCCGGCTGCTTCTTCCTCCTGCACCACCAGTAGCCGTTCTCCACCTCCAGGACGGAGATGGCTCTCTGGGGACAAAGGACAATCAGACAGAGCAGCCAGGGAGATGCGCCACGCACTGTACAGTATAGGCCTAAGTCCACTGAGCACCAGGCTGGATCCAGCTCCAGTGTTTGATTACCTGCGTGGTGTCGGCCTCAACCCCGTGAACCTCAGTTTCCCCACTTACAGGCCTGGGGGCTTCGGGGAAGTCTGCATGTAGAGTGCTCGGCAGTCACTGGCTATTGCATCATTACAGGCCCCAGAATGTCACCCCGACAGGTACCGAAGTTCATCTGCTCTAACCCACAGTGTGCCGGCCCATTGACACACAAAGTAGGTGGGGACAGATCTTTGCAGGTAAGGCCACGGAGTCTCAGAGAAGACAGGGGCTTACCCAAGGTCAACGGGGAATTCGTACCACAGTCCAGCCTCCTGGGCAAGGCTCTCCCTACACAAACTGCCCAGACCTGCACCCAGCCTTCCCAGGTCAAGGGGCAGCTTTGGCTTCCCCATGTAGGTGGTGCCTTATCAGCCCCAGCTGCAGGGACCTCTGATGGCACAGCCTGCCTGCCTCGCCCACCAAAACCCCACACTCGGTATATGCTGAGCACAGGAGAGAAGCTGCATGAGGGCAGACTTCGTCTTGTTCTCTGCTATGCGTTTAGAACCTAAAACTGTGCCTAGCCCCATAGTAGGCACTCAAGAAATACGTAATAATAATTATGATGATGATAACTAACACATTGAGCACCTACTGTGTGTCAGGCACTGTTCTAAGGGCTTCAGATATATGAGCTTATTCGAGCCTCACAGCAGCCCTTGAAGGAAGTAGTGGATGATGGACACCCCGACAAAGGCAAGACCACCCAGGGCCCTGGATCTGCTCCGGGGCCAGCTCAGCTGGGTCCTGCCCACTCCTCACTGGGCCCAGAACTCCTTGGGGAGGGAGGGGGGGCCTCCAGGGGGCACCTGCGCTTCCAAATGCTCCAGCTGTCGGTGTTGACGCTGGTGATAGTCTCGTTCATGAGGGCGATGAGCATGTTGAGCAGCAGGATGTAGGTGAGCAGCACGTAGGCCAGCAGCAGCAGCAGCACAGCCCCGCGGAAGCGCAGCTGCTCCTGGAAGGCCAGCTCGCCCATGCCGATGGTGAACTTGAAGAGCTCCAGGGCGGTGTCCACGATGCCACGGTATGGGACCTCGCTGCCCTCCCCGTCCTCCTGTCCTGCCCCAGCACA
>NW_006294865.1:27987-28214 GCF_000327345.1 Myotis davidii | reverse complement strand
TCCTCCACAACCACCTCCAGGGCCTGAGATGGAGGAGTGAGGCCCCACATACAAGAGCAGTTCAAAGTAGCTGTCCAAGAACGAGATCCAGATGAACAGACGGCGCCTCCAGAAGCACCACAGCTGCGGGAGGAAGGACAGGCGTGGGAAACGCTCTCCAGGCCACACACAACCCTCCCCCGACCCCCCAGGCCCTGGCAGGGCTCCCACCTGCCCCTGCCTTCTCC
>NW_006294865.1:25273-26419 GCF_000327345.1 Myotis davidii | reverse complement strand
AGGGGAAAGGATGGGGAGCCCCGCTTGACCTCACCCACCGGCCTCCACCCCACCCTCCTTACTAGGGAGTGGCCGAGGGCCTCTCCTGTCCAGAGCAGGTGGGACTGGCGGGGGGGGAGGGTGGGGGGGGGGGCCCACACACCTCTCACCGGGCTCCGGCAGTGAAAGGTGATGATCTCCAGCACCGAGTTCTCCTCACAGCTGTCCACAGAGGCCATGTCATACAGTGACACCTGGACCGGCCCGTAGCACCACTCAGTGAACTTCCGGGAAAGGCACTGGTGCTCTCCTGAAATCTCTCGCTGCAGGATGTGTCTGAAAATCTGCAGGATTTTATCACGTGAGCTTGGCCCTCTTGTCCACCTCCCAGTGTGACTGGGAGTCCGGGGAGTACTCTGTCTGCAGAACTGCGTTGACGTGCACATGCCCTGTACACATGGTCCTTGTATGTACAAATGCTCAGAAAGGGTCACTAACCAGAGCAGGTTAAGATACAATTTGGTGCCCTGGCTGGTGTGCCCAGTGGTAGAGCATCAGCCCAGGCACCGAAGGGTCTCAGGTTTGATTCCTGGTCAAGAGCATGTACCTGGGTTGCAGATTTGATCTCTACCCCTGATCAGGGTGTGTGTGGGAGGCAACCATGTGTCTCTCCCACATCAATGTCTCTCTCTCTCTCTATCTCTCTCCTCCCTCCCCTCTCTTCCATTCTTGCTAATGGTCAATGGGGGAAAAAAATCCTCATTCCTCTGGTGAGGATAAAAAAAAAAGAGAGAGAGAGGTTAACGCCGGAGTTTGCTGCCTCGAACAACCACTTCAAAAATACAACTAAAAGACGGAATGGACATCACCCAGAACCACAGGAACGCTGGCTGAGTGGAAGTCCTACAACTAGGAGGAAAGAGAAACACATACTGAGGCTCAGAGGAGGCACAGTGCTGAAGTCAAATACTAAGGTGGGGAGTGCGCGCCGAGCGGGCTGGCAGTGGAGGGCGTGGTTGTTGTTTTCAATCGGGAGGGAGTCTCAGATTCTGAGCTCCAGATCCGGGCGAGTCTCTAGGGACCCAGACTCAAACGGGAGAAGCGGGACTGTCTGGCTTAGGTCTGAACTCGAAGGCAGCTTTCTCTCCGAGGTTTGCAGAGGTTGTT
>NW_006294865.1:17281-23746 GCF_000327345.1 Myotis davidii | reverse complement strand
ACAGGCCACACAGCACCACACAGCCATGCCTCCAGGCACCAAAGGGAGGTTCCCACACCCGGAGCTTGGCGGGCAGAAATAAAATAGCAAAAGTTCTACTCATGTTTACATCTATCTTAGCCTTTAAAGGTGCCTGTGTTCTAAGCTCTCTCAGGGCTTTGTAAGCTACACAGTGTCAGCCATGCAGCCAGCCCTGACAATAGTGAGAACTGGTAAGCATTTTGGAAAAAAGGTAGAGCTGGATCGTGCTCACTCTTTATACCAAAACTAGAAGTCTGGTGCACAAAATTTATAATTTATGCATTCCCTCAGCCCAGCATGCACCCTCGGATGGTCTGGGAGCCCTGTGATCAACTTCCCCCAAAACATAGACCCCGCCCACTCCACCGATGCTCCAGGATGGATCACTCCCACAGAGGGAGGCCCCACCCACCCACCACACCCCACAGGCCTGGGCCTCCCTCTGCAGGGCAATCATGGGGTAATGGCCGGGCCCCTGACCAATCGCATTGCACCTGGCCTGGCACCAGTGGGTGTCATAGCATGGTTGTCCGGACGGTCGTTCCACTGGTTGGCCATTCAGTTGATTTGCATATTATGTTTTTATTATTATGGATGACTTCAAAGTTGTAGGCATAGCCCTAGTGGGTTTGGCTCAGTGGATAGAGCATTGACCTGTGGTCTGAAGGGTCCCAGGTTCAATTCCAGTCAAGGGCACTTAAAAAAAAAGTTGTAGGCAATGAAAGTGAAACTGCAGCCCTAGCCTGTTTGGCTCAATGAATATAGCATCAGACTGGAGACTGAAGGGTTCCAGGTTCAATTCCAGTCAAAGGCACATGCCTGGGTTGTAGGGTGGATCCCCAGTTGAGACATGCAAGAAGCAGCCAATCAATGGTTCTCTCTCATCATTGATGTTTCCATCTCTCCCTCTCTCTTCTTCTCTGATTTCAATAAAAATATTTTTTAAGAAAAAAGAAAGTGAAACTGCAAGAAACTGGAAGAAAATAAGGATGTGGAATACACCCACACAAGGTTATAGATAACAGTAGAGGCCCGGTGCATGAATTCGTGCACTGGCGGGGTCCCTTAGCCTGGCCTGCGGGGATCTGGCCAAAACTGGCTCTCCAACATCCCTGAAGGGTCCCGGATTGTGAGAGGGCACAGGCCAGGCTAAGGGATCCCACCGGTGCACAATCAGGGCCTAGGAGGAACTACAGGAGGACTCCAGGGCTTGTCCAGCCCATCTCGCCCAGTCCCAATCTGCAGGACCTTAGCAGCAAGCTAACCTAGTGGTCAGAGCATCTGCCCCCTGGTGGTCAGTGAGCATCATAGCAACCAGTCAAATGGTGGAAGGAACAGTTGGACACTTAGCATATTAGGCTTTTATTATATAGGATGACCTTGCGGGAGGATTAAACTCTAAAGGAAAGGATAATTACAACTTGTAAAGTTAGAAATGTGACAATTCTGTGTGGCAAAGCACCATAAAAATTTTTATTTAATGTTGAGCTGGGAGAAAATTTTGCAACTGTGAGAGTAAATAAAATGCTAATTGCTCAGTATAAAGGACACTTACCAACCCAGGCAAAGAAAACCCAAGAGCAAGTCTAATGGCAGAATACCCTTCAGGCCATGGGCTGACGCTCTTATCCACGGAGCCAAACCAGCTAGGGCCCAAATGACTTTTTTTAAAAAAATGCCTGTGATTTACTGAAGCCAATGTCACCCCAAAAAATTCAATAAAAACTAAAAATAAAATGGGGAAAATCCCTGTGCTTTATAATGTAATATATTGGTTCAGTAGTTAGATACAGTTTCTCAATACAACACGTGGCAGAGGTGCCTGTTGAACTCTTCTTAGGAACAAGAGTGTTCAGTTGAAAAATGGGGAAACCATTGCCTTCCACCACCTCCTCAGGCTCTTCCTGCTTCCTGGGCAGGTGGGGGGAGAACCTGGGGGCAGCCACTCACCTCCATTTTGCCCTCCTGGGCAGCCAGCTTCAGGGGTGTAAGGCCCTGCCGGTTGGGGATATCCTCGAGCCGCAGCGAGGGGTAGAGGCTGGCCCCAGCGTGGAGGAGCCTGTCGTACATGTGGGTCACCAGAGCGCTGTTCTCAGCCGAGTTGTCTGCGATCATCACCAGCGCGTGCAGGACCGTGTTGCCCAGCGAGTCGGCCTCGTCCAGGTTGGCAGGCTTGTGCTGGTTCTCCAGGAGGTAGGCCACCACATCCCACTGGTTGGTGCAGGCCGCCAGCGAGAGGGGCAGCTCACCTGGGGGCCAAGGGGCAGCGCTCACCGCCTACTCTTCACACTCCCGGACAGAGGCCAGGCCTCGTGGAGGCCGGCCAGGCACCCGGGGGAAAGGATGAAGCACTGGCCCGAGGTCCCAGCCCCGCTGAGGGCGGCTGTGCCTTCTGCGAACACTGGTGACGGCAGCTGTACCCGTTCTGACACAGGAAGAGGGGACCAACCGCTGCCATCGGGAACAGCACGGGGCCAGCCACCAGGGTCCCCTTCTTCCCTGCCTCTTCCTCTCCTTCAGCAGCGCCCAGGCCCGCTGCTGCCTGACGGAGGTGCGCTCAGCCAGGCCCTGTCTGCTTGACTTGGGCCACATGCCAGTTCGAGCAGCATCCCCAGCCCTGGCCCGCTGGGGGATGTGGCCAGACAAGGATAAACATCTCTTAAGACTAACTGCTTCTGCAGGCAGCCTGGGGGTTGGCAGCATGGGCCTCAGGGGTAGACAGAGCTGGTTTTAAGGGCCAGCTCCACCACCCATTAACCGTGTGCCACCCGCTCCGCCCACCAGACCTCGCTTTAATCAAGACTCCTCACCAAAATAAAAACAAGTGCCTTGGCTTTTCCTCTGGAAGAAGCGGCCGCAGGCCCGGGCATGCACGTCGGCACCGTTCTCCACCAGGAGCCGCACGCACTGCAGGCTCCTCTTCTCGATGGCGATGTGCAGGGCGCTGTGGCCTCGGTAGTACTCGTCTGTGCACTGGGCGTTGACCAGAGGCCTGGGGTTGCCCGAGTCCCGGTCGATCTGCAGCAGCGGCAGGATGCAGGCATTGGCCCCTTTCTGAAGGTTCAGCACGGCCTTCATCAGGCACGTCTTCCCGGTGGAGCCCTCTGTGGGGGGAGGGGAGGGCGAGGGGCACGAGGGTGCTCAGACCTGGAGCAGCTGGGCCCAGTGCCACAACGCCCCTCGGGAGGACAGATGCCACACGCGGCTGGTGGGAGCCAGCCATGGTGCTGGGGATTACGGCCCGGGGATACAGCTTCTGCCCTAGAAATTGTCCTCAGACAGAATTTGTCACGCGTGCAGCGTGGTCTGTGCAATAACATTGGGCACAGCGCTTGTTAAGCGGCTTCCCCGCTCAATGGCTCTGTCTCCTCATTTATTTATTTATTTATTTATTTATTTTGAGAGAGAGAGAGAGAAAGGGAGAGGAAGAGAGAGAGAGAGACAAACATTGATTGGCTGCCTCCTGCACACTGCCTACTGGGATCAAGCCCACAATCCTGGCATGTGCCCAGACTGGGAATCGAACCTGTGAACTCTCAGTGCATGTGACCACTTCAACCAACTGAGCCCCATCGGCCAGAGCCACATAACATATTTAAACAGTTTGAAAAGATGTATCCCAAGCCATCGACAGAGGTCCAGGACAACAGACGTTTTACCCTCAGCTTTATACATTTCATTGCTATTTTAATCTTCTAGAACACAAGTTATCTTTCTAATTAGCCCCAAATAATAAAGATATTTAGATTTGGGGTAAAGAATGCTCTGAAATGGGTGAAGTATATGATATGTGTATTATCTATAAATATAAAAGCCTAATGTGCAAATTGGCCCCGAGGGAGTTCGACTGGGAGACCAATCGCTAACTCTGATGTATGCTGAACACCAGGGGGTGGCACAAAAAGAAAGAAGGCCCCTGGCAGCTGGGAAAGGAGGCCCTGGCCAGCAGCCAGAAGGCCCTGATCAGCCCTGATTGCTGGCCAGGCCTAAGGATCCTACCTGTACATGAATTTCGTGCACTGGGCTTCTAGTCCTATATAATAAAACCCTAATATGCAAATTGACTGAATGGCAGAATGACCGGTTGCTATGACGTGCACTGACCACCAAGGGGCAGACGCTCAATGCAGGAGTTGCCCCTGGTGGTCAGTGTGCTCCCACAGGGGGAGCACCACTCAGTCAGAAGCCAGGCTTTCAGCTGACAAGCACAGTGGCAGTGGCATGAGCCTCTCCCACCTCCGCTGCAGGTGGGCAGTAAGGAGTGAGGGGTCCTGGACTGCGAGAGGGCACAGGCCTGGCTGAGGGATGCCCCCTGCCCCCCTGCCCCGTCCCCACTGCACAAATCTTGGGCACTGGGCCTCTAGTGTCTCAATAATGCTATTATTTAAAAAGATCAAAGAAAGAAGGAAGGAAGGGAAAGAAAGAGAGAGAGACAGAGAGAAAGAAAGAAAGAAAGAAAGAAAGAAAGAAAGAAAGAAAGAGAGAAAGAGGAAGCATTGAGGATGCCCACAAGTACCCATGCACCCGGGTGCCAGTGGGGTGGTGGGAAGTGGTGGGCACAGCCATGATAGGGAGGTAAGTGGAGCCCTTGGCTCTGTCAGCAGGGCACCCTGCAGCCATTCCTGCAGGAGGGTCTGCTGCTAAGAACGCTCCCCTTAAAAAATAAAAATAAAAAAGGAAAAGGAAACTCCCACCCCTTGTCTTCTCCTGACCATGGTCAGGACCCACCAGCCAGCACAGTCCCAGCACAGCCACGGACCCGGGCTCTGCGAAGGGCAGGCCTACCTGTGTACTCTGGGTCGGTGAGGTACTTGCTGGTAGTGCGCAGGTACTCCAGTAGCCCCGCCAGGTCCTCGGAGTCACCCCGGGCAGCAGCGCTGAAGAGCCGGTCACGGTCAAAGTGGTTTAGGGCCAGCTGTCTGCAAGAATGTGGTTGGTGACTGATGCTGTGAAAGGGCCACACCCCCAGAAGGAGCTCAACCCGGGAGCCCTTTCAGGAAGCCCCGTGAGCACTGCATGCTGGTAACCATGAGAGCCCCCTTCCCAGAGCAAACCGGGAGACCCCGGGCCTAGAGCCCAGGAGCAGGGGTAGGGGCTGCCTGGAGAGGGGGGCCAGGACCCATGTCTGTGTCTCCAGGCATCACAGCTGTTCTCAGCATCGGTCCTTGTCATTTGCAAGGTGCCCGGATGATCTCTCAACAGGCTCACTATCCCACAGGGTGGGTCTCGGCATAGGGACTTGTCGTGGCCCCTGAGCTAGAGTCAGGTCAGGACAGGGCTGGGGGAGGTGCCCCTGACCATCAGGGCTGTGCGCTTTACTGGCCTTGACAAAGGGGTCGAGGAAAGTCCCTCCTCCTCCCAGAAACCATGTTTGGACAAGTAATGCAGTATCTGCACCCACTTCAGCCTGGGGGTCAGGAATCACGACCTTCTCTTTTAGACAAACAAGGCAATACAGTAACTTCCCCAGTCACATGATGCAGAGCCCAGGGCTCCCCGGGGCCTGTCTATCCACCTCCAGCCCCTGACTCACAGCCCCAGAGAGACTCTAGGCTGGCAGACAGCGGCTTCTCAGAGACACGTGGGCCCTGCACCGGGCCGAGCAGATGCTCACTGGAGCCTGGCTGAGAAGCCACACTTCCGGGAAGGACCCAGAAGGGCCTTTTAATCTTCAGAATCTCGCAGTGTCTGGTGACAGGAAAGGGAAGGACTGCCCCTCCTGGACTCGTCGCTATTCACAGAGACCAGCTTATCCTTGGGACCCCGGGCACCACGACCAGCAGATATGAAGGGACAGACAAAGGGACTGTTACGCTTTAGGGACCCTCAGCTCCTAGCTTCACAACTCCCGTAGGATGGGCCAACCAAGTGATGGCTGGGCACCGAAGAGAGGGGATTGTTGGGATCAGTTGTGTTTTAAGTCATAGCCACGTGACTGAGAGGGCCAGACTGCCTCCGCCACACCAGGAAGCTGCACTTCTGCCTTGCCTGGCCAGACACGCCGTCATCTGCCCACAGAGCACGTGGCCACAACATGACCAAGGGCTCTGCAACTGACTAGGGAGCCCTGCGGGGAGCCTAGACCAGGGAAGTGTCTATTTGGACAAAGTACTTCCTTTCTCAGGGTGACATCACAGTCTTAGGGTAGGAAGCCCCTCAGGGGCACAGGTTGAGAAACCAAGGGCTTCGAGGGGCCCATTCTGCCTGTCGGGCTGGCTACCCAGCTCCCAAAGCCTCGTGCGCAGCCTGTCCTGTCTGGGTCTGCATCTGTTTGTGGGCCTCCAGCACAGGCAGCATGGGGGCTCTGGGCTGGGAGGCAGGGGTGGAGGCCACGTCCCAGGCATGAGGAGGAAGGAGGGGCTTCCCTGGCAGAGTCCCACCCAGACCACGGAGAGTCTCCTGGTCAGACCTTGTATGTCAGACCTCACACTGGGGGGAGGACAG
>NW_006294865.1:16277-17126 GCF_000327345.1 Myotis davidii | reverse complement strand
TCCCAGAGAGCAGAGCAGAGGTCAGCCTGTCACGGCCAGGAGCTGCCACAGTCAGACTGAGGACTCCGCAGGCTGTGGGCAAGGGGCACCGAGTGCTCTGCTGGAAGTGAGGGACCCCGAGCTACACCCCCATTTGCTGCCTTACCTGGCACCTGCTGCCTTTCGGTAGGTGAGGTCCACTCTCATCTGAAGGGAGGAGTTCCTGTCCTCTGACACAAAGGATGACTCCATGGGGGGCGGCTCATCCCCAAGGCCCCGCTGTCCTGTGTCCACATCAGCTCTATCTTCCCAGCCTACATAGGTCCCCAGCCTGCAAGGGGATTCGGGGGCGGAAGCCATCCTGGGGTGGCGACCCAGCAGGAACCTCTGTGGAGAGAGATATCAAGGGCCCCACCTGCCTCAGCCCAGGGAGGGGTATAGGCGCCTGGCTGGGCTGCAGACAGAGGCGTTTAGACGCTGAGTACACCCACCCACATGGATGGTGATGGGCTGCGAGGAAGGAATGAGGCCCCAGTGAGGAGAGGAAGGGAAGTTCTGGTGTGAGGATGGCGGTGTCCTGAGAGGGGGAACAGGACCCAACAGGCCTGCCTCTTTGCCGCTGTCCCAGGGGAAGGGGCCGTGGTGTCCCTGACTTTCCCTCCAGGACTTCCTGATGTGGAGGCCACAGCCCCTGGCCTGGCGGTAGCAAGTGTTTGCATCACCAGAAAAGCCCTCTCTCTATACACATTCTGTCCAGCTGCTGGGAGTCACTGAGATCAAGGTGCAGTAGTGGGGTGGGTGCAGGGTGCTCATCTCTCACCACGGAGGGGCCGCTGGCAGGGGTGCGGAGGGGTGGGAGGGGGGGGGGGT
>NW_006294865.1:14726-15049 GCF_000327345.1 Myotis davidii | reverse complement strand
GGGACAGAGGGACAGAGAAGAGGAATTGGAGACACTCAGCCCAGCACATGCCCCAGGAAATTCACCCCACCCACCACCCAACAGTTTGAAGGGACTTTCCCACCTCCTGCCCCACCCCCACCCCTCCCAGCCAGGGGCCCAGAGGACTCTTGGACTTCCAGTTGTGTGTGTTGGGGGGGCGGGAGGGGCGGTTGGCTGTACTGCCCTGGTCTGGACTCAGCCTTGGATGCCTGGGGACACAACCACCAACCAAGTAGTCCTAGGAGGCCTCTCTCTCCCTCCCCTGACCCACCCACACACACACACACACACACACACACACA
>NW_006294865.1:12065-13481 GCF_000327345.1 Myotis davidii | reverse complement strand
CAGCTCTCCACGGGGTGAGATCTTGCCTTTTTTTAAAAAAATTTATTTATTTCCCCCCCCCTGTATCCCAGTACCCAGAACAGTGCCCAGCACAAGAAGGCTTTGAAAGACTGGGTGGCCAATCATAATGCAGAGGGCATTACTGTACTGTTGGGGGGAACGGAGAGCAAGTGGAGACCCTCAAATCCCTCAGAGGCATCATCACATCAAGTGACAATGACAATTGGGCAGACAACCCCAAATGCAACAGCAGCTCATAAAAAGTCCTCAGATCGGTAGCCATTAGGCAAATCCACAACCACTATGAGATACCACTTCATACCCACCAGGATGGCCAGATAACAGAGATGGGTACTACAAGCGTTGGTGAGGTTGTGGAGAAATTGGAATTTCTCATATTCTGCTAGTGGGTTACCATTCAACCCAGCAATGCCACTCGGCCAGGTACTCCAAAGAAACGGAAGCAGATGCCCACACACACTCTTACACAAACGTTCACAGCAGCGTTATCCATCATAGCTGAGTGGAAACAACCCAGTGTCCACCAACTGTTAAGTGGGAAAACAAAATGTGATCTCTCCATACAATGGAATACTATTCAGCCACAAAGAGGAATAAAGTACTGGTACATGCTCAACATGGATGAACCTTAAAAAAATTAGGCTAACTGACAGAAGCCAGTCACACCCTGGCCGGGGTGCTCAGTGGGCTGAGCATTGCCCTGTGCACAGAAAGATTGCTGGTTCAATTCCTGGTCAGGACACACGCCTGGTTTTGGTTTGATCCCTGGTTGGGGTGAGCTCAAGAGGGAACAGATTGATGTTTCTCTCTCTCCTATTGCCATTTCTCTCTCTCTCTCCCTCTCCCTTCCTCTCTAAAATCAACTTTTTAGACTACAGGTTCGACATAGAAGGTAGCCGGCAATTCCAATGCTCACTGCACAGTTGGGTCCCCTTAGTCGGTGCCAGCCCAGCACCTCCAGGCACAGAGCCCACGGGCAGCGAAGGGCCAGGAGCTGTCACAGTCAGAATGAGGACCCCGCAGGCTGTGGGGAAGGGGCACCGAGTGCTCTGCTGGAAGTGAGGGACCCCGGGCTGAACCCCATTTACTGCCTTACCTGGCACCTGCTGCCTTTCGGTAGTTGAGGTTGACTTTGATCTGAGGGGAGAAGTTTCTGTCTTCAGGCACATACGGTGAGTCCATGGGGGGCAGCACAGCCCCAAGGCCCCGCTGTCCTGTGTCCACATCAGCCCCATCTTCCCAGCCTCCATAGGTCCCCAGCCTGAAAGCAGGGGGTCCGGAGGTGGAAGCCATCCTGGGGGAGGCGCCCAGCGGGAACCTCTGTGGAGAGAGATATCAGCCCAGGGAGGGGTAGGCGCCTGGCTGGGCTGCAGGCAGAGGGGGTCAGAGGCTGAG
>NW_006294865.1:9405-11278 GCF_000327345.1 Myotis davidii | reverse complement strand
GACCCAGCGGGAACCTCTGTGAAGAGAGATATCAGCCGCCCTGCCTGCCTCAGCCCAGGGAGGGGTAGGCGCCTGGCTGGGCTGCAGACAGAGGGGTTTAGATGCTGAGTACACCCACCCACATGGATGGGGGTGGGCTGCGAGGAAGGAATGAGGCCCCAGTGAGGAGAGGAAGGGAAGTTCTGGTGTGAGGATGGCGGTGTCCTGAGAGGGGGGAACAGGACCCAACAGGCCTGCCTCTTTGCCACTGTCCCAGGGGAAGGGGCCGTGGTGTCCCTGACTTTCCCTCCAGGACTTCCTGATGTGGAGACCACAGCCCCTGGCCTGGCGGTAGCAAGCGTTTGCATGACCAGCACAGTCCTCTCTCTACACACATTCTGTCCAGCTGCTGGGAGTCACCGAGATGAAGGTGCAGTAGTGCGGTGGGTGCAGGGCGCTCATCTCTCACCATGGAAGGGGCACTGGTGGGGGTGAGGGTGGAAACCCTGCATCTGCTGCCAGGACAGCTGCAGCTCAAAAGGGAAGTGATTTCCCCAAGCTCACTAGCTGTGGACTGCGGAAGCCAGTCCATCCTTGCTGCTTGACACAGTCGCTGCAGGGAAGAAACATCTGCACAGCATATGTTTCAAGGGACCTGGCGTATATGGCATACTGTTCTTAATATGGTTGCTCCCCTCCTTAGCACTATGTGTTCTAACCAGGGTCACCTCTGCGAGAAAGGTTGTTTCCCCAGGTGTGGATTTTTCCCTGGAGTTAGGGATTAACAGGACTAAGGAAGGGAATCAGTAAAACTGCTTAACTAAGTAAAAGGCCGATAATTAATCACTTTAACTACGAACAATCACGCTTAAGATACATAATCTTTATTTAGGATAATCTCCTTCAGTTACTTCCTTGTAGCTTAACAGAACAGTAGAGTAGTGACCTTGGAATGGGGATAACAAATGCCCCAACGTTTGGAATAGAATGGATAGGATTAAAATCAAATGGTATAAATATGTAACAGGAGAACAAAAAGAGAACCTGGCTAGAATCTGGCTAGACTGCTGATCAACTGAGCGCTGTCTCTGAGTCATTCCTTCTTTTTGGTCTCTGTCCACACCTTTGGGAACCCCTGGACCTGCTGGGGCTGGACCCCAACAGTGGCCGAGCCTGGTGACTCCACCTCCCTCCTGACGCTCCTCTTCTGTCCCCAACGTCACCTGCCGCTGAAGGCACGGAGCGCCCCTCTGTGCGCCACAGGCTCTCGGGGCTCCAGATGGGGGTGGGAGGGGACCCTCAGCTGCAGGCGCCCTAGGCCGGCAGCCCTGCCCAATGATAGGAGCTCTGCCAGCGCCGCGCCCTCCTGGATGGAGCCCCCTCTACCTGCAGAGCACGGGGCGCCCCTGTCGGGGAGGGGCCAGACTCTGCCCGAGGGAAGGAGCGGAGTGAGAGATGGGAGGCTTCCGCAGGGGGGTACAGGGGGCTGGGCGCAGGGGAGCAAAGGGAAGTGGGGGACCTGCCGGGAGGAGAAGGTCGAGTGCCGGGCCACTCCCTCCCGCTCCGGCTTCCACAGAAACGGGGCGTGGGGACCTCACTGGATGCCTCCACAGGCCGTTTTGACGCACCACCTTCCTGCCCGCCCTGGGCTGCTTCTGGGGACAGACCCACCCAGCCTGGCCGAGGTCCGCCCCCGCCCCCACCCCCAACCTCCGCAGCAACAGTTGGGGTCCAGCCCCGCCCCGCCGGAGCCCCCCTGATCCCCGCAGGGAAGGCCGGAGCCCCCGCTGCAGACGGAGGGAGCGCGCCCAGCACAGCCCGGCTCGGGCCTGGAGAAGCAAGAAGCCCACTCGGGGGCCCCGCCCCATCATTCGCTGTCAGGCCTGGGGACCCC
>NW_006294865.1:6446-9088 GCF_000327345.1 Myotis davidii | reverse complement strand
AAAACCTAGCTCAGTGATTCTCATTTGCAGCCAAGGCTGAGAACCACTGCTCTAGAGACCTTTGCTGTCAATATGGTGGTCACTAGCCATGGTGACTATTTAAATTCAAGTTAATTATAATAAAATAAAATTAAACAGTCAATTCTACAGTCACATTAGCCACTTTTCAAATGTTCAATAGTCCCATGTGGTTGGCTAGTGGCTATGATATTGCAGAACTTTCCCATCATCATAGAGAATTCTATTGGACAGCACTGTTCTAGACATTCTGGACGCATTTTAGCCTCTCCTCTGTTGCCTCTGAGCCTTTGCACAAGCTGTTCCATCTGCCAGAGTCAACCCTCACCTCCCCTCATCACACACACACGTAAACACTGCTTTACTCCAGCCAACTCCTGCTCATCTGTCACCTCTCCATTTAAAACATCACTTCCCCGAAGTAGCCTGTACGAGACCCTGAACTGGGTTGGGAGTCCCCACTATGTGTTCCCACGACACTTTTTCCTTCTCCAATCAGAATTCATTATTCATTATTGTTAACATTTATTAATTGTCTGGCTTCGCCTTTAACAGTAACAAATGCCTACTGAGCACCCACTCTGTGCCAGACACTATGCTAAGTGCTTTACATTTAACCCCACTTCACAGATGAGGAAACTGAGGCGAGGCAAAGTGAGGTACCTTCCCAGGCCATTCAAATCCAGAGCCATACCCTTACCCACCAAGCTCTCCACGGGGTGAGATCTTGCCTTTTTTTTTAATTTTTATTTTTTCTGTGTCCCAGTACCCAGAACAGTGGCCAGCACAAGAAGGCTTTGAAAGACTGATTGCCAGTGGTCCAATCATAATGCAGGGGGCATTACTGTACTGTTGGGGGGAACGAAGAGCAAGGGGAGACCCTCAAATCTCTCAGAAACATCATCACATCAGGTGACAATGACAATTGGGCAGACAACCCCAAATGCAAAAGCAGCTCATAAAAAGTCCTCGGATCGGTAGCCATTGTAAGGTTCGCGGTGCAGGAGACGAAGTCAGAGAGTCAGAGAGTCCAGCAAGTCAAAGGAGGAACTCCCATCTGCACTCCTGGGGGAGATTCACAGGTCCAAAGGCGGGGCCAGTGAAGTCGCACCAAAAGGGAGTGGAGGCTTTTTTTTTTTTTAATACAGCTGTTCATTGAGGGCAGGGGAGCATGAGCTGTGGGAGTCTCCGCAGGTTCTGCAGGGTTACTTGGGCTACCGATGTTAGTTACCCCTGTAGGGAGGCTAAGGAGGCGGTAGTAGACTCCAGGTCTGTCTGGAGTTTGTCCTTGAAATCCTGAGCAGAGACTAGGCTGTTCCTGAGGCCTCCCCCCTCCCCCCCGCCCCCCACGAGGCCTACTGAGGCAGAGATAAAGAAAGAAGGTACCCGGGTGCAGTGTAGTTTTGGGTACAGTTCCAAGTGACTCATCCCCCGGTTACCGGATTACTGGTCTGGTATCATATCCATGGGGCCAGGGTGGGCTTTGGAGTTTCGGATTCCCAAAGGGGAATGCCAGCCAAGGGAGGCTGACACTCACCTTGCCCCTGGGTTCCTGGAGGAGTTATGAGTGGGACGGCAGCCAGCAAAGCTCTTTGGAGAGAGGCGCATAGAAAGCAGTGCGAGACACTGGGCAGGGTGCGGGTCTCGTTGAGGAATAGTAGTGTGTTGAATAAGTTGGAGCCAAGAAGATAGGACTTTTACCCGGGGGGAGTCGGGCAGCTTCCCTTTAAGGTACTGTTCGGCCTTTAGCATGCTGTTGGAGACCTGGATTTTGGCCTCCTGGGCCAAGACATATTTCCGGGAGATGTAGATGGTCCCTGAAGGGGTCGAGCTCCAACCACTCCAGTATAGCCTTCCCATAATGCCCGTAACCCATCGCTGGTCCCAGGGATCTCAGACCCTGATGTTGAAGGTCCCATCCTTCCAGAAAAAGGGGCCAGACCTGACCTCATTATAGGCACCATGGGTGACAAAGCCAGACCAGTGGCAACCCCCATAGGTGTTGACATCTTGATTACACCTGTCTGGGTTCCGCTGGTCATAAGCAAAACAGGCATAGGGTCTGCCACCGTTGGACACTGACCGGAGATCGACAGCCATCAGGATCTCCGCCTGGCATCCGACCAGAGGGCAGTCCTGAGATCCTACCTGCTGGGTGACTTGTGTGCTGTCCTGGTAGTAGGTTTCACGGACCTTGCACCTCCACACATAAGCAGGTTGGGGGTGGGTGTAGGTTGCTCAGGGCCGGGAGGAGAAGAAGGAGGGGGAGGGTGACTAAGGCAGACCTTAGTGGAGCCCAACACCTCACACTTATATAAGTCATGCTGCTCCGGGGTCCTCTTGAGCCTGGAGAAGTGGTGCCACGATGGATCGCCAAGTAGTTTGCCCATGATGGGGGTTGTAAGGATTACAGTGTGAGGTCCCGTCCACCTAGGCTCCAAGGCTTTTGGATGTAGATTCTTAAGGAGGACCGAGTCACCCGGGTGAAGGGCTGATCCTCGGGAGCCCTGTTGGTCGGTTCTGGCTTGAGCAGAAACCTGTCCAGGTGTTCTCAGAGCAATTGCCTGAGTAAGGACAGATATGGAAGATAAGTACCCAGGGGAGGAGGATCAGTAGGGAGGTGG
>NW_006294865.1:4834-6278 GCF_000327345.1 Myotis davidii | reverse complement strand
AAAAGCTGGGCCGTCGTCTGATTGAATGGAGGTGGGGAGGCCGAACCTTGGGATTATGTGTGTTATTAGGGTCTCAGCCACCACTTCAGCAGTTTCCTTGTGGGTGGGAAAGGCCTCTACCCACCCTGTCAGGGTGTCTACCATGGTAAGGGGATACTTGGTCTTCTTGTGGGGAGGCATATGGGTGAAGTCTACCTGCCAGTCCTGCCCTGGGAGGTGTCTCCTCATTTGATGGGTGGAAAGTTGGGGCACATTCCTCCCTGGGGTGAGACAGCCGCACACGTGGGGCAGGAGGAGCAGGCACTCGTGATCGCCTCTTGCAGTGTGGGCCAGGTGAAGAGGGGTTCGAGGAACCTCCAAAGTGCCAGTGGTCCACCGTGCAAAGACCGGTGGATCTGTTGGGCAATGGCCCCTGCCTGGGCGCAAGGGAGGGCGATTTTGTTATTTATAAAGATCCATCCCTCAGGACCGGGAGAGCCTCCCCGCTGCAGGAGTTTATTTTTCTCTTCTTCTGTATATTGGGGAATAATGGAGGGAAGGGAAAGGAATAGGACCGGAGCTGGGGGCCCTTCACCCTGAGTTAAGCCTCTGGCCACCGTGTCTGCTGGGGCATTTCCCCGCGTAACCAGTGAAGAGTCAGTCTGATGGCCTCGGCAGTGCATGATGGCTACCTGGGAGGGAAGCTGTAAGGCATCAAGTAAGGGGGTTATGAGTCTAGCATTGATAATAGGTGAGCCTTTTAGTGGAGAGAAAGCCCTTCTCCCTCCAGATAACCACGTGGCAATGGGCTATCAGAAAGGAATATTTGGAGTCTGTATATATTTTTACCCTCCTCCCTTTGGCCAGATGTAGGGCGCGGGTCAGCGCGATGAGCTCGGCCTCTTGAGAGGTGGTACCCTCTGGGAGTCAGGCCATTCAGTGAGGGCGGGGGAGCCTGAGCTGTGGGAGTCTCCCATGCATGCAGGTCCATCATGGGTTCCAGGAAAGAATCAGTATCTGTGTCGCCATCTGTCTGGTGCACTGGTCTGTTACGGGTTCCAGGAAGGGATCTGTGTCACCATCTACCTTGCATTGGCTCCTGGATTTCCCTCCGACCTAACAGCCATTAGGGAAATACACAACCACTTCATACCCACTAGGATGGCCAGATAACGGAGATGGGTAATACAAGCGTTGGTGAGGTTGTGGAGAAATTGGAATTTCTCATATTCTGCGAGTGGGTGTTGTGGACGAAAGGGGCCACATGCTGACCTGACAAGCTCAGGAGAGGCCTGCATGGCAGTTTTGCAGACTCAGAGACCTAAAGTAACGACAAAGGATGGTCTGAAATTAAACTTTTAACTAAAAGCAGTTATGGTGGGCAGTTAAATCCTAGGCCAGTATCTTCACTGACAAGGTCAACCTTTACCTTAACTGAGCCTACCTGTCTTTTTGCATCCATACT
>NW_006294865.1:2403-3918 GCF_000327345.1 Myotis davidii | reverse complement strand
ATAAAAAAAGATAACATGAGAAATTGTGCCTCCAAGGCCAGAAGCTTTCAAAACCTCAGCCCTCATTTAATACTCCGGATAAGAAGCCTTTATTTGCTTTACAGAAATGGGAAGATTTAACTAGAAAATATTAACTGAGAAATGGCCATAATGCAGTTTGTTTGGGGTACCGATGTTAATATTTTGCATGCAGAAATTAGAAAATGCCGGCTCTGAAATTAAACTGAATGAGTACATGGGAAGCATATCTTAATTTGGAAATTAGAAGCTTCTAGAGAAAAGCACAGGAAAAATTTATTCTAATAAGATGGAAATTAATAAAATTTTAGAGACTGTCTCAGAACTATTCTGAAGTTAATTAATGTCTACACTTTGTTTTTCCTTTAGCCCATTGTTTGTTTGTTTTTTGAATAGTCCATTGGGAATATACTGAAATTCTAGAGAGGGGAAGTTCCTGAACCAGGGACAAAAGACACTGCTTTGGTAGTTTCTAATGCTGGACATTCTCTGGTGCAAACTTTTAGTGTGTACTGTGTGCCTATATGAGTGATGTTTTTGTGTCTCTTTGTTGTAGCGAAATAGGAAAAAAATGTAAAATGTCATTCTATTAAACATGACTTTGGGAAAAATACGCCATTTGAGTCATTTGCTGAAACTTCCCAAAGCAGGATGTGGGGAAGGGAAGGGACGCCTCCTCCCGAGTATTCTAATTTAAAGTCTCCTTGTAATTGAAAAGTTTTACAAAATTCAAAAATGTGTCTGGGATTTCTGTTCACATGTAAAGAGAAAAGCTGGTTTAAAACTAATGCACGCAATTGTCCTGTTTTTGGACATTTAGATAGAGTTTTGAGCTGGAATCTCTTCACAAATGTACAGAATAAAACCCAAGACTGATTATTTCCTAAGAAAAATGGCGAATTTTACCCAGGGAAGAAATGCAGGCTTGTTCTAGCAACAAGCCTCCAAAAGAAAATTCGGTAAAATTGTCTCTATTACAAGTTGTTTATTGGTCTGATTTAAAAAAAAAAAGAGGACAAACTCTGTGATCTCAACTGAAATTCTTGATGCAAAAACCAGTTTAAATTTGATTGCAGAGAACAGCATAGACAGCCACTACTTTGGGCTGCGTGACTTGACAGCCACCATGATGGCCACATGGCTGGCTGCTCCCCTGGGGGCCGCCATCTTGAAATAGCAAAGGCCAACCCCTCCCTTTGAATTAGCCAATCATGGAAGACCATGTGCCTGAGCTCCAGTCAGGAGCAAGGGACGGGTCACTGGGTTGTTACAGATTGGGAGTTTATGAATTATTTTCAATGTTGAATACACTGCTTGCCATAAGCCATGTGCCTCATTTTAAAATCTTACATATTTATATTATAGAAAAGCAAAGTTTTTTTTTTATCAAATCTATAACCATGCCACTTTTAAATTTTGTCATTCGTGGAAAGCTTTATTCTGATGCATTTGTAGGTATATTATATGTTTGGAAAAAATCCATGAAAAGGACTTTGA
>NW_006294865.1:0-1414 GCF_000327345.1 Myotis davidii | reverse complement strand
AGGTCTGAGTCATGGTTATGCATTTTTGAAGGACACAGACAGAAGGTTTGAAGGCTAATTTGAAAAGAAGGTTTTGTATGTGATGAGAAGGAAAAGAGAAATGTTGAAAGTTGAATGCATGATAGTCCAGTAAGCTGGAACAAGTAGAATAGGGAAACTGAGCAGAAATCCTATCTTCCTTAAACCGAGGACACAAAGGTTATGTCAATCTGATTAGTGTCATTTGTTGTCCACACCCAGGGACAAATGAAGTTAGAAAGTAAGCCTTATTTTGATTAGTTCCTTTATTCAGGAGAAGCCAACCCGGTCCCTCCCTGCAACATGAGTAATAAAATGTATATTAAGGAATTTTAAAATTGCTCAAACCTCGCTGCCTTGGGTCCGGTTCTGCGTGTAAGAAGGGACAGGGTAAGGTTTAGTAGCAGGAGTGAAGAGGCAGGCAGCACAGGAGCAGGCCAGAAGAAGCTGGCAAGGCCATCCAAACCACCCAGCCGCTATTGGCCAGAGCCGCCTGAGGCAGACCTTGCTCCCAGAAAATTCCCCTATGTTTTGTGTCTAGTTGTAAAGGATGGAAAGCAGCATGGAGAACAGACACGACAGACTGTAAAAACTCATGCACATACCCAACAATGGGAACGTGCCTGTACCCTAAGCCCAGGCCAGACACTTACGGGACTCATGGTTCCCCAGGAATTTGGAAAATTTTAGATGGGAAATGTGATCTAAGACGTTGTGTCTTTAAAGCCCAGGTGCCTCGGTTAGATCCCAAGCCTAAATTCCCAGTAGTTCAACTGGCCAGCATAGGGACCATCCTAAATAATACTAGAATGCTTCCAATGGGAAGTAGATGGGCCATATTTAAAAAAATAAAATAAACAATGGGAACCCATCTGACTGTCTGGTTGTGAAAATTGGAAAGGTGAATGGTTATGCCCCCAATTCATATGGAATACTGAATTCACCCAGTCCTGGCCTATTGTATCTACCCCAACAAATAACAATATCTGGTATATGGGGAAGGGAAGTGATTTTTACTGTAATATCACCAAGTTTACATTAAATAATACTGGAATATGGTGTAAATACTGAAATTATAGGCAGAATAACTTTGCCTGAGGTTCATAAAACCTATGATAACATTGATACTAATGTATTGGGAAATTGAACTTAATCCTCCCCATGAAGTCATTTCTATGGAAACTAACTGGCCAAAAGAAATGAAAACTTCTAGATAATGAAATAGTAAAGTCTTAATTCATCTAGCCAAGAGTATCATAAGATACAAATGACAGTGGATGAAAAAGGAAAACATATAATTAGCTTAATAAAAATTTATGATGATACATGTAAAGGGTTTTTCAGTTGGCTGGAATGCTTGTTACCCTTAGACTTTTCCTTGTCTAGTATTAGACAT
>NW_006294864.1:0-551 GCF_000327345.1 Myotis davidii | reverse complement strand
TCACTGCTTCTTAAAGCTACTATCCAGAAAGAATACATTCTGATACATTTCAGTGGCCAAGAAGATCACATGATCAAAATAATAGTTTAAGTGGGAAGAAGAGGAGATTCCTTATATGCCCAGTCTGAAAGAAGTGACATTAGCAAAATGTCCTAATGAGTAGCACTTGGACAAGGATTAATCCAGGGAGACCATGTAGAAAGATACTGGAATAACTCAGGCATATGATGGTTGTGGTGTGGATCAGGGGGAAGTTGTAGAAGTGGTAAGAAGATCCAGTAGGTTTTGCTAATGGGTGGTATATGAGAAAGAAAATTAAGATGTCAAGAATCAATCTAAGTTTTGACCTGAGCAAATAGGACAGAGTTGCCATTTACAGATATGAAGATGTCAGAGAAGCCATTTTGGGAGGTAATATCAAGAATTCAGTTTTGTGCATGTTAATATTGAAGATAACATTCTGCAGTCAGTTCTAAGATGCATATCAGGTTCTGAAGAGAGGCCTCCTCTTTTCCAATGGCTACCTTGCTGTACCTGCTCTTTAAATCTGA
>NW_006294863.1:0-498 GCF_000327345.1 Myotis davidii | reverse complement strand
AAACCATTGAGCTCTTCCGTGTTGGCTGTGTGTGAATGTGTGTGCACGTGTGTGCGTGCACACATGCATATGTACGTAAGTGTGTGCATGTGTGTTTGTGTGCGCGCGTGTGTGCACATGTGTGTGTGTGCGTGTGTGTGGTCGCAGCCTGGAGAAGGGTCCAGGACTGCAGAGACAGGCTCATGGGTGGTCGGTTCACCCTTAGTGAACGTGGAGTCACTGGGATGCATGTGGGTCTATGACTCTGTCATCCCCAGACCGTGTTCCAGTCCCATTCTAGCGCAGCAACAGCGAATGTGCAAGAGCGGAAGGCATGACAAGCCCATCAGCCAGGCTTCATGTCACAAACACACACCTGTGTCTGGCCCGCGCTGCCCACCTACTCACCTGGACCTCCCACCCACAGAGCCAGTGATGCCGAGTGTCTGCAGCAGGAGTGCTGGGGGGAGACGGGGAGGAACAGGAAGAATAAATGCACAGAAATCTCCAAACCACAAC
>NW_006294862.1:0-375 GCF_000327345.1 Myotis davidii | reverse complement strand
AATAAAATATATATATATTTTTTAAAAAGTGAGGATGATTTTAGAGAGAAAAATTCTTTCAATACAAACTATAATATACCATTGTAGGTATTTGATTCTAATGCTCTTCATTGTCTTTTGAGTTTGTATGTTTGTTGTTTTTAAGATTTCTACCAATAAACAGGACCGAATCCCTAAGTTTTCTAGTTTTTGTTTTGTTTTGTTTTTTTGGTTGTCCATCTTTTGATTTGCAATCATTGAGAACTAAAATTGCCCGTTTTACAAAGGCCATGCAAGCTAAAGCTAAAGTGGGACAAGTTGGGTGGGAAACGATTAACCAAAGAATTTTAATGCATACATATATAAACCAGAGATAATCCAGGGACACAGGTAATA
>NW_006294861.1:0-1048 GCF_000327345.1 Myotis davidii | reverse complement strand
GCCCTCTTGCAATCCGGGACCCCCTCAGGGGATATTGGAGGCCCGGTGCACGGATTCAGCCTGATCCCTAAAGGTGAGGTCAAGGGACTCCACTGGTGCACAAAACTGTGCACCAGGCTGGTTTCGGCCTGATTCCCACAGGCCAGGCCGAGGGACCCACTGGTTCATGAATCCGTGCACCAGGCCTCTAGTATGCATATAAGATCTTCAGTTAATATCTTCCCACCCTCCCTCACCCCTCTTCCAAGATTCATCAGTCTGTTCCATGTTTCCATGCTGGTGCATTGAGCGTCTGCCCCCTGGTGGTCAGTGTGCATCATAGCTACTGGTCAAATGGTCGAATGGTTAAATGGTCACTTAGGCTTTTATGTATATAGACTAGAGGCCCAGGCACAAAATTCGCACATGGGTAGAGTCCCTAGGCCTGGCCAACAATCAGGGCCGATCTGTGGGGTGACCAGAGGGTCGATCAGGTCCTCCGCTCGCACCTGCCTTGGCTGGTGGCCTGGCACCTCCAGCTCGCCAGCCCCACTGCTGCCAGGCAGGGCCTGCAGACTGGGGGCAGCCTGCATTGAGCATCTGCCCCCTGGTGGTCAGAGTGTGTTATAGAGACCGGTCATTCTGCTGGTCATTCCACCATTCGGTCAATTTGCATATTAGGGTTTTATTATATAAGATATTTGCCATTTGGGGGGGACTCTTTTTCAAATTTGCTTTAGACAAATTGTACACTAGAATTATAAGATATTATAACATAAAGCTTTGTAATGTTATAGTGGTGGCACAAACCTATTCAAGTCAAGAAATTCAAAATAAATGACAAGCCATCCATTAAGGATGGCTTTAAGTCATGTTTTTGTGTCAAGTTGTCAATCTAAAAGAACAAATTGTAGGTTTTTTTTAGCTCAGTTGTATCATATCAAAGACATCCTTTAAATATGCCAGCTTTAATATACAAAAAAAAATAGGTTGCATGTCTGAATACGTTAAATTACTTATCTCTTGGGATTAACTACCTTGGGATAAGTCTAGGTCTAAAGTTACATTC
>NW_006294860.1:0-788 GCF_000327345.1 Myotis davidii | reverse complement strand
CTGGTTCAGTATAGTTTTTTGTTAAATAATACAAAATGGAGTTCTCACTTGTACTATCTTATGTTCTGGATTTCTTTCGTTCTTCCGGTAATATTTTCGACGTCTAGCATATAGTCTCTAGGTGAGGCTGAGTTGGGTTGTGAGAAGTTGTGCGCTTTGCATTAGAACCGCTGACAATTTCCAAATTGGAGGCTGGTTCCGGACCGTGAACGTACCAAGGTTGCATTACCTCGTTTGACAGATTCCAAATGCGGGATAGGTTTTTGTCTGTACAGTGTTTTGTCATTCCTGGGTATCCAGCAGCTCTTGTGTTTTTCGGTTTATCTACAACAAAGTGCTTCACTTGTAGGATGAAGCTCCACAAAGATGATAAGGATTCAAGGTTGTTTTCCCTTTTGCTAATATTCGCTGCATCTAATTATTGCACAGATAATACTTGTTCTTGTTGTATCTACTGTAATGAGCATATTGGCTGCTTGGACATACAGCAGGTTTGTGTGTCCAGATGTGCTCTATAATTAGCCAGTAAGAGCAGATCCAATGAGGCAGTCTTTTTTGCTTTACTGCCAGATATACCGCCTGGGGTCTACTCAAATATCAGGGGGCCAACGTCGAATAAAGAGCCTTGAGAGCAAGGCTTTGATGGATGCTATGCTATTTTTGTTTCCAACTGCTATTGCCGTTTAGGCTGGGTTGCATATCACCATTGAGCAAGATCAGGATATTATTGGCTTTTTTATTAAGTCACTAAACTTAACCAGGCGCCTTTGAGTTTTCCCATAGCGATT
>NW_006294859.1:0-985 GCF_000327345.1 Myotis davidii | reverse complement strand
AAAAATGCAGTTATTGCTCAAGCTAAACACCGGGTTCCAAACCTGGATTTAACAAACACTT
Source organism: Myotis davidii (assembly GCF_000327345.1). Lineage (NCBI taxonomy): Eukaryota > Metazoa > Chordata > Mammalia > Chiroptera > Vespertilionidae > Myotis > Myotis davidii. Next base: position 924 of record NW_006294859.1, on the reverse strand, counting down.
GATCTAACTGCAGGTTCAACCTCTCCTTGAAATGTAATTTTAATCAACCCCTGGAGAATTTTCTGTTGAAGCACTAATAAGGGAATCAGTCACGTGGGCCCCCTCCACCCCCTTAGAGCAGTGGTTCCCAAAGTGGGGCACACACCTCACGGGGGGCCATTGGAGAATGAGTTCTTAACAGTGATTTTTTTTGCATCTCTTAGGTTTTAGGGGCCTTATATACAGTATATAAATATATATTGTGACATATTTATGCATTTCAGCTCTCTGTTTCAAAAATTTTCTATTTTTTCATATCACTTCATATCATTATTATTTTTTAAGCAGTTTCTTAGTGATTTCTTTCTCAGGACTTCAAACTGTCCTTTCGTTCTTTTATTTTTTCTCTTTCATGGATGCCATGTTCTTTGGAAGCTTGTTTAGACCAAGTTCATGGCCTTTTAGGCTTCCTCCACGTGAATAGGAGTCACTTTCTTAATAATAAGAAGTATATGTGTGTGTGGGGGGGGCACTAGGATTTTAGAGGTGCTTAGGTGGGGAGTGGCCAAAAAAAGGCTGGGAGGAGGCAGGAGGCAATCTGCATGATGAAGTCCTCTCACTCTCCTCCCCCAAACAGAAGATGCCTGGACCCAAGAGAAGTCCTTTCTTTCCTTTCTTTTCTTTTCTCTTCTTTTCTTTTCTCTTCTTTTGTTAATAGCTCTCTTGCCCCATCCTTGTTCCTATAAAAATATTTCCATTTGGTACCACCCTTCTGAGCACCTTTCTAGCTGTAGTTGGGGTGCTGCCTGATTCACGAATTGAGTAATTAAAGCCAATTAGATTCTCAAATTTACTCTGTTGAATTTGCTTTACTTTTTTCACAGTAACAACCATCTCTTGCTTTGAACATTCTGTTGTATTCTAAGGGCATCATGTATATCTTCA
>NW_006294858.1:9760-10058 GCF_000327345.1 Myotis davidii | reverse complement strand
ACAGTGCACCTCGAGATTACTGGAGTACACGGCTCAACTCACTGTTTCTCTGCCAAGTCCTCGATGACGTTTTCATGTTATTCATGTTTTCCAACTAAACATTTCATTTGGGGATGATTAAAAATTCACATATGGCCCTAGCCGGTTTGACTCAGTGGATAGAGCATCAGCCTGCGGACCAGAGGGTCCTGGGTTCGATTCCAGTCAAGGGCACGTACCTCGGTTGCAGGCTCCCCGGCCTGGGCCCTAGTCTGGGCACGTGCAAGAGGCAACCAATCGATGTGTTTCTCTCACATCC
>NW_006294858.1:0-385 GCF_000327345.1 Myotis davidii | reverse complement strand
ACTACAAAAGCAAGAGTTCATTTCTGGACTCTTAATACTGGTTAAAAAATATTTTTAAATAAAAACTTTTTTTTAAGAGAAGTTTTAGATTCTCAGCAAAATTGAGGGAAAGGTGCAGAGATTTCACTGTATCCTCTGCCCCCACATTCATAACCCCCCATTATCACCATCATTTCCCAGAATGACATATTTTTGTTATAATGTCAGGATTAACTGACAGTAACACATCGTAATCACTCAATGTCCATAGTTTATCTCAGGGTTCAGTCTTAGTGTTGTACATTCTACGGTTTTGGGCAAATCTATAATGACCTGTATCCATTATTACGGCATCATACAGAGAATTTATATACAATTCATATAAAAGTCATCATGATCTTGCTTT
>NW_006294857.1:0-376 GCF_000327345.1 Myotis davidii | reverse complement strand
GCTCAGGGAATGACAGAAGATGGAGTCAAATGGGAGCAGGAGCCAATCACAGAGGCCTCAGAGCCCATAAGACTTGGACTTTCCTGGAGGACAAAGGGCAGCCACTGGAGCATTTTAAGCAGGGACATGCCAGGATCATATTGGGATTTCAGAAACACAGAGCTGGAAGCAAGCTGACTTCAAGATGGCATGGCAGGAAATGGGAGGGGGGGGCTAAATTAAAGATTGACAAGAGCCAGGAAAGAAAAGATGATTTGAGAGCATAGGAGGTATAAGGGACAGGCTTGGAGATGGGGAAGGGGTTGGGGGACCCAGGAGTAACATGAGCCCACAGAGCTAGGCAACTGGATGGATGGCAGTGACACTCACAATGGCA
>NW_006294856.1:0-618 GCF_000327345.1 Myotis davidii | reverse complement strand
ATGGATAAGAAAATATGACCCATGTATATGCTGCCTATAAAAGACTACCTCAGAACAAAAGACTCAGACAGGATGAAAGTGAAAGGATAGAAAAAAATTTTCCATGCAAGTGGAAATTAAAAAAAAGCAGGGGTAGCAGTACTTATATCTGACAAAATCAACCTCAAATGAAACGCCATAGAAAGAGACAAGGAAGGTCATGACATAATACTAAAGGGATTGATCCAACAAGAGGATATAATCCTGGTAAACATATATGTACCCAATATAGGTGCACTTAAATATATAAGAAAAACTCAGAGGACATTAAGGGCCAGATTGATAGCAATATAATCATAGTAGGGGACTTCAACAGCCCACTGACTGAACTGAATAGATCTTCCAGACAAAAAATCAACAAGGAAATGGTAACCCTAAATGATACGATAGATCCGATGGATTTAGTTGATATTTACAGAACATTTCACCCCAAAGCTGTAGAATATACATTCTTTTCAAGTTCACATAGGACATTCTCAAAAATAGACACAAAATAAGTCTACAAATTCAGTAAGATTGAAACCATATCAAGCATTTTCTCAGATTACAATGACATGAAACTAGAAATCAACTACAATA
>NW_006294855.1:0-299 GCF_000327345.1 Myotis davidii | reverse complement strand
CAGTGCACAAATTCGTGTACAGGTGGGGTCCCTCAGCCTGGCTGGCCATTGGGGCCATTGGGGCCATGGGAGGTTGGCTGCTCCAATAGGGACCATCAGGGCCAGCCAGCCTGGGGAAGGGACCATGGGAGGTTGGCTGTGGGAGTGCACTGACCACCAGGGGGCAGCTTCTGCATTGAGTGTCTGCACCCTCTTGGACAATGCGTATTATAGCAACCGGTCAACCAGTTGTTTGGTCGTTTGGTCACTTAGGCTTTTTATATATATATATATTAAAAGCCTAATATGCAAATTGTCCC
>NW_006294854.1:0-266 GCF_000327345.1 Myotis davidii | reverse complement strand
ATCTGATAAACGGTTAATATCCAAAATATATAAACGACTCATACAACTTAACAAAAAGAAGACAAACAATCCATTTAAAAAATGGGCAAATGACTTAAATAGACACTTCTCCAAAGTGGACATAGAGATGGCCAAGAGACATATGAAAAAAAAATGCTGAAAGTTACTAATCATCAGAGAGAGATGCAAAATAAAACATGAAAATGAGGTATTACCTCACATCTGTCAGAATAGCTGCCATCAACAAATCAACAAATGACAAATGC
>NW_006294853.1:0-707 GCF_000327345.1 Myotis davidii | reverse complement strand
CCTCTTTGATGTCCAAGGAAAAAGAGTTTATCCGGTGGCTCCCTGGACGATGCCTTCTTAGATGTTTCAGGTCCCATTGGCTCTGCCAAGACTGAATAGACTGCTCCAGAATACACCAGGAAACTAAAAATTACTATTCTGGTCTCAAGGCCTTCAAGGAAAAGGAGTCCTGGCCCTATAAGTCCCTCTCCCTGAGTGTAAATCCTTCAGAGCCTGAGTTTTCCCTTCAGCCTTCCGCCTTCCTTTGTTAACCTACCAGGATATTTTCTCTTCCAGTGCCCCTACTTCCTACAATAGGCATATTACTTCCTTCCTAGTTTGCTTCCGGCCTTTTCTTTCAGTAAGCCCTGTTTTCCTCTGGGGTGTCCCAACTGTTAATAACTTTCTGGGCTACCTCTACCACCTGTGACTGATTCATTCCTTCAAATCCTTCTAATTTTTGGAGCTTCCTTTTCTAAGTGCTGCCGTTTAAGCCGCCCCCAAAACCTCCAACAGAACACGGTGAAAAGTGTCCAAGGAGGCCTTGGATCTCACTGGGGTGCAGGGAGGCAGAAGGAGGCACAGGGAAATTTCCCTCCTTGCGCCTACTCAAAATAACCCCTTAGGGGATGAGATGCAATTACAACCCAGGTGAGCAGAGGGTGCAGGAGTTAGGAGCCAGATAGGTGGAGGCGGGGAGCTCGACGCAGGTCCCCAGGTGACCAGTG
>NW_006294852.1:0-202 GCF_000327345.1 Myotis davidii | reverse complement strand
GTAAGATAGATTAAGAGTCATAAAATATATATGGGCAAATGTATCTCTTTTGAAATGATTAGGTATGGGATTGTAATGTAGTTAAAACACTAACTATACAAAAAAATGTTATATTGTAAACTTTGGTGCATTTTAAATTTGAGACAGAGAATAATGAGAAACATAAACTTATAAAATGTTCCTTTTAGCTAAGCTTTCGCTT
>NW_006294851.1:0-512 GCF_000327345.1 Myotis davidii | reverse complement strand
CTAGGTTCTGTGTCTATTTATTTATTGAAGGGAAGGGAGTTGGAGGGGGGACCCGAGCCTCGAATTAGCCGTGACCCAGATGAGGCATGGCTTTTCCTCATCACTGTGTGACCACACTGGGCTGCGATGAGCAGGGGAGGTGGGGAGGCCTTCGAAAGGAGGGGAGACCCTCTTTCCAGGTGCCAACCGCCCTCCCGGTGTCCTGGTGATGCCTGGCAGTAGGAGACAGGCCTCCTGTGCTCAGAGAAGTCAGGTGAGGGACACATCTGAGGAAGGAGGAGGGCGGGGTCCACATCCCTGGCCACGGTCCCTCCTTAATCAAACTCCCGTAACTAGTCTTTAAAAAATATAGCCTATAGAATAAAAGGCTAATATGCAAATTGTCCCCTTGACTGGGAGTTCAACCAGTCCTGGATACCCTCCCCGTGGTCGGACCCTGCCAACCCAATGGGGAGGGCTGGCCTGACTCCATCTGTGCAGGAATTTGTGCATTGGGCCTCTAAACTATATAT
>NW_006294850.1:0-253 GCF_000327345.1 Myotis davidii | reverse complement strand
ATAAAATATATATTTTTTTAAAAAAAAAAACAAAAGCAGAACTGAATTGGCTGAAGCCAGGTGGCACCCAGACCCCTGCCCCCCAACATCCCCCTGAGTGGTTCCTGCTATACCACAGGTGAACCAAGGGGATCCCCAGAAAACTAAGAACAGTGAGAAAACCAAGGATTTTTGCAATTTGTGTTTCCCTGCACAAATTTTTTTTTAAATGAAAATATAGTTGATGTGCAATCTTATATTAGTTTCAGGTGTA
>NW_006294849.1:0-463 GCF_000327345.1 Myotis davidii | reverse complement strand
GCCCAGCAATACTGCCTGAGAACTGAATCCCCATTGGGGCGTGGTGTACACTCCGAGTTTTAAGACAGGTGGCGTTAAGGCCCCCAAGTCTGGGTTCTACAAGGGATACGAGGAAGGAGTGCCTTTACCTCTCTGATTCACAGGGGTTTTTTCAGTTATAAATTAGGGGGGAAATCTACACCCCTGAGGCTTTCTATGCAACCACCTGCTTATTGAACACCTTTTATGTGCTGGGCACTATTCTAGGCACAAGGGATACAGCAGTGAGCACGGCAGACATCGTCCCTGGTGTCAAGGCGCTCACATCTCATGGAGAGATGGGCGATGATCAAACAGATGGTCAGGACATATCAGACAGGTCTCAGCGATGTGCCTGGAGGAGGGGTCCCACCTCAGGCCAGGGGTCAGGGTGAGCAGAGACCTGAATGAAGAGGGAGGGCCTCCAGGGGCAGGCCTGGAATGG
>NW_006294848.1:1571-2333 GCF_000327345.1 Myotis davidii | reverse complement strand
GTCAAGGGCAGGTACCTCCAGTGCAGGTTAAATTCCCAGGCCCAGTTGGGGTGTGTGTGGGAGGCAACCAATTGATGTTTCTCTCTCACACCCCCTCCTTCCCTTTCACTCTGAAAATCAATGGGGGAAAAATATCCTCCTGTGAAGATTTAAAAAAACACAAAACAGAGAGAAGGGAAGTCTATTCCAAATGGCATGGAGGTCAGGGTAACATTAATTGAACTGCCTTTAACTGGCTTCATAGCCTAGTTAAGGGGAATGATTAAACAGAGACTTGCAAGATAAGCTGGGTCCAAAGAGTAGATTGGAAAGTAGAGCAGAGGGGACAATGAACTTACCTGAAGTCAAGCAGGTCCCTGCAATGTGCTAGAGAGAAAACCAATGAGTATCAGACAAGCCTGAATGAACAGTTAAAGGTCAGATAGCTGCCATGTGGGTGGAAGGTGCCCAAGTTCACACACAGATTGGTACCTCTGTTCCTTCTTGAGCCTTGTCTACATGCACTAGAATTTGCAAAGACGGACTTCTTTCAGATGCTCCTGTAAACTGAGGTCACTGTCCCATTGGTCCACCCTCCATCCCCATTGTATCCCTGAGTCAACTAGAATTTAACCAGTTGAAGGTGCAGACAGCACAGTTGGAGCAGAAAGGAGGGCAAGGGAGGGAAATGCTTTGCTATCCTCTCCAGCAGCAGGGACACCAGGGACAATGTCATCACTCATGGGGACATGGACCCAGTGGAACTCTCATTCCTTGCAGCTT
>NW_006294848.1:0-286 GCF_000327345.1 Myotis davidii | reverse complement strand
TGGAGCCCAGCAGGGAAACAAGCTGAAGAAGCTCTCAAGGAAGTACTGTCTGAAGCTCCTGCTCTGGGGCATCTGAGCTGTACACCTCCTTTCTTCCTTTTCTCATATGAAAGTAATGGAAATGCTTCAGGAGTTCTGACTCAGAAACATGGAGATCACCACAGACCTATAGGGCATTATAGGCAGCACCCAGACTCAGTGGCTAAAGGCCTCGCTACCAGGCTGTAGGTGGTCAATCTTGCTACAGCCATGTTATGTGAACAGACAGAAGAGAAGGTTATGGGCT
>NW_006294847.1:0-1017 GCF_000327345.1 Myotis davidii | reverse complement strand
GCACAAATACTGTGTCTTCATTATTTAATGTTTCAGATAGATTCTATTTCTCACAGACTTTTTTTAAAATTCTGGACTTTGCTATTATTTCAAATAAGATTCCTTTAAAAATATTATTATATGTCTTAAGGTGTTTGAAAAGTAATTCATATTTAGAAAGTCATTGAAAAATAATGCCACATCTTTACACTGATAACAATTCTTAACACTTAAACTCATTTGAAACTCATGAAGGCATAGGTACACAAGTTCAAGGTTAAAGTCAAAGAAACAGGCAACATTTAATCCAGAATTAATCCAGAAATCAAGATGAAGTTTTTAAAAAGCATTCAAAAGACAAAGTGTAGCACTTCCAAACAGTGGTGTTATGGATACGGATGATGTCATTGGAAAGAAATAATGGGTGTATAAACAGCTAAGAGGGAAGGAAAGTGCATTTTGAACTTTTGCTTCTATTAGAATAGTATTTATTTTCTTCTAATCTTAAGAATGATTAGATGTACTTTGTGTAGAAAATTCAGTAAATTTAGAAAAATATATTAAACACATTAAAAATCACTCATAAAATATCCATAGATTAAGGGATGATATATTAACATCTGATCTTATAGACATTGTGTGTGTTCTTTAAACCAATATGTATTGAATACTTCAATTAGCAAGAATAAGGTCTATAAAATTCCTGCATGGAGTAAAGGATCATATGAATATAAAAGTTAGATGCTACTCTAGATAGATGTTTTGCTATCATCATTTTAATTATTCATATAAGCACTGTATCTGTTAATTTATCTACCTGACTAGATAGATTAGGGTAGATATAGGCCAATACACATAGCTGAAATAAGAACATATGGTGAATATTGTCTTTTAAGGGACATGTGTTTAGAATTAAAACTAAATATTAAAGTATGTTCTTCACACAGGATTTCACATGCATTCTGTTGCATCTCCAATTCCAGATGCAACAGAATGACAAAGACATTTAAGATCTGTCTTTATGAGCAATATTTTGGA
>NW_006294846.1:0-660 GCF_000327345.1 Myotis davidii | reverse complement strand
AATAATAACAAAAGAAGTTCTCAGTGATCCTAACATATGAAAAATTTCAAGAGATATTAGTGGAAACTAAATATTCTTCAGAGTTGTTAAAATAGATTATTATAAACTACCATTACTGTTATTTCTACAAAATAAGTCAAATTAATAGATGTTCCTATTGTAAAATTTTGGTGTGCCCAGCCAGTGTGGTTCAGTGGTTGAACTCAATATATGAACTAGAAGGTTATAGTGCAATTCTAGGTCAGGACACTTGCTCAGGTTTTGGTTTTGGACGTGAACTTCAGTATGGGGCATGCAGGAAGCAACCAATCAATGATTCTCTCCCATCATTGATGTTTTTGTCTCTCTCTCCTCCTCATTCTCTCTTTCTTTCTGAAATCAATAAAAATATTTGTGGACTATTGTATTTAGTATTATAATCTCCTTGAAGAGAAAATGTTAACAATCTAAGACATCAATCAGAATATTAGCTAAATATTACAATAAATTAAAGTATGTATATAAGTCATCACCACCCATTTAAAACCTAATAAACATTATCACATTTTTAAGGAAAAGAACAAAAATCCTACCTATTCGTTACAAATAACCCAGTGTTGTGAAAAATATAAAGTTCTAATTCTAGTTTTCCAATCACTGTGTGACTTTGGGCAAATATAT
>NW_006294845.1:0-235 GCF_000327345.1 Myotis davidii | reverse complement strand
AACTATTTTCCCAACTGTGCAATGAGTCAGATGTAACGAACAACGCTCTGCTATTTCACACTGAAGTGAGATGGTTGTCAAGAGGAAAAATTTTAAAACGTGTTTTTGAGCTTTGTGATGAACTCAAAATGTTTTTTTTTTAATTATTCTGTTTTTATTTTTTTTAATTATTTATTACAAAGGTATTACATATGTGTCCATCCCCCCGCACCCTAGACAGTCCCCTAGCCTCCCC
>NW_006294844.1:0-223 GCF_000327345.1 Myotis davidii | reverse complement strand
TATATCTATATCTATATATCTATATCTATCTACATATCTACGTATCTATATATCTATATATCTATGTATCTATGTATCTATATATCAATGTATCTATGTATCTATGTATCTATGTATCTATATATCTATGTCTATATGCCACCAACACTTCATATGAAGTTGTGGTAGTTCTCAAATAAGACCTAAGATACTCTGAGATATGTTTTCCAGTTTTAGAATCTCA
>NW_006294843.1:0-250 GCF_000327345.1 Myotis davidii | reverse complement strand
AGATGCTGAGCACATTGGAGCAGTCCTACTCCCGCTTCTTGTCTGTACAGCTGCCCGGGCGTTGAGCCCCAGCCTCTGGCCCAGGCCCCTGCCACCCCCAATGGCCAGGCCTCCCTGCCTGCGCTTAGCTACGGGAAGGCCAGAGAGAGGGCCACCGGGGACCTGAAGTCAGAGGAGCTGCTGCAGGAGATTGTGTGCAAAGACAGGCCCCTGGTGAACATCCTAGACCCCAGCATGAAGGTCAGGACGA
>NW_006294842.1:0-772 GCF_000327345.1 Myotis davidii | reverse complement strand
GAAAAAGCATTTGAGAAAATCCAACACCCATTTATGGTGAAAACTCTCGGCAAAGTGGGAATATACCTCAATGTAATAAAGACTATATAAAGCAAACCCACAGCCAACATCATACTCAGTGGGCAAAAACTGCCAGTATTCACCTCAAGATCAGGAATAAGACAAGGATATCTGCTTTCACCACTCTTATTCAACATGGTTTTGGAAGTCCTAGCCACAGTAATCAGACAAGAAGAAGGAATAAATGACACACAAATTTGAAAGGAAGAAGTAATACTATTATTATTTGCAGATGACATGATATTTTATATAAAAAATCCTAAAGGTTCCACCAAAAAGAAAAAAAACTATTAAAGTAGTTCAATAAAGTAGAAGGATGAGAAATAAATATTCAGAAATCAGTGTCATTTTATACACCAATAATGAACCATCAAAAGGGAAACTAAAAAAACAATCCCAATGCCAATTGCTTAAAAAAGAATAAAATACGTAGGAATAAATGTGCGTTATGCTTTTTTAAAAAATAAATATTTTAATTGATTTCAGAGAGGAAGAGTGAGGGAGAGAGAGGTAGAAACATCAATGATAAAAGAGAATGTGCACGCTCCACATTGGGGATTGAACCCACAACCTGGTAATGTGCCCTTGACTGGAATAGAACCTTGGACCCTTCAGTCCATAGGCCAACATTCTATCCACTGAGCCAAACCAGCTAGGGCAGTGGTCTGCAAATCGTGAGTCGCAAGCCACATACGGCTCTTTGGCCCCTTGA
>NW_006294841.1:4716-5302 GCF_000327345.1 Myotis davidii | reverse complement strand
GCCACGCCCATCACCCCCAACTCCCAAGTCTGTACTTATGTGGACCCATCACACCTTTACTTCAAGCCCATACATTACACTCCTTACTCTTTTTGTTGTTGTTGTTGTTGTTGTTGTTAATCCTCACCCCCAGATATTTTTCCCATTGATTTTTAGAGAGTAAGGAAGGGAGGTGGAGAGAGAGTAGAGTGAAAGAGAGAGTGAGAGAGAGAAAGACAGAGGAGGCAGAAGGAGAGACAGAGACATCACTGGAAGACACATTGACTGGTTGACTCCTACAATCACTCCAACTGGGCAGGGAATGGAACCTGCAGTGCCAGTATGTGCCCTTGTCTGGGAATCAAACCCACAGCTGTAGCAGCTATGATCACCACATCCACTAGAACCAGCTCCCACCTGTCCCCACAGATCAGGGCATCACACACTCACCTGTCCCCACACCACGTCACTGGTTCCTGGCTGGTTCCCTGGCTCTCTGTTGACATCCTGGCTCTTCCCAGGATGTACCCCCATCTTACTAATGGGGGATTGGTACTTCATGGACAATTCCAACACATGGTCTGTGTCACCAACTTCCTCGTCCGGC
>NW_006294841.1:0-860 GCF_000327345.1 Myotis davidii | reverse complement strand
CCCCCCTGGAGAGACTGGATGAGGGCAATTTGCCAGGGCGAGATTCTAAATGAGACCTTTTCAGATTTTAGTCCTCTTCGCCTGCAGGCCCCGTGTTCTTCAAATGTGGTCACACAGAACCAATCACAGGCCCTCGCCAGTTCGGCTCAGTGGACAGAGCGTCAGCCCGTGGACTCAAGGGTCCCAGGTTCGATTCCGGTCAAGGGCATGTACCTTGGTTGCGGGCACATCCCCAGTGGGGAGTGTGCAGGAGGCGGCTGATCGATGCTTCTCTCTCATCGATGTTTCTGACTCTCTATCTCTCTCCCTTCCTCTCTGTAAAAAATCAATAAAATATATTTTTAAAAAAAAAGATACAGGGTGGTTGAATGGGTCAGAAAACAAGACCCTCACGTGTGCTATCTGCAAGGAACTCCCTTCTGCTTGAAAAACACGTAGACGGAAAGTAAAGGGTCGGAAAGGCGATTTCACGCAAATGCCAACAAAAAGCTGGGGCAGCCAGGCTTGTATATTGGACGTAGGAGACTTGAACCCAAAGGCTGTCAAAGAGACACAGAAGGACCCAGCCTGCCCATGTCTGGGTCCTTATCTGAAGACATGCAATTTCTCTTTTACTCTCACAGCTGGAATAGTGACGTCGTGGGCTCATCAGGTTGTGGACAGGGGCCCGGTAGATGGAGGCACAGAATGCCTCCCTGTGCAGGGAAGGAGGGAAGGAGGGCACGGGGAAGGGTGAGTCTGGACCTGTCCCCTGCCTGCCCCTGGGGCCAGGAGCAGGGCAACATACCCCGCAGCCTGGAGACACACAGAGAAACTGCCCACCTAACTGAATAACTAACTAACTAACTAACTAACTAACT
>NW_006294840.1:0-443 GCF_000327345.1 Myotis davidii | reverse complement strand
TTGTTTCCATCTCTCCATCCCAGTCTCTGTCTCCCTTTGTTTTTCTCAGCACTCCTCCAGGCCTCCCGCCTCCCTTTTTCCCTCTTCCTCATTCCTGGTTGGGAGGGGGCAGGGCCAGTGGGGGCAGCTCCATCCTCTGCCTGCCCTGGGGCCTCATTCTGAGAGAGGATCCAAGAGCGAGCTGGGAAGGAGGGAAAGAAAGAGAGAAAAGGCTGTGAGATGGTGAGCACTATGTGTGTGTCTGTGTGTGTGTGCGGTTGTGAGTGAGTGTGCGTGCCAGCCCCAATTCCCCTGGCCCCGTCCCCACTGCCACAAGGCCCCACCCACCAGCGCCTGCTGCATGCGCAGCCTGGGTGTTAGGTCGAGCCTTCAGTCGTTTTGGATGTGATGAACCTTGGCTCTTTATATACAGATAGATAGATAGATGGATAGATAGATATAGA
>NW_006294839.1:0-608 GCF_000327345.1 Myotis davidii | reverse complement strand
CATGCATCAACCCTGGACCCACACCATGGCAATTGAAGGGCGGACGGGCTGGGGCACATGCCAGGTAGCAGCCCCTAACCCCTGCTATGTCGATGAGAGGGCAGGTTGTCCAAAGCGCAGGCAAGGCCTCAACCCTGGAACCCCAACATGGCAATCGAAGAGCGCGATGGCCTGTGTCCCTCGATTGCCATGGGGATTGAATGGCGGGAGTTCTGTATTGCAGGCCAGGAAGCAACCATGGACCCCTGGGTCCCTGGGTTGCTGGCTGGCCTGGTTTTGGTGATCGCCATGGCGATCAGAGGGTGGGAGGGACAGAACGCAGGCCTGGCATCAACCTCAACCCTCCACCATGGCAATCAAAGGGCATGAGGACCAGATGCAGGCCAGGCAGCCACCCTGCAACCCCACCTATGCGATCATAGGCAGGAGAGCCAGAGCGCAGGCCAGGCAGCAACCCCGGACCCCCACCATAGTGAACGTAGGTGGGAGGGCTGGAGCGCGGTCCAGGTGCAACCCCCAAACCCCACCAAGTCTATCAAAGGGAAGGACGGCCTAGGTCCAGGAACAGGATGTTGTGTTAACTCTGGCGGAGTATAATAATGAATTTG
>NW_006294838.1:0-395 GCF_000327345.1 Myotis davidii | reverse complement strand
TTTGGACCTATAGTGTCCTGACACAGGTTTGGTATTGCTGGGAATCACCTCAGTATACAGCTTGGCCCCTCCCATGAGCACCCAGGCCTACCGAGGGAGCCACCAACTGTGGAGCACTTTGTAGCGTCTAACAGGCAGCCCAGGATTGGTCACAGGAAGTGTCTGACCTTGACCTGCACCACAGTGCCTCCCTAGAGGCCCCAGAACCAGCCCACATCAGAGTACAACCAATTAACTCCACAAGCGACACACTGACAGGGAGATCTCTGCAGGCACCAGACCCTGCTGGGGCAAATTCTACTTCATGGGGTCAGCCTGCTCACAGCAGCTCATACAGTGTGATCGGGGTCAATACTCACATTTCAGTCAGCTTGAGGGTCAACCCTGCCTACCAC
>NW_006294837.1:0-306 GCF_000327345.1 Myotis davidii | reverse complement strand
GTAGACAATAGTGTGCCTGCACTTTGCTCCTGATGGTGACACTGCCTTTGTCTACCAAGGCTATTTGCTATGCAAACATTCTTGAAAAGACAGCCCTGAACAAGGGGCAATCATTGTTTCACCCCATAACACATGCAAGAAAATCCATGGAGAATTATCTCTCAGCAGTATGATTTCCATAAAGTTCACCCTTCTGATGTGTACAGTACTATGAGTTTCAAAAAACATGTGCGGTTATATAATCACTACTATAGTCAATATAAACTAGTTATCATCCAAAAAATTCCCTTGTGCTCCTTTGTCATC
>NW_006294836.1:0-345 GCF_000327345.1 Myotis davidii | reverse complement strand
GGCTGTTGTCATTGTTTTATTTGACAATCTAAGCAAAAGAGATTAGTGTCCACCCTGGCCAGGTGGATCAGTTGTATGGATCATTGTCCTGCACACCAAAAGGTTGTATGTTCGATTCCAAGTCAAGGCATATACCTGGGTTTTAGGTTTAATCCCCAGTGGGGCCACGTACAGGAAGCAGCCGATCAATGTTTCTCACATTGATGTTTCTCTTTCTCTCTCTCTCCCTTCCTCTCTCTAATAAAATCAATTAACATATCCTCGGGTGAGGATTACAAAAAATTTCTTAAAGAGATCAGCGCCCTTGACTAAAGAGCCAGGTATTGCATGTTTTAAAAATTCTTG
>NW_006294835.1:0-222 GCF_000327345.1 Myotis davidii | reverse complement strand
TCTGTTGTGTCCTGCATAGTCACAATTGGATATTGAGCCTAAAACTCAGGCATGTGCCCTGACTAGGAATGGAATCATAGGTTGAAGCTCAACCACTGAGCTATATCTACCAGGCTTAATTCCGTTGTGAAATATATTTTGTTTTTTCTTCTTTTTTTTAATGTAAAAAATTTTGCTTAAATAGAGCACTTTATTTTTTATTTTATTTTATTTTTTATTGCT
>NW_006294834.1:0-271 GCF_000327345.1 Myotis davidii | reverse complement strand
CAAGGGACCCCACCAGTGCATAAATCTGTGCATGAGGACTCTAGTATGAATATAAGATCTTTGGTTAATCTTTTCCCACCCTCCTCCTCCTCCCTTCCCTTTGAGATTCATCATTCTGTTCCATGTTTCCATGCCTGTGTGTTGAGTGTCTGCCCCCGGTGATAAGTGTGCATCACAGCTCCTGGTCGAAAGGTCAGTCGAACAGTCGCTTAGGTTTTTATGTATATAGATATGCATTGCCCATGGACAGACATGTGGAGAAGGCCTGGAG
>NW_006294833.1:0-261 GCF_000327345.1 Myotis davidii | reverse complement strand
TGCAAATTAGACTGGACAGCAGAACGACCTTCCGAACATCAACCTGGATGAAGTCGCAGTGGCAGGGGCTGAGGCAGAGGCTGTTAGAGGTGATCGAACAGGCAGGCAGGCTAGTGGTTAGGAGCCAGTGGTCCTGGATTGTGAGAGGGTGCAGGCCATGCTGAGGAACCACCACCCCCCGCCCCCCGCCCTGATGCACGAATTTCATGCATTGGGCCACTATTGAAATATAAACCAACCAAAAATAGAATGAAATACTGC
>NW_006294832.1:2272-3604 GCF_000327345.1 Myotis davidii | reverse complement strand
CATCCTCTTCTCCACATGGATATGCCAGGTAATCACCTCAAATAATTCCACACATAAAATTCTGAAATATGCATATGAATGATCACTGCAAATTCTCGTGTGCATCATGGATATCTTAAAACCTAGAGACTTCATACACAACTTCTAGCCTGCTGATGTGAAAAATTTGCTTTCCCAGTATTCCATCAACGATATCCAGAAGTATCTAGTACCGTACCATCTGAGATCCCTGTGTTCCAGCAAGTCAGGAAGCAGAAGAGCACAGAGGGTCGCATTCAAGGTTTGTATGGCGAAGCCTGAAATGGCACATGTCACTTCCATTCATTTTCCATTGCTGTAAAGTAATCTCCTGGTCAGAACTACCGTCAAGGGAAGCTAACAAAGATACCATAGTTTTATGTCCAGGTGGAATGCTGACACCAATCTCTGTTCAATGTTCAGAAAAGCCACCTTGAACAAACCCATGACATATAGTGGCACAATTACTACTGTGTGCATTGAATATTTTAAGGAACCACATACACGACCTATCCAAGCCAAGTGTGATAAATGAATGTGGGACATGGTAGACTCTTTGATAATGGACTAGTAAATACACCAATTACAGGAATGTCCTGTATATCTATTATTTTTATTTGCGTTCTCAGCAAAGGTGAATTCTGGAGATGCTTTGCAGCACAGAAAAAAGTCAATGTCCCTAACTAAACCCCAGAAAGCATGGAAGGCCCTATCCAAGCCAAGTGTGATAAATGAATGTGGGACATGGTAGACTCTTTGATAATGGACTAGTAAATACACCAATTACAGGAATGTCCTGTATATCTATTATTTTTATTTGCGTTCTCAGCAAAGGTGAATTCTGGAGATGCTTTGCAGCACAGAAAAAAGTCAATGTCCCTAACTAAACCCCAGAAAGCATGGAAGGCCTCTTCTTCAGAGAGGTTTGCCTTCATCTCTTCTAAAGACAACCAAAGCAATGTGCTAAAGAGGAACTATTGATTAGGATGCAAAAGGAGATGGGGTTATACAGAACCCATGGTTCAGCTGAGTGCTTCTTCCCATTAATCCACAACAAGCTTCCCAGTAGAAACAGATACTCCAATGATTCTGCACATTCTTAGTGGGATCAGCAGTGGAAGCAAGGTAAAACACCGAATACAGATGGAGGGAGCCCAAGGAAATCAGTAGAGGGCAGTGTTCTCTTGGAGGAAATAATGGTAGAGGGCCTAAGGGGAGGAGAGTTTCATCAGAGAAAAGTGAAAGACCATGTTCCCATGAGCTGGCCAAATACAGGTCACATTACCAGGATCCTGTGAAGCACTAAGAACTTAA
>NW_006294832.1:0-815 GCF_000327345.1 Myotis davidii | reverse complement strand
CCACATGTCTTTCTTTTCCCTTGGTTCCCAGAAACACAGGCTTTCTCTCTCCTTCTCTTTCCCATTCTCTTAGAGCATTGCGAAGATACACTCTGATCTTCACTTCATCATATAATCATTATCAGATTCACTAATTCCATAATATGCACACACTAATCCCATAAATAAGCCACATCCCCTCACACAGAAAACCTCTTGAGGCCAAAGTCTAATCAACTTATATGCCCTGAAGATAATTGACTTTCATCTGTTTCCTTTCTAATCTATATGGCATTTCAGTTACCAGACCTTCAGATCCTCACTGAACTGAACACTCTGAGATCTCATACACCCTTCCCCTAATACTCTCCATCTCACTGTCTTACAGTACGGACAAGTACCACTCCTGCACCATTCACGTATCCTGTCATACCACATTGCAAACATGCACACCCTCATTCCCCATCCTCTTTATGAACATGGAATATTCACCAGATATATTCTAATACGTGCGTACAATTCCAAAAATACTTGCACATAGAACTACATCCTCTTCTCCACATGGATATGCCAGGTAATTACCTCAAATAATTACACACATAGAATTCTGAAATATGTATATGAACTATCACTGCAAATTCTCGTGTGCGTCATGGATATCTTAAAACCTAGAGACTTCATACACATCTTCTAGCCTGCTGATGTGAAAAATTTGCTTTCCCAGTATTTCATCAAGGATATCCAGAAGTATCCAGTACCGTATCCTCTGAGATCCCTGTGTTCCGGCCAGTCAGGAAGCAGATGAGCACAGAGGGTCGCATTCAAGGTTTGTATGG
>NW_006294831.1:0-400 GCF_000327345.1 Myotis davidii | reverse complement strand
CAGACCTGCAGGGGAGGGCACTTGGGGGTGATCAGGCCTACAGAGGAGGGCATTTGGGGGGAGACCAGGCTTTCAGGGGAGGGCAGTTGGAGGGAACCATGCCTGCAGAGGAGGGCAGTTGGGGGTGACTAGGCCAGCAGGCGAGGGTAGTATGTGGCAGTCAGACCGACAGGGGAGGACAGTTAGGGGCAACCAGGCTGGCAGGGGAGGGCAATTAGTGGAGAACCAGGCTAGCAAGGGAGGGCAGTTGGGGGTGACCAGGCTGGCAGGGAAGGGCAGTTATGGGTGACCAGGCCTGCAGGGAAGGACAGTTACTGGCGACCAGACTGGCAGGGGAGGGCAGTTGGGGTGACTAGGCTGGCAAGGCAGGGCAGTTAGGGTGACCAGGCTGGCAGGGGAG
>NW_006294830.1:0-277 GCF_000327345.1 Myotis davidii | reverse complement strand
GGTCCCTCAGCCTGGCCAGCGATTGAGGCCTATGGGGGGGCCCGCCGCCTGGGGGGAGGAACCACTGGAGGCTGGCCAGTTGGCCCTGGGATCGGAGCCAATGTGGGGGCTGACTGAGAGGAGGGGCCACAGGAAGCCAGCTGTGGGAGTGGACTGACCACCAGGGGCCAGCTCCTGCATTGGGCGTCTGCGCCCTGGTGGTCAGTGCACGATATAGATGTGTGTCTGTGAGTGTGTGTAAATATATAGACTAGAGGCTCGATGCATGAAATTTGTG
>NW_006294829.1:0-292 GCF_000327345.1 Myotis davidii | reverse complement strand
CGATTGGGACCGGTGCTGGCAGCGGGTGCGAGGGCCGGGCAGGACCGCAGCATGCAAGGGCAAAGAATTTTTAGTAACCACCAGAGGTTTGCCCCGATGACAGCGACTTGCGCCCCGCCTTGGTCTGGCGCCCCCACTCCACCATCCTGCCATGTTCCGTGCTCTGCCACCTGCTGCCAATGCCCACCATGTTCCGCACACGACCCCTGGTGGTCACCGCACGTCATGGCGACCGGTTGTTCAGTTTTTCCGCCCTTCCGTCTATTTGCATATGAGGGTTTTATATATATAG
>NW_006294828.1:1755-2409 GCF_000327345.1 Myotis davidii | reverse complement strand
GGAGAGGACCAGGTGAGCAGAGGAGGGCAGTTGGGGGGACCCGTTTGGCAGGGGAGGGCACCTGGGAACGACATGATGGGCATGGGAGTGCAGTTAGGTGTAACCAACCTGGAAGGGGAGGCAGTTTAGGATGACAAGACCTTCATGGGGAGAGAAATTTGGGCTGACTAGGCCAGTAGTGGAAGGCAGTAAGGGGTGACCAGGATGGCAGAAGAGGGCAGTTGGGGACAACCAGGCCAGCAGGGGAGGGCTGTTTGGGGTGACCGGGCCACCAGAATAGGCCAGTTGGGGGCGAGATCAGACCAGCAGGGGAGGGCAGTTAGGAGCGATTAGGCAGGCAGGAGAGCAGCCAGCATGGTGGCAGACAGGCAGAGGCAGTTAGAGGTGATCAGGTAGGCAGGCAGGCAATCAATAAGAGGCAATCAGGCAGGCAGGCAGAGTGGTTAGGGGTGATCAGGTAGGCAGAGGGGTTGGGGTGATTAGGCAGGCAGACAGACGGGTTAGGGGTGATGAGGCAGGCCGGCAGAGTGGGTAGGAGCCAGCAGTCCTGTATTGCGAGAGGGATGTCCGACTGCCAGATATCCCCTGAGGGGTCCCAGATTGTGAGAGGGTGCAGGCCGGGCTGAGGAAACCTCCCTCTTCCCCCCCCCCCCC
>NW_006294828.1:0-409 GCF_000327345.1 Myotis davidii | reverse complement strand
GGCATGGGGGGGGGGGACCAAGCTGGCAGGCGAGGCAGTTGAGGGTAGGACAAGGTCTGAAAGGGAGGGCAGTTGGGAGCGAAAGGCTGGCAGGGAAGGGTAGTTAGGAGTGACCAGGCCATCATGTGAGGCAGTTGGGGACAACCATGCCTGCATCGGGAGGGAAGTGAGGGGCGACCAGGCTGGCAGGGGAGGGCAGTTTTGGGGGACCATGCCAGCACAGGAGGATATTTGGTGGGGACCACGCTGTCAGGGGAGGGCACTTGGGGGGGAACCAGGCTGGCAGAGGAGGATAGTTGGGGTGACAAAGCAAGCAGGGGAGTTCAGTTGGGGGTGACAAGGCCAGTAGGCATGGAGGACTATTGGGGCAACCAAACCTGCAGGGAAGGGCAGTTGGGGGGCACTAGGC
>NW_006294827.1:0-782 GCF_000327345.1 Myotis davidii | reverse complement strand
AGAGAAAAGCACACTGAGACTCAGAGGCGGTGCCCAAGTAAAGTGAAAAAGTACGGAGGCATGCGTGGAAAGGGCTGGGAACTGAGGACGCGGTTGTCTTTTTCAATCGGGAGGGAGACACACGCTCCTGACTGCTCTGAACTCCAGTTCCAGGTGAGTCTCTGGGGACCCAGACTAATACAGGGAGAAACTGCACTGTCTGGCATTGGGCGGAACTCGAGAGCGGCTTTCTCTCAGAGGTGCATGCAGCGATTACCAGGACACTGAGACCCGGGGCCTCTTAGGGCAGGACTGAGGATCAGCCATAGCTGTTTGCTCCATCCTGTTGATTCCATGAGATCCCACCCCACACAAGTTGTGTGCAGAGGTTTTTGCATATGAATGGCCTGACCCTTTGCAATATAAAATTACCTAACAAACTGCAGCTAAGACAGAGAGACCCAGAACTTCCAAAAAAAGGCCCAAGGCCCCACAGCAGCTTGCATTGCTTCACAGCTGGGCATTATCTGGGCACCTCTAAATCCCAAACAAAGAAGAGGAATCTGCAGATCTCTCCATAGCTGCTGCTGGATAGCCTCAGGCAGAGGCTAAATTAGCACGTCCTTAGAGATCCAAGAGCCCGTTTTTTAGAGATCCAAGAGCCAGTGTACCCAGTGGTCAGACTAGGACCATCCAGATTACAACCCCTCAGATCCATAAGGGACACATTCAGGGGGCCGACTCAGTGAGCACCAAAGCCACACCGAAGCAGTCTTGCCCCATAAGGGTGTCTCCAGGACAGA
>NW_006294826.1:0-229 GCF_000327345.1 Myotis davidii | reverse complement strand
GAAAGCACTGCTCTGATCCTCCTCTGGGAGCCCCGAAACTTCAACTGGGGGGAGGCTAGCCTAAGAAAAGCCCTAGGAATTCGCAGCTTAGAAACCTCAAACTTTCTGCCACTTCCTTTCCCAGGACAAAATTATGTCCGACCCTGTCTCCACCCAGTCCGACATGGGTGGGCTCCGTGCTGAGTCTGTGGGTGCTCGAGGCTCCTGCTGTAGAAAGCCAAGACCCCCC
>NW_006294825.1:0-230 GCF_000327345.1 Myotis davidii | reverse complement strand
TCTGGACCTATTTTGTTCACCAGTTTATTTTGTAGATTCCACATATAATTAAAATCATGTGATATTTGTCTTTCTCTGACTGGCTTATTTTGTTTAGTATAATAATCTCTAGTTCCATCCATGCTGTTGCAAAAGGTAAGAGATCTTTCTTTTTTTTACAGCCACATATTATTCCATTATGTAAATACTAGAGGCCCGAGGCAGGAAGATTCCTGCAAGAATAGGGCTTC
>NW_006294824.1:0-701 GCF_000327345.1 Myotis davidii | reverse complement strand
AATTCATAATTTCTCTTAGTAATCTATCTATGATGTTAATAGCATGATGGGATGCCATGATGGTATTCATCAATAATGAGAATTGGGTCTTTTTAATGGTTTTAGCAACTTCACTCTTAATATCAAGTCTAGAAATTGAAGTTTCATTTAATGGAATTGGTAATTTATATTGGGAATGAAAGGTTCTTCCACTGAGAAGGAAATTTGCAGCAATAACTATACCACCACGACCTCTAACATAATGTATTGAAACTTTATAAAGATACATTTTCCCAGTACCGGCTGGACCATCCAAGAAAAAAAGCATTTGGGGTGTACAGTTTGATCTTCGATGGTAGAAGTTATAGTCTGATAGGGCCTTTGACCAGGAGGGAGGAAGAAGCTATCACTCTATACCAACCATGTCAAACTCGTGGCCCTCAGGCCACACGCAGCCCACAGTGAATATTTTTGTGGCCCTGCCAATATAACAGTATGTAAGAAATGTTTAAATAAAAATGTCATAACTTTAATTTTTACAATATCCTGTTATACATAATCCTATATAATAAAGAGCTAATATGCAAATGGTCATCAGACCCTCAGACCCCGTACCGGACCTCTGGTTATTAATAATAAACTATAACATTCACTAATAAATAAATATTATAATCATGTTGCATTCAGTACCCTTACATGCCTTACATGCAGGCACACCATTT
>NW_006294823.1:0-636 GCF_000327345.1 Myotis davidii | reverse complement strand
GCACAAAATTTTGTGCACTCAGGGGGGAGGGGGTGTCCCTCAACCCAGCCTCTGCCCTCTCACAGTCTGCGACCACTCAGGAGATAACAACCTGTTGCCTTAGGCCTGCTCCCAGGTGGCAGGGGGCAGGCCCAATCCCTAGGTGCAGCCCCTGGTTGGGCTCAGAGCAGGGCCGATTGGGGAGTTGGGGTGCCTTCCCCTGTCATGCACAGAGCAGGGAGGATTAGGGGGTTGCGACGCCACCCTCAGTCATGCTCAGGGTATGGCCGAATCGGGGTTGGGACACTGCCCCCTGTCACACTCAATGCAGGACGGATGGGGCGGTTGCGGCACCACCCCCTGTCACGCACAAGGCAGGGCCCATCAGGGGAGTTGGGGCTCCGTACCCTATCATGCATAGAGCAGGGCCCATCTTGGGGTTGGGGAGCTCCCCCGATCACACACAGAGCTGGGCACATCAGGGGGTTGGGGAGCTCCCCCCTGTCATGCACAGAGCAGGGCCCATCAGGGGGTTGGGGAGCTCCCCCCTGTCACTCACAGAGTAGGGCCTATAGGGGAGTTGGGGCACTGCTCCCTGTCACACACAGAGCAGGGAGGATCATCGGGTTGGGGCACCGCCCTCTTTCACCCACAGAG
>NW_006294822.1:0-568 GCF_000327345.1 Myotis davidii | reverse complement strand
TCTTTAATTTAGCTGTGAATGCTATTTACATTATAGTGAATCTAAAATGTCCTTCTTGTTTTATAGTATCCAGCATTGTAGTACCCATGGTTTTATCACCATGGAAATTGGAGGTATATTTATATCACATTGCAGTTGTTGAAGATATCTCAAAATATCATTTAAGTTCATCACTTTTAAATTAAGGTGGTTATTAGACCCATCACAACATTTAAAAAATTTAATGATTTGAAGAAGCACATGTATTATTATATCACATATTTGTTTTCTAAAATTATTTTGATGACTATATTTTGATGTAATGGTTTCCTTGACAATCCTATACATTCTACTTTTATATGTATGTACATGTGTGTACGCATGCATGCATTTGATGTATTTAAAACGTAATTTGAAGTATTTTATCAGAAAGATGAAGAGTTGATAGCCCTCATGTACAGCCTTAAAATTTAGACTTTAAATTAAATTTCCTTTTACTGTTGTTGGAGAGGCCCTATGATATTTTATTATTATTCCCAAATTCTTATTTTTAGGTAGGCTTTTTAAACAACTTTTTATTTGATTTATT
>NW_006294821.1:0-418 GCF_000327345.1 Myotis davidii | reverse complement strand
ACTTCCAGTACTATATCGAACAGGAGTGGTGATCATGGTTATCTTTGTCTTTTTCCTGTTCTAAAGGGAAATGGTTTTAGTTTTTGCCCATTGAGTATGATGTTGCCTGTGGGTTTGTAATATATATGGCTTTTATTATGTTGAGGTATGATCCTTCTATTCCAAACTTGCTGAGAGTTTTTATCATAGATGGGTGTTGAATTTTGTCAAATGCTTTTTCTGCAATAACTTATATGACTATGTGTTTTTTTTCTCCAATTAGTTTATGTGATGTATCACGTTTATTGATTTCTGGATATTGTACCATCCTTGCATCCCTGGAATGAATTCTCCTTGGTCATGGTGTATGATCTTTCAAATGTACTGCTGGATCTGATTTGCTAGAATTTTCTTGAGTATTTTGGCATCTATGTTCATG
>NW_006294820.1:0-224 GCF_000327345.1 Myotis davidii | reverse complement strand
TCAATAAAATATATTTAAAAAAAAATAAAAAGTTTTACATCAACTTCGCACTGTACGTGCACGCCCGCATGTGTTATTTTGTGGAAGAGCCACACTCAAGGGGCCAAAGAGCCGCAGGTGGCTCGCGAGCCGCGTTTTGCCGACCACGGGCCTAGACTGTTGCTTTCCTCGGCTCAGAATCCCCGCTGTGGACACCCAGGGCGCGTCCTCCTCCCCAGTGATGG
>NW_006294819.1:0-712 GCF_000327345.1 Myotis davidii | reverse complement strand
TTATAGACAGGATTGATACTTCATAAGCTGTAGCGTTACCTCATAGAGAGGATTGTGTCTTCATAGAGAGGCTTGTTACTTCATAGACAGGATTGTTACCTCATAGACTGTATTGTTACATCATAGACAGTATTGTGACTTCATAGAGAGGATTGTTATTTCATAGAAGGATTGTTACATCATAGAAAGTATTGTGACTTCATAAGGAGTATCGTTAGGTCATAGACTGGATTGTGACTTCATAGAGAGTATTGTGACATCATAGACAGGATTGTGACTTCATAGACTGTAATGTTACTTCATAGACAGGATTGTGACATCATAGAGAGGATTGTTATTTCACAGAGCGGATTGTTACATGATAGATAGAATTGTGACTTCATAGAGAGAATTGTTATTTCATAGACTGGATTGTGACTTCATAGAGAGGATTGTTAGTTCATAGACTGGATTGTGACTGCATAGAGAGGAGTGTTACTTCACATACAGGATTGTTGCTTCATAGAATGTATTGTTACATCATAGACAGTATTGTGACTTCATAGAAAGGATTGTTGCTTCATAGAATGTATTGTGACTTCATAGAGAGGATTGTTAGTTCATAGACTGTATTATGATTTCATAGAGAGGATCGTTACTTCATAGAAAGGATTTTTACTTCAGAGACTGTAATGTTATGTCACAGACAGGATTTTGACTTCATAGAGAGGAT
>NW_006294818.1:0-319 GCF_000327345.1 Myotis davidii | reverse complement strand
GGTTTGGCTCAGTGGATAGGGTGTCGGCCTGCGTACCAAACGGTCCCAGGTCCGATTCTAGTCAAGGGCATTCATATGCCTTGGTTGCATGCTTCTTCCCAACCAGGGCCCTGGTCAGGGCTCATGCAGGAGGCAACCAATCAATGTGTTTCTCTCACATCGATGTTTCTCTCTGTCTTGCCCTCTCTCTTCCACTCTCCCTAAAAGTCAATGGAAAAATATCCTTAGGCGAGAATTAACAAAATGATCAATCAAACAATCAATAAAACAAATTTTTAGTACTTCCCTCTGAAACAATTTTGGGCTGTTGCATAGACAG
>NW_006294817.1:0-223 GCF_000327345.1 Myotis davidii | reverse complement strand
AGCTTTGGAAAACCACACTTGAGCCTGGCAAGGAAGGCCTGGCCCCGCCTTTGATCTAAAAAGGACCATAATTTTTTCCTCTGGGGAAGGTCAAGAAACGTGGTTGTAGCTACATTGTTTCCTGCCCCTTGCTTCTCGGTGGGAAGTTTCAAAATTGGCCTTGGGGAGGAAGCGGGGGTGGGGCTGTTTTCCTGGAAGAAAAGGTTTGGCCTACTCTGGACCA
>NW_006294816.1:0-818 GCF_000327345.1 Myotis davidii | reverse complement strand
AATGCAAAAGCAGAGAGTCTTTATTCAAACTAGGTTGCTCCCCTTCAGCTCCCCCCTCCCTCCCCGTGAGCCACACTTGCTGATGCTGAGGCACAAGGGAAGCCCTGTGGGAAGAAAGGTTTAATAGGGGGGTTGGACTAAGGGGAGGAGAGAGGACTGTGGGCCCTGCCGATTGGCTGGGAGCAAAAGTCAGTGTGATCCGGAGTAAGGTGGAGGGCGTAGCCCTCGCCCTTTAACTATAATAAATCATAGCCCTCCATCCTTGTAGCCCAGTAGATCAACAGGTTTGGGGCTCTCTGACACGTGGCCCTTTACAGAAAAAATCTGCTGAGTCCATTCTGCATGAACATAAACACTACATTGTCACA
The DNA here is from genome assembly GCF_000327345.1 of Myotis davidii. Taxonomy (NCBI): domain Eukaryota; kingdom Metazoa; phylum Chordata; class Mammalia; order Chiroptera; family Vespertilionidae; genus Myotis; species Myotis davidii. Next base: position 450 of record NW_006294816.1, on the reverse strand, counting down.
TCTAAGAAAATAAACAATTATTCTGCACTATAATCCAACATCCAGTCCATATGCAAGCTTTCCCTATTGACGCCCAAATAACATAGTGCTTTTTCTTTGAACCAGGATCCAATCAAGATTTGTATATGCAAATATGTAAAGGAGTAGATCCCCTCCTTTATACAGGCATTCATTCCTTCCTTCAGCCATGACTTTAACTCTGTGAAGATATCAGGACCATTGTCTTCCGAACTGTCCTAGACTAGCGTCCTGATTTTCTTCCTGTGCACCCTGCTCAGCCTTCCTGTGTCTTGACAGCTGGGGTGCAGCCCTGAAGGCTGGATGAGGGTCAGGTTTGACTGCCCACAGGTGCTGCTGCTGCGTGGGAGGGCACCCCGCCCACAGTGGCCGGGCATTTGGTGCGGGGACTGATAGCTGGGACCACCTTTCTTTAGCCCTTGTGCCATTTTC
>NW_006294815.1:0-1013 GCF_000327345.1 Myotis davidii | reverse complement strand
TTGTTCTTCAATAAATTTCCACCTTTACTATATTAAAAAAGTGCCATTTCTCATCTGCAAGCTGACTATAGAGTTGTTGCAAGGATTACAAATAAAAAATATAGATTTAAAGCTCCTTGTTATCATAGGTGATCAATAGAAGGTAATTACTTCTTAGTGGACATATAACATTGTGAAGTAAATTTCCAGTTCCAAAGTAATATGTTAAGTTTATTTAGGACAATCACTATCCATTACTTCACTGTTAAATAACTATGATCAATATTAAGGAATCTGACTCTATGTGCCCAGGAGAAGTCTGGACATAATACGATATGAATGGGGCCAGCTAGGCTAACTAAATTTGGAAATCTTTATTGATTATACCAAGACATTCTACTTAATGATCCAAGCCAATAGAATATTTGGTCAGATTTTAAACAGGAAAGTGGGACCATATAGACTGGTCTATGGATTATCTAGGGATTTGGGCACAGACAGACATTATTTTAAATGCATGAACTCTGAAATAACTTAACCAAAGCAAAATCTTTTGAATACAAATAATGGGATTTTCAGGTATAGTCAAAGCTCACTCCATATGCCATTTACAAATGTAATCGCCATAGACTGTTCATGAGTGGTGTGTTTGTATATGATGATGGGAAGCTAGGGAAGAAGGAGAACTGAAAAGGGGGTGAACTTGGAGGTGGGAGGAAGTTGAGAAGATATGGAGAGCCCTAGCCAGTTTGACTCAATGGATAGAGCATCAGCCTGCGGATTGAAAGGTCCTGGGTTCAATTTTAGTCAAGGGCACATGCCCGGGTTGCACTCTCGGTCCCCAGTGTGGGGCATGCAGGAGGCAGCCAATAAATGATTCTCTTTCATCATTGTTTCTATCTCTCTCTCCCTCTCCTTCCTTTCGAAAATCAATAATATATATATATATATTTAAAGGAGAAGAGGCAGAGAGGAGAGAACAAAAGAAGATGACCATGGAAAATGGCAGAGGGCCAAAAGGACTGTCAAGAATA
>NW_006294814.1:0-268 GCF_000327345.1 Myotis davidii | reverse complement strand
TCTCTTCAAATTCAAGAAGATAGAAAACATATCCAGCATCAACTCATATCACAATGGCATAAAATTAGAAATCAACTACAATAAAAAACAGTTTAAAAAAACCAAACACCTGGAGGCTAAATAGCATGTTATTAAACAATGATTGGGTTACCAAAGAGATCAAAGAAGAAATAAAAATTCATCATGGCAACAAACAACAATGAAAACACAATTCAAAAATCTATGGGACACAAAGCAGTCTTAAGAGGGAAGTTCATAACTCTACAGG
>NW_006294813.1:0-647 GCF_000327345.1 Myotis davidii | reverse complement strand
TCCACAGGCTGACACTATCCACTGAGCAAAACCTGCTAGGGCTCTACTCTGCTATTGATTCCCTAAAATTATTCTTCATTTCAAGTAGCCTATGCTTCATTTTGATTGGCCCTTTTATAAGTCATTGATGTTCTCTTGAAGTTGCCACTAAGTTCCTTTATGTTGTTACTACCTTCCTTGAGCATTCCTTATAACCATCGTTTTGAACTGTACCTGAGCATTTGCTTGCTTCCATTCCATTTAGTTCTTTCTCTGGAGATCTCTTCTGTTCTTTCTTTTGTGGCATGTTTCTTTGTCTCCGAATTTTTGCTGTTTCCCTGTGTTTGTTTCTATGTATTAGGTAGAGCTGCTATGTCTTCTGGAATTCGTAGAGTGGCCTTGTATAGTAGGTGACCTGTAGGGCTCAGTGGTTCAGTCTCCTAAGTCAGTGCCTGAGCTGGGCACTCTACCTGTGCCCCTGTGTGGACTGTGTGCACAGTCTTGTTGTAGTTGAACTTTGATTGCTGTTGGTGTTACTGGGAGGAATTGACTCCCAGGTGAATCAGCTGTGAGGACCAGCTGCAACTACAGTGGGAGAACTGCTATGCAGGAGATGCCCCTGTGGAGCAAGACATGCTTCAGTGGGGCTTTGGTGCTCACAAAGTCTT
>NW_006294812.1:0-471 GCF_000327345.1 Myotis davidii | reverse complement strand
GGTTGCGGGAGGCAGCCAAACAATCTCTCTCTCCCTATCAATCAATCAGTCAATCAATAAAAATATATTCTGCCCCGGCCGGTGTGGCTCAGTGGGTTGAGCATGCATCCTGTGCACCGAAAGGTCTCCAGTTCCGTTCCCGGTCAGGGCACATACCCAGGTTGTGGGTTCAACCCCCCAGTCGGGATGTTTGCAGGAGGCAAGCAATCGATGTTTATCTCTCTCCTTCTCCCTTCCTCTCTCTCTAAACAAATCAATAAGAACATTTTTTTAAAAATAAATAAAAACATATCCGCGGGTGAGGATTAAAAGAGAACTAAAAAACGTAATTCTGATGCATATGCAATTTTGTATCTCAGCGTATTACAAACATTTCCCAATTCATGAACTATTCTTCAAAAACATGTTTTTTTAATCGCTATACAGTATTACATCAAACACGCACACCACTACCTCCTTAACCATTTCCTC
>NW_006294811.1:0-448 GCF_000327345.1 Myotis davidii | reverse complement strand
ATTTGTGCACTCGGGGCGGGGGGGGGGGGGGCGAATATCCCTCAGCCCATCCTGCGTCCATTTGCAGTTCAGGACCCCTTGGGGGATGTCCACTTGTCGACTTAGGCCCACTCCCCAGGGGATCAGGACTAAGCGTGCAGTCAGACATCCTTCTGGCAACCAGAGAGCCCTCAGGGGATGTCTGACTAAAGGCTTAGGCCCCTAAGGGATTGGGTCTAAACCATTAGTTGGACATTCTTAGTGCTGCCACGGAGGTGGGAGAGGCTCCTGCCACCACCACTGTGCTGGCCAGCCATGAGCCAGCTCCTGGCTGAGTGGCACTCCCCATATGGAAGTGCAATGACCACCAGGGGGCAGCTCCTTTATTGAACGTCTGCCCCCGGTGGCCAATGTGCATCATGGCAACCAGTCATTTTGTCATTTAGTCAATTTGCATATTAGCCTTTTA
>NW_006294810.1:40654-43598 GCF_000327345.1 Myotis davidii | reverse complement strand
AGGATGTGGAGAAAAAGTAACCCTTCTGCACTGTGGTCGGAATGCAGACTGGTGCATCCATTGTGGAGAACAGTATAGAGCTTCATCAAAAAACTAAAAATGGAACTCCCATTTGACCCAGTGATCCTACTTCTAGGAATATATCCCAAGAAACCAGAAACACCAATCAGAAAGGATATATGGACCCCTATGTTCATAGGATCACAATACACCATAGCTAAGATTTGGAAACAGCCTAAGTGCCCATCAGCAGATGAGTGGATTAAAAAACTGTGGTACATCTACACAATGGAATACTGTGCTGCAGTAAAAAAGAAGGAACTCTTGCCTTTTGCAACAGCTTGGATGGAACTGGAGAGCATTATACTAAGTGAAATAAGCCAGTCAGAGAAAGATAAATACCACATGATCTCACTCATTTGTGGAATATAGAGAACAACATAGACTGATTAACAGGGACAGACCCAAAGACAGAGGAACAGCAATCAGACTATTGATCCCCAGGGGGTAAGTAGAGGAGGGTGGGGATAAGGGGAAGAGATCAACCAGAGGACTTGTATGTGTGCATATGAGCCAAACTAATGGATATAGACAACAGGGGGATGAGAGCATGAGGTGGGGTGAAGATGGAGGTTAATGGGGGAGGAATGAGAACACATTTGTAATTCCTTAACTAATGAAGAATTTAAAGATAAAAAAAATAAAATAAAAATAAAAACAGCTTGATCCATGAAAAAAAAATTATTTAAGTCTGGGAAAGTGCAGCTAGGGAATGATGAGTTAATACAGCTGAGAGGCAGTCAGGACTGAGACTAGAGTAGACAAACATGAGATCATGAAAGGCTTTGTTCCTCCATGTGCTAAAGAATTAGATTTTTTCCCCATGAAAGTAAGTATGGCAATTCAGCTAATTCCCCTAAAGTTTAAAATAAAGTTTTATAAAGATAACGTTTCTTTCATCCTTTTGGATCTGGTCATGTTTCCTGACACATCAGGCACAGAACTGCCACATATTCAGAAGTAATTGTACCAATACATAATAACACCCACCCACACGGACTTTTAAATTGAGTATAATTATGAGAAATTAGAGCTATTTCATGTTAGCAATTAATTTGTTCACTGTTTTTATCATTGATAAATGAAGAACAAATACCATATTACCAAGAAGTACCCCAAAGTATACATAGAATTTTCATATTAAGTTGTTTTTGAAAATCTTGTTTGCTTTGAGTCACACTAGAGCTATTTTGTAAAAGAGCAATGAGTGCTGCAAATCTGAAGCTTATTTTCTGTTCGACAGATTCTGCCTTCTTAACTAAGGCACATTTATTTAAGATCAGTGTAATCTTCCTATGTAATAATAGACAAACATGGTAATTAACCATAACTCCACTCTGCTTCCAATTGGCTAATCAAGGTGATATGCAAATTAACTGCCAACCAAGATGGTGGCCGGCAGCCACGCAGCTGAAGCAAACATGAGGCTTGCTTGCTCCAGTGATGGAGGAAGCCAAGGTTCCCCACCTGCCATGGCCCAGCTCTGAGCTGTACTCTAAGCAACAATGTTGCAACTATAGAAGCTAAACAAACCCCAGGTACCGGCTTTCAGCCAGCCAGCCTTGGACCTGGAGACACAACAAAGTTTCAATTACAGAAGGTAAATAAATTCCAGAATGAAAAGAAAAAGAAAAAAAGGAGAGAGTGGGAGTTTCAGTTAGAGGCTTGGCCCGCCTGAAAACAGCCCTAAGCCCCTCATCCAGGCTGTCAAGGCACCCCAGTGAAGACCCCCACCCTGAAGGGGGTGTGGGCAGCCTGAAAACAGCCATCAGCCCCTCATCCAGGCTGGCCATGCATCCCAGAAGGACCCCCACCCTGATCCAGGACACCATTCAGGGAAAACCAGCTGGCCCCCACCCATGCACCAAACCTCTATACTATACAGTAAAAGGGTAATATGCAAACTGACCCTAACAGCAGAAAGACTGGGAATGACTGGTCACTATGGCACACACAGACTACCAGGGTGTAGACGCTCAATGCAGGAGCTGCCCTATGTTGGTCAGTGAACTCCCACATGGAGGAGCTCTGCTCAGCCACAAGCCAGGCTGATGAATGCCAGTACAGGGGTGGTGGTGGGAGCCTCTCCTGCCTCCTCAGCAGCCCTAAGGATGTCCGACTGCAGCTTAGGTTGGCTCCCCTCTGGCAAGTGGACACCCCCTGAGGGCTGCCAGGTTGGCAGATGGATGTCTGATTGCCTGGTTAGGCCCAATCCCCCAGGAAGGAGGCCTCAGCCAGCAGATGGTCATCCCCCGAGGGGTCCCAGACTATGAGAGGTCACAGGTTGGGCTGAAGGAACCACCTTGAGTGCACAAATTTTTGTGTACCGGGCCTCTAGTCCTATCTAATAATAGACAAACATGGTAATTAACCATACCTCCGTTACGCTTCCCATTGGCTAATCAGCAGGATATGCAAATTAACTGCCAACCAAGATGGTGTCAGCAGCCATGCAGTTGAAGCGAACAGGAGGCTTGCTTGCTCCAGTTATGGAGGAAGCCAAGGTTTCCTGCCTGCTGTGGCCAAGCTCTGAGCTCTGGATGCAACAATGTTGCAATTATAGAAGCTAAAGAAACCCCAGGTGCTTTCTTTCATCCGGCAGTGGGCTCAGAGCTTAGAGCACCAGTGATGGCAACAGAGTTTCAATTATAGAAGCTAAACAAACCCAGATATCTGCTTTCAGCCAGCCACGGCCTCAGAACTGGAGCTGGCTCTCAGCTCCAGTGACAGCTATAGAAGGTAAATAAATCGCAGAATAAAAAAAAAGAAAAAAAAGTATGGGAGCTTCAGTAGCCTGCCAGCCTGAAAACAGCCCTCAGCCCCTCAGCCAGACTGGCCAGGCACCCAAGCGGGACCCCCCACCCTGATCCAGGCCAGGACTCCA
>NW_006294810.1:37303-40511 GCF_000327345.1 Myotis davidii | reverse complement strand
ACCCCAAGTGCACAAATTTTTGTGCACCGGGCCTCTAGTCCTATTTAATAATAGAGAAATATGGTAATTAACCGTAACTTCGCTACCCTTCCCATTGGCTAATCAGCGAGATATGCAAATTAACTCCCAACCAAGATGGCTGCCGGCAGCCAGGCGGCTGAAGTGAAAAGGAAGTTTGCTTGCTCCAGTGATGGAGGAAGCCAAGGTTCCCCGCCTGCTGCTGCCGGCCTCTGAGCTGCACTCTAAGAAACAGTGTTGCAAATATAGAAAGTAAATAAACCCTAGAAACCTGCTTACAGCCATCAGAGTTTGAGCTAGCAGGACCACAACAGTGTTACAATTATAGAACCCAAACAAACCCAGATACCTGCTTTCAGCAGCAGAGGCCTCAGAGCTGGAGCTGAGCCTCAGAGCTAAAGCTGGCTGTCTGCTCCAGTGACAGCCATAGAAGGTAAATAAATCCCAGAATAAAAGAAAAAGAAAAAAAAGGAGAGGTTGAGAGCTTCAGTCACCCACCAGCCCCTCACCCAAACTGGCCAGGCACCCCAGTGGGGACCTCCACCCTGAAGGGGGTGTGACCAGCTGCAAACAGCCATCATCCCCCTACCCAGGCTGGCCAGGCACCCCAGTGGGGACCTCCACCCTGAAGGGGGTGTGACCAGCTGCAAACAGCCATCATCCCCCTACCCAGGCTGGCCAGGCACCCCAGTGGGGACCTCCACCCTGAAGGGGGTGTGACCAGCTGCAAACAGCCATCATCCCCCTACCCAGGCTGGCCAGGCACCCCAGTGGGGACCTCCACCCTGAAGGGGGTGTGACCAGCTGCAAACAGCCATCATCCCCCTACCCAGGCTGGCCAGGCACCCCAGTGGGGACCTCCACCCTGAAGGGGGTGTGACCAGCTGCAAACAGCCATCATCCCCCTACCCAGGCTGGCCAGGCACCCCAGTGGGGACCTCCACCCTGAAGGGGGTGTGACCAGCTGCAAACAGCCATCATCCCCCTACCCAGGCTGGCCAGGCACCCCAGTGGGGACCTCCACCCTGAAGGGGGTGTGACCAGCTGCAAACAGCCATCATCCCCCTACCCAGGCTGGCCAGGCACCCCAGTGGGGACCTCCACCCTGAAGGGGGTGTGACCAGCTGCAAACAGCCATCATCCCCCTACCCAGGCTGGCCAGGCACCCCAGTGGGGACCTCCACCCTGAAGGGGGTGTGACCAGCTGCAAACAGCCATCATCCCCCTACCCAGGCTGGCCAGGCACCCCAGTGGGGACCTCCACCCTGAAGGGGGTGTGACCAGCTGCAAACAGCCATCATCCCCCTACCCAGGCTGGCCAGGCACCCCAGTGGGGACCTCCACCCTGAAGGGGGTGTGACCAGCTGCAAACAGCCATCATCCCCCTACCCAGGCTGGCCAGGCACCCCAGTGGGGACCTCCACCCTGAAGGGGGTGTGACCAGCTGCAAACAGCCATCATCCCCCTACCCAGGCTGGCCAGGCACCCCAGTGGGGACCTCCACCCTGAAGGGGGTGTGACCAGCTGCAAACAGCCATCATCCCCCTACCCAGGCTGGCCAGGCACCCCAGTGGGGACCTCCACCCTGAAGGGGGTGTGACCAGCTGCAAACAGCCATCATCCCCCTACCCAGGCTGGCCAGGCACCCCAGTGGGGACCTCCACCCTGAAGGGGGTGTGACCAGCTGCAAACAGCCATCATCCCCTCCTCCAGGCTGCCCAGGTACCCAAGCTGGCCCCCCACCCTGATCCGGGACCCCTTTCAGGGCAAACCAGCCGGCCCCCACCCATGCACCAGACCTCTATCCTATATAGTAAACAGATAATATGCCTCCCAGCACTGGAGCCAGTGGAGCCATGAGGACTCCTGGCACCAAGATCAGCGTGACAGGGGGCAACACCCAAACCTCCTGATCACCCTGTGGCTCTGTGTGTGACAGGGGGTGGGGCCACAACCTCCCTATCCGCCCTGCTCTGTTCATGACAGAGGAAAGCGTCCCAACCCCCTGATCGGCCCTGCTCTGTGCCTGATAGGGGGGAGCTCCCCAACCTCCCCATCGACCCTGCTCTGTGTTTGACAGGGGGCAGCACCCCAACTCCCCAGTTGGCCCTGCTCTGACCCTGACCAGTGGCTGCACCTAGGGATTGGGCCTGCCCTCTGCCACCCAGGAGCAGGCCTACGCCAGCAGGTCATTATCTCCCAAGGGGTCCCAGACTTCGAGAGGGCACAGGCCGGACTGAGGGACTCCGCCCCCCACCCCCGGAGTGCACAAAGTTTTGTGCACCGGGTCTCTAGTATCTAATAAAAGAGAAACATGAAAATTGACTGTACCTCCGCTACACTCACAAGCCACACCCACAATCCATGCCCCCAAGCCAATCAGGAATGAATACACCAATAACCCCAACCACGGTGGCGGCAGCCACAGAGCTGGAGTAAACAAGAGGCTTGGGTTGCCCCTGGGGAAGGAGGAAGCCAAGCTTCCTGCCTGCCCTGGCTGGCTGTGGGCTTTGCTCAAGGCTACAAAGTTTAAATTATAGAAGATAAATAAATCCCAGATACCTGCTTCCAGTCGGCGAGGCCTCCACTAAAGGAGGGTCTGGGAGCTTGGGTTTCCCAGGGCCATGGCCAACTGGCAAACAGCAATCAGCCCCTCACCCAGACTGGCCAGGCACCCCAGCAGGGACCCCCACCCTGAAGGGGGTGTGGCCAGCTTGAAAACAGCCCTCAGCCCCTCACCCAGGCTGTCCATGGCTCCCCAGTGGGGACCCTCACCCCATGGGGTTGTGGCCGGCCTACAAACCACCACAGGCCCCTCACCCAGGCCTCCCCATGCCTCAAGGGAACCCCCACCCTGATCCGGGACACCCTTCAGAGCAAACTAGCCAGCCCCCACCCCTGCACCAGGCCTCTATCTATACCATCCATGGGCAAACTACGGCCCGCGGGGCGGATCCGGCCCGTTTGAAATGAATAAAACTAAAAAAAAAAGACCATACCCTTTTATGTAATGATGTTTACTTTGAATTTATATTAGTTCACACAAACACTCCATCCATGCTTTTGTTCCGGCCCTCCGGTCCAGTTTAAGAACCCTTTGTGGCCCTCGAGTCAAAAAGTTTGCCCACCCCTGGTCAAGATGCACAGGTCCCTGATAGAGACCATCACAGGCTGGCTGGTGCCCTTTGCC
>NW_006294810.1:35696-36979 GCF_000327345.1 Myotis davidii | reverse complement strand
TCGGGCTGGTGGGGGGCGGGGCCATTGGGGGTAAGCAGAACAGCAGGGGCGCCAGTGGGGGCAAGCAGGCCATCAATGGGGGTCAGTTGGAGGTGATCAGGACAGTGGGGGGGGCAGTTTGGAGTGAGCATACCAGCAGGGGGGCAGTTGGGGGCGAGTAGGCTGGCAGGCAGAGTGGTTAGGGGCAATCAGGCAGGCAGGCAGTTAGGTGAGTGGTTAGGAGCCAGCAGTCCCGAATTGCGAGAGGGATGTCTGACTGCTGGTTTAGGCCTGATCCCTGTAAACTGGCAGTAGATCATCCTTTAAGGGGTCCCAGATTGGAGAGGGTGCAGGCCGGGCTGAGGAACACCCCCTCCCCCATGCACGAATTTCATGCACTGGGCCACTAGTTATCAAATAAAGGTTGATGAACTGACAAAATTAATAGATTATGTGGTAAAAAGTGTTCAATTGTGCATCCTTTTTTCTAGCCCCACTGTAAATTCAGGATCACTATCTTCCAGTGAGACTCCTATGACCCAGATATTAGCAGGTTTGGAAATGAAGTAACAAGTATCTCTACAAAATAATCTATTTGCTGATATATAAGGGGGCAGAAGAATAGATCTTTAGGTTACTAATTAAATTTTCCCACTAATCTATTTTGGTTAAAAAGCACTCTTATGAAACTGTTGTCTTATTGTTCCACATTTTATAACAAAATAGTCATCTCTGGACAAAATGGGTATCTCAATAAATATTGTCTATATTATAGGACTTGAGAAATACCAGAAAAGATGTTATTAGCCCCCTGAATCAAAGAGAAAGGGCTGTCCCCTCATTATTCTTGTCAGTCTCAAAGGAAAGATTTCAAATGAGTGACACCAGACAACAGCATTGTGGTAAAGCAATCAAATTTACTAAGGAAGCGAAGCAAGCAAATTTATTAAGTAAGTGAGGCAGGGAAATCTATCGAAATACACCTGGCATAAAGCACAGGTAAGCACTCAGCTAATCTGAGCACATAACTTTCTGCCTACAGGTTTCAAGGTTCCTTTGCCAGATATCTTGGGCACAGACTAGATTTCAAGATCCCCCTTTTACTTTATTGTGGCTTTTCCAGAATTTATGCAAACATCTGGGAAGTCCTAAGTGAAGGGCATACGGAAGGAGGAGTCTGGCCGCTGGGCTCTGGGATCCCTCCGCGCCCTGTGTCCGGACCGGCTGCGGCTGCGTGGCTGGCGGCGGGCCGAGGGGTACCGGGTGGCAAACGACCATGGGGGAGCCCTTCCCCCGTGGTCAGC
>NW_006294810.1:34011-35457 GCF_000327345.1 Myotis davidii | reverse complement strand
GGCGGCAGCGGAGTGGGGTGCGTGCCCTAGCCCGGGGAGGCTGCCATGCTGCAGTGCCCCAGGCCGGCTGCAGGTGCTGTGCGGGAGGGCCATCCTGCCTTGTGGCGTGTTCAGGCGGCGGCAGCGGGAGCCGGGCGAGGCCCTCCATCTTGCCTTGGGTCCTCCACTTTGGGATAGTGCCATGTGCCGGAAAAAGCCGCTGCTAGACACGCCCAGGATTTCTCTGGATTAACCAATAATAATCAAGGGAAGTGCACACCATCACTCTGACCACATCCTGTACCGACTCGCGCCTGGCCAATCAGCGGGGCCCACTCCACCCCCCTATATAACCCCCAGTCCCATCAGGCCTCGCTCTCTCTCGGCCACCGGGGCTTGCCGTTGCATCGGTGAGTGTGGCAGGGGAGCCAAACCTAGGTTTGAAATAAATGACTCTGCTTTTGCATCGGACTCGCTGGCTCCCTGGTGGGCTCTTGGGAATCTTGAAATCTGGGCACAACACTAAGATTGCTAACTTCTTTGGTTAGTGAGTGAGATTAATTTACCCTTCCCCCCTTTTCAATGATGGGTGACTCCTTTCTTTAGTGAGTGAGATAAAACTCCCCTCATCTTTCATCCTCCCTTCCCCCATTCTGCTTTAGCAGTTCCAAGGTGATTAAAGTTATGCATTTCTGGTTAGGGAGGAGAGATATTAATCATTTGCTCTCAAGTGTCCTTGGTTGGGAAATATAAAGTCTTGTGACTCACAAGCTGGCTGCAAGCTGCTCAAACTGTTTGGCCTTCTTTAATATTCTTGTTTCCCTATATCTCTTGCCAGGAATTTTCCTAGCTTCTCACTATCCTGTTACATACCCCCTCAGAGACTTCCATCCATAAAGTCTTTTAGGGTTGATAAGCATATCCTACCTTCCTGTGGCTGTTCACGCCTTCTTCCAATTCCCAGTGTCCAAAAAGATCCAGTCCCTAGCAGAGGAACTCAGACCCAACACTTGGGAATGGATTTTACCCCACTGTGGGGATTCAACTCCACACTGGTCTTCTGAGCCCCCATCTCCTTATGTCTCAATTCTCATTTGACTTAAAAACCTCCTTAGCCTCCTATATCTTAAAAAGAATAGAGGCCAGATGTCCTGGGATTTATTTTACCTCACTCAGCAGAGGATTTAACTTCACGTTGGTCTTCTGAGCCCCTCCACCACACGGAGAAGGCATCCCTTCTCATGCTTGGGTTTCCAGAATTATTGTGTACCGGTTAATAATGGTGGACTTTGTAATCAAGGAAAACACGATAATTTCAAGAGAAGCATCAAAAGTGCTTTATTCAAAGTAATGTCCATCGCTAGCTCACATTTCCCCATCTTTCAGGTAATTTGTGGATACTGTCCCAATAGAACTTTTCTTGTTTTTGGCAAACCATTCAGAGACCTAATTTTCCATTTCTTCCTA
>NW_006294810.1:22883-33665 GCF_000327345.1 Myotis davidii | reverse complement strand
GATCTTCAAACTTTTTTTGGTTGACCTGGATGTTCTTTGTCTTTCACATCGAAATCATCACATTTAAAGCGTTTAAACCAGCGTTCATAAGTATCTTGAGATGGAGCATATTCACCATAAGCTTCCCAGAGTATACGATAACTTTTTCTTCAAAATAAAGTAATATGATTCAACCCTGCCTTCATTATTGGACATTGCTACAGGCAGCCTGAGCCCATCTGAAGGTTTCCTGGTAACAGTTTCAGGGATCAAAACAACATAATTTCCAAATGGGTTTGCTGGGAAACTCCTGTGGAAGAGTGTGGTCAGAAAGCCAGGTCACATTAACAAGAAAATGAAAATGGGAGTAAAATAAAAGAAGCAAAAGCAAACATAAGGTTGTTCTGAGGGCATTTTCTTTTTTCCTTACACATACTTTGGGAAAGGTTGAAATTATAAAAAGAGAAACTACTAAGGTCTTTATAGATACTTTATTTGTTCTTTTAAAATTACAGTTTACATTCAATATTATTTTGTACTAGAGGCTCGGTGCACGAAATTCATGCATGGGAGGTGGGGGGGTCCCTCAGGCCAGCCTGGGCCCTCTCCAATCCAGGACCTCTCGGGGGATGTTCGACTGCCAGTTTAGGCCCCATCAGTTGGACATCCCTCTTGCAATCCAGGACCACTGGCTCCTAACGGCTCCCAGCCTGCCTGCCTGATCATTCCTAACTGTCTCTGCTTGCCGGCCTGATCCCCCCTAACTGGTCCCCTGTCAGCCTGGTCACCCCTTAACTGCCCCCATGCCGTCCTGGCCACCCCCTATCTGTCTGAAAGGAAGTCAGACATCCGAAAGATGTTTGGTCGACCCGGTCTAATTAACATATTACCCTTTTATTAGTATAGATTAGTTTCAGGTGTGCAGCATAGTGGTTAGATAGCAATATTGTAACCAGACAATCCAATGGGTCTGGGTTGCCTCATTACTTGAGCCAATTAAGCAGAAATCAGGTTGAATCATATATACAAGCATTTATTCCAATACTGCAAGCAGTATGGGAGAGCAGAGGTCATACATAAAAATCTGCTCTTCCCCCACCATAAGTCAGCTGCTTATATTGGGTAGAAGGACAAAGATTACCTGGGAAGTAGGTAAAAGGTATGCCAAATGGGCAGTTTACTGGTAATGTGGGCTGGAGATTTGCAAAGGCCTGTGGGTATGCAAAGGCTGGGGGTCTTCAAAGGGCTGGCAGCTCTGGTTTCTGCAACAAGGTTGTTAATCTTTCCATGATAATAGGCAGCTCCCAGATAGGGAGCATGGGCCACATTTCCAGGTGAGCTCTCAGGTCCCATGTGCACCTGTAGCCAGTTTAGAATGTGCCTTCTTTAATCAGAACAAAACAATCTTGGTTAACAAAACATGATTAATATTTCTTATTATAGCTGGTTCCTAATATTCTTTTTCTGCCCCTATCAATATAGTTTATAAACCAATCCCCACAATATTTCAAGCACCCACCTGCTACCATACATGGATATTATAATATTACCAGAGGCCTGGTGCACAGATTTGTGCACGAGTGGGGTCCCTCGGCATGGCCTACGGGGGGATCCAGTAGAAACTGGCAGTCCAACATCCCCCTAGGGATGTAGTAGTGTGCAAAGTGGCAGGCCACCTGGGAGGAGCCCTAGCCCGGCCAGGCACCGCTCTGGTCTCACCCATCCCGTGCTGTGCCTGCCTACACCGCCACTCAGTAGGTTCTCTGCCACTCCGCTGTGGTCTCCACATGCCCATCCTAGGGCGATACTGGCAAACCCATGGCTCCTGCCCAGCCAATCCCAATGCGGTCCCAATCCCGGTCCTAGTTCCTGATGGGGTAGGGCATGCAGGGGGAGTGTCCACTGGAGAGGCTCGTGCTGCGGCTGCTGCAGCTGTGCTCACCAGCCAGCTGTGAGCCTGGTGTCTGGTGCCCATTGGTCACCTGAGCGATGCTCCCACTGTGGGAGTGCACTGGCCACCAGGGGGCAGCTCCTGCATTGAGCATCTGCTCCCTGGTAGTCAGTGTGCATCATAGCTACCAAACAGTCTCTTAGGCTTTTTATATTCCTTACACTGCATTTTATATTCTTGTGACTATTTTATAATTTGAAATTCTTAATCCCTTCATCTTACTCACCTAGCCTCCTAAGACCCCCACCCCCTTTTCCTCTGACAATTAACAATCTGATCTCTGTATTTATGAGTCTATTTCTATTTTTTTTGTTTATTTTACTTTATCAGTTCTTTACCCTACCCAATGCAGTCACCCTCCCTCAGAGTAAGCTTCTGTACAAATAATAGGCATATCAAATTAATGTCAGTATTTTAATTAGAACATGTTTCCTTCCAACTATAGAAGGTTATGGGAAAAATACATCCTATATAATAAAAGGCTAGAGAGAGCAGAGAAAATGGGCCACTGATCGCCGCCCCCTCACCCCCCGTTTCCCCGTATGCCTTCTCTAGCAATGGCTGCCTGCCTGTTGCTCTTACCTCGGCCTCTCTTTTGGTCCCTGGCCATTGGATCTAGGAGCTGAGTGGGGCCCTGCTGGGCAGCCATGCCGTGGTGACAGAAGCTCAGCTGAGACGCATGGGCCCGTCGCCCTCTCACATCCTGTCTGCTAGCCAGCTCACCTCACCTCAAGGCTGTTCCTCCAAGGCCGCAGCTCATGCTGGTAGAGGGGAGCAGGCAGGGGGATAAAGCGGGGCATCTATAATACTCTCAATAATAAAGATTTTTTTAAAAGAATACACTAGACTAACAAACTAGGAATAAACTTAACCAAGGAGGTCAAAGACTTGTGCTTGGAAAATTATAGGACTTTGAAAAAAAAATAGAGGAAATAGAAACAAATGGAAATGTATACCATGTTCAAGAATTGGAAGAAGCAGCATCATTAAAATGTCTATACCACCCAAAGCAACATAAAGATTTAATGCAATCCCTATTAAAATACCAAAGGTATACTTCACAGAGCTAGAAAAAATACTCCAAAAATGTATATGGAACCATAAAAGACCCCAAATAGCTGTAGCAATCTTGAGAAAGAAGAATGAAGTAAAGGGATCATAATACCAGATATCAAACTATATTACAAAACCATTGTAACCAAAATAGCCTATCACTGGCACAAAAACAAGCATATAGACAAATGTCTCAGAATAGAGACCTCAGAAATTGACCACACCATTATGGTCAATTAATATTTGACAAAAGAGGCAAGAACATACTATGGAGTAAAGACATTCTCTTCAACAAATGGTGTTGTGAAAATTGGACAGACACATAAAAACAGATGAAACCAGACCACCAACTTACACCATATATATACAAGAATAAACTCAAGATGGATAGAAAACTTTAATGTAATCCATGGAACCATAAAAATCTTAGAGAACAACATAGGAAATAAAATCTCAGACATCATAGGTAGCAATATGTTTATGGATACATCTTCTAAGGCAAAGGAAACTAAGGAGAAAATAAACAAATGTGACACATCAAAATAAAAATCTTCAGAGCAAAAGAAACCACCATCAAAATGAAAAAGGAACCCACTGTATTAGAGAATATATTTGCCAATGATACATGTGACAAGGGGTTAATATCCAAAATATATAAAGTACTCATACAAGTCAACAAAAGAAAGACAAAAAAATCCAATAATAAAATGGGCAGAAGGCCTGAAGAGACATTTCTCCAAAGAGGACATACAAATGGCCAAAAGACATGAAAAAATGTTCAAAGTCACTAATTATCAGAGAAATGCAAATTAAAACCACAATGAGATATCACCTCATAATGGTCAGAATGGCTATCATCAAAAAATCAATAAACACCAAATGCTGGTGAGGATGGGGAGAAAAGGGCACAATAGTTCACTGCTTTGGAAATGCAGACTGGTGCAGCCACTATGGAAAACAGTATGGAGTTCCCTAAAAAAAATAAAAATGGACCCAGCAATCCCACTTTTGGGAATATATCCTAAAAACCCCAAAACTCCAATCAGAAAGAACATATGCATCCCTATGTTCCTAGCAGCATTATTTACAATAGATAATATCTGGAAATAGCCCAAGTTCCCATTAGTAGATGAATGGATAAAAAAGCTGTGGGACATTTACACATAGAATACTATCAGCTATAAAAAAGAAGGTTTCTGTTATCCTTTGGGACAGCATGGACGGACCTAGAAAATAGTATGCTGAGTGAAATAAGCCAATTTGAGAAAGAAAAATCTCACATGATCTCACTTATTTGTGGAATCTAATGATCAGAATGAATTGACCAACAAAATAAGTCTTGAAGCATGGAGGCATGGAACAGACTGGCATACCTCAATGTGGGATTGGGATGACAAGAAGAGACAAACCAAAGAACATATACTTAAAGGGCAATAGGATAGTGAAGACATGTGGTTGTAGGTGGAGGCTGGGAGGATGGGGGTAAGGGGAAGGGAGGGGAGATATCTGTAATACTATCAACAATGAAATGTTTATATGAAGCAGAGGACCAAATCAGTAATTTGGATGATAAAGTAACAGAAAACACCTAATCAGAGAAACAAAAAGTAAAATGAAATTTTTAAATGAGGGTGATTTAAGGGACTTCTAGAACATTAAATATAATAACATCTTCATCATGATGTACCGAAATGATAAGAGAGAATACAATGGATTTTAAAGAAAAAATGACTGAACATATTCGTAACAAGGTAAAGACAGACAGGAAGCCTAGAAAGTCATAAAAACCTGAACCAAAGAGGCCCACACCATTATACATCAATTAAAACTGCAAAGATTAAAAACAAAGAGAAATTTAAGGCAGCAAAATAAAGCAGCCTAAAAGGGAGTTTCCATAATACTGTCAGTTTATTTTTTAAGGCGTGAAATATTGTAAGTGATGAAAATTAAGAACCTACAACCAAGATTATTCTATTCAACGAGGCTATAATTTAAATTTGGAGGAGAATTAAAGATCTTTCAAGATAAGAAAAAGCTAAAGGAGTTCATCACCACAAAACCAGTATTACAAGAAATGATACAGAGACTTAATTTTAAAAAATAATGTAAATATGAAGACATGAAAATGGTAATAGCTATGTACCTATCAATAATCACTTTAAATGTAAATGGCTTAAATGCTTCAATCAAAAGATGGGTAGCTGAATGGATAAGAAAACAAGAAACACATAGGCTGTTAACAAAAAGATGCTTCGCATCAAAAGACACACAGACTGAAAATAAAGAGAAGAAAAAAGATATTTTACACAAATGGAAACAAAAAGAGGTGGTGTAGCAATACCTATATTAAAAAAATTAGAATTTAAAAATTCTACTTTAAATTTAGCCTATAATAAACTATAAAGAAGGGCATTCTATAATAAAGAGATCAATCCAACAAGAGGATATAACTATTGTAAACACTTATGCACCCAACATAGGAGTTCCTAAACATCCAAAGTAATGCAATCATAGTAGGGGATTTTAACACCTACTATGAAAATTCGTTGATAAATTGTCCAGACAGAAAATCAACAACAGTAACATAAATAACAATGACAACAAAAGACAGCATCCTTAAATGACACCTTAGACTAGATAAATGTAATTAATTATTTTCATGTTATCTGTGCTAAAGCAACAAAATATATATTTTGTCAAGTGTACGTAAGACATTTTCCAAAATAGACCACATGTTAGGGCACAAGCAAATCTTTATATATTTTAAAAGTTTGAAATCATACCAAGTATCTTCTCTGACCATAATGGTATGAAACTAGAAAAACAGAAGAAAACTGAAAAACAAATAAACACATGCAGGCTAAATATAACATGTTACTAAACAATGATTAGGTTAAAAATGAGATCAAGAGGTACTGTAAAAATAATACTAATTCTACACAGTGCAGCAAAAGTAGTCCTAAGAGGAAAATGTATAGCAATTCAGGCCGACCACAAAAAAACAAGATTAATCTCATATAAATAATCTAAGTTTATATGTTAAGAATCTAGTAAAAAACAACAAACAAAGCCCAAAGTGATTAGCATAAAGAAAAAAATAAGGAATTGAACTGAAAATAAATAATATTAAAATATACAATCCAGTTCTGGCCAGTATGGCTCAGGTAGTTGGAGTGGCATCCCATACACCAAAAGGTGGTATGTTTGACTCCTGATCAGGTCAAATACCCAGGTTGTAGGGTTAATCCCTTTGGCCTTGTTTCAGGGTGTGTATGGAAGCAACCAATCAATATTTCTCTTATCTCTCTCTTCTCTCTCTAAGACCATATATATACTAATAATAGAGGAATATGCAAATTGTCCAGGATGCTGTCACAGTAATGACCAATCAGCAGGTTGTGTGCATGGCTGAGGTTTTCATCTGTCCCTTTCTACACTGGAAAACAGGGTTCAAGAAGAAAGGGCTGCAGTTTCATTTTCTCAGAACCCAGTTAGGAGACCTCTCTGGGGCAGCTCTCCCCTCCGAGCCCTGCACAGGATGGGAACTCTGGCCTGGGAGCCCCGAAGGGGAGGTGGAGTGAAGTGCCTTCCCTCTGGGACCCCGCTCTCCCTGGGAATCCAGCACAGAGGATGCTCTCCCTGGTACCCGGAAAACCGCCTCCCAAGACGACTGCACAGCAGCTGGCCAGGCAAGCTGTGGAAAGGTCAACCTACCATGTGGATGTGTACACTGGCAGAGGCCAAACAGCTGCCATAGTTGAAGTCGTCCTCAATGGAGGTGCGGGGGTAGTGGGGATCAGAGTCGGCCACATTGGCAATGGAACCCCAGCTCCCCGCCGAATGAGACATAGAGCACATGGACCTCAACAGTCCTCGGTCACTTCCTGAGCAGCAGTCAGCCCTGACCAGGGATCAAACATGAAACCTAAGTAGGTGTCCTGACAGAATGAAATCCAAACCTTTGCTGTGGCAGAGGAGCTCTGACCCACAGCAGGGGCCAGGGCACGCCAGAGGGGTTTTATTGATGGGTCCTGACAGGCAGCTGCAGTGCAGTGGATTAGAACCTCCTCCTGATACAGCAAGGTTGCGGCTTGGATCCCCAGTTAGGGCACAGACAAGAAGCAACCAAAGAGAGCATAATAAGTGGAACAACACACTGGTGTTTCTCTCGCTCCCTTCCTCTCTCTAAAATAATCAATACAAATTAAAATAAAAAATAAACCCTCTGGCTTGCAAGAGTTGCTAAGACAGTTAGAAAGCGAAGTTCCATTCCTTCCCATTCATTCAACAAATACTTCATATACTTCAATAATCACACTGGGGATGGATGTTTTTTTGTTTTGGTTAATCCACACCTGAGGACATTTTTCCATTGACTTTTTTTTTTAGAGAGAATGGGAGGGAGAGAAAAAGACAGAAACTAATGTGAGAGGCATCAGTTGGTTGCCTCTTGCTGAATCCCTTAGCAGGGCCCTGGATTGAGCCTGCAGGTACGTGCCCTTGATTGGAATACAACACGGTACCCTTCAGTATGCCTGCAGAAGCACTATCCACTGAACCAAACCAGCATTTTTTTTCTTTTTAAGTCCTCCTCTAAGGACATGTTTTTTTTTTTCATTGATTCTAGAGAGAGAGGAAGGGAGAAGGAAAGAGAAAGAAACATCAATCAGTTGCCCAAGCCATCTGACAGGTATGGAACCCACAACCTGTGTATGTGCCCTCACAAGGAATCGAACTCATGACCCTTTGGTGTGTGGGAGGACACTCTAACTATTGATCCACACCTACCATGGCCTGGAGGTACACTTAAAATTTTTTTTTCAGATCTGCCCTGGCCAGGTGGCTTAATTGGTTGGAGTCTCAACCTGTACACCAAAGATATTTCCTGTTGGATTCTAGGTTAGGGCACATAGTTAGGTTTAGGTTAGATCCCAGTGGGTCAGCAGGTGCAGAGGCAACCTACTGGTATTTCTCTGTCACATGGATGTTTCTCTCTCTAAAAATCAATTTTAAAAGCATCCTCAGGTGAGAATTAAAAAATATATATGTATATTAAAAACTTTTCAGATCTAAAATTTTATTTTGTTCTTTTTTACATTTCATTTTCATTTACAGTTCACATTCAATATCCTATCCTATATAATCAAGCCCTAATATGCAAATTGACCGAATGGTGAAATGATTGGTCACTATGAACTGACCACCAAGGGACAGACGCTCAATGCAGGAGTTGCCCCCTGGTAGTCAGTGCACTCCCACAGGGGAAGCGCCACTCAGCCAGAAGCTGGGCTCATGGCTGGCGAGTGCAGCGGTGGTGGCCGGAGCCTGCATGGCAGCACTAAGGAGCAGCAAGCAGGTGGATGGTAAGGAGTGAGGGGGTCCTGGACTGTGAGAGGGCACAGGCCAGGCTGAGAGACTCCCCCGCTCCACCCTTAGTGCATGAATTTTGTGCACCGGGTCCCTAGTATATAGATTTGTGCACTGGAGGTGTGTCCCTCAGCCCAACCTGCAACTTCTCCAATCTGGGACCTTCAGGGGAGCCCTCTCCAACCCAGGAGTTCCTGTCTGTCTTTGCAATCATATGAGCTAATTTTCTGAGACCCCCCAACCAAGTTTAGTTTGTTGCTCACAGAATAATAGAGGCATTTTTTTTTTCGTTGCTTCATTGGTGGAGATTTCCTGGAAGTTTTAGGATATCTTCCCTTTAATTTTTCCTAGACACTCTGATTTTAATCCCACGGCCTCCCACTCTGCCAAGTCCTCCAAGCCGCGAGCTCTCCCTCTCTGCTCTCCATCTGGTGGCCTGGGGAGCCAAGTTCCCCAAGCCTCTTCACTCTCTGCTGGCTCTCCCCTCTCTGCTCCCTGTCCGGTGGCTTGGGGGAGCAACGGAGGGAGCCACGTCCCTCCAAGCGGCTGGCTTTCCTGCTCTGCTCTCCACCTGGTGCCTATGTATGCGAATTAACCCACTATCTTTGTTGGGTTAATTTGCATACTCACTCCTGATTGGCTGGTGAGCATAGTGTAGGGACAGTCAATTTACATGTTTCTCTTTTATTATATAGGATATATACTAGTGGCCTGGTGCACGAAATTTGTCATGGGGGGCGTTGTGCCTCAGCCCAGTTTTCACCCTTTCCAATCTAGGGCCCCTCAGGGGATGTCCGACTGCAAAGTAAACTGGCAGTCGGACATCCATCTCGCAATCTGGGACTTCTGTCTCCTAACCGCTCACCTGCTTGCCTGCCTGATCGCCCCTAACCACTCTGCCTGCCAGTCTGATCGCCCCCAACTGCCCCCCCTTCTGGCCTGATCACCCTTAACTGCCCCACCCTGCTGGCCTGCTCACCCCCGACTGCCCCTCCCCTGCCGTCCTGATCACACCTAACCACCTCTGCCTCAGCCCTGCCACGATGGCTTTGTCTGGAAGGTCTCCCAGAAGGCCTCTCAGACTAATATATATATTATGGTTGTTTACAAAGATAAACAAACTTGATAAAGCTTTAACAAGACTCATTATAAAAAAATTGAGAGAGCCAGAACCAGTTTGGCTCAATGGATAGAGTGTCGGCGTGCAGACTCAAGGGTCCCAGGTTCGATTCCACTCAAGGGCATGTACTTTGGTTGTGGGAACATCCCCAGTGGGGGACGTGCAGGAGGCAGCTGATCAATGTTTCTCTCTCATCGATGTTTCTGGCTCTCTATCCCTCTCCCTTCCTCTCTTTAAAATAATCAATAAAATATATTAAAAAAAATTGAGAGGGCCCAAATAAAATAATCAGAAATGGAAAAACTGACAACTGAAATTCAGATATACAAAAAGATAATCAGAAAATCCTAAAAAGGGGAAAAACCAAGATGGCGGCATAGGTAAACACCGGAAATTTCAGCCTCGCACAACCACTTCAAAAATAAAAATAAAAGACAAAATGGACATCATCCAGAACCACAGGAAGGCTGACAGTGTGGAAATTCTACAACTAGAAGGAAAGAGAAAAGCACACTGAGACTCAGAGGAGGTGTGGAAGTAAAGTGCAGAGGTACAGAGTCACACGTGGAAAGGACAGGCAACTGAAGACACGGTTGTCTTTTTCAATTAGAAGGGAGTCTAAAGCTCCCGACTGCTCTGAACTCCAGTTTGGGGCGAGTCTCTGGGGACCCAGACTCATACAGGAGAAACTGGACTGTCTGGCATGTGTCGGAACTCGAGGGCCGCTTTCTCTCAGAGGTGGTTGTAGCGATTACCTAATTACCGGGACACTGAGATGCGGGGCCTCTTAGGGCAGGGCTGAGGATCAGCCATAGCTGTTTGCTCAGTCCTGTTGATTCCCTGAGACCCTGCCCCACCCAAGCTATGCACAGAGGCTTTTGCATATGAAAGGCCTGACCCTTTGCAATCTGAAAATTACCTAATAAACTGCAGCTGGGTCAGAGAGACCCAGAATTTCCAAAAGAAGGCCCAAGGCCCCACAGCAGCTTGCATTGCTTCATAGCTGGGCCTCATCTAGGCACCTCCATAGTCCAAACCCCAAACAAAGAAGAGGAATCTGCAGATTTCTCCATAGCTCCTGCTGGGTAGCCTCAGGCAGAGGCTAAATTAGCACCTCCTTAGAGATCCAAGAGCCAGTGTACCAGTGGTCAGAGTGGGACCATCCAGATTACAACTCCTCAGATCCATAAGGGACACACTCAGGGTGCAGACTCAGTGAGCACCAAAGCCCCACTGAAGCAAGTCTTGCCCCAGAAGGGTGTCTTCAGCACAGAAGTTCTCCCACTGCAGACACAGCTGATTCTCACTGCGA
>NW_006294810.1:19275-21911 GCF_000327345.1 Myotis davidii | reverse complement strand
AGGGGTGTAGGGGGTGCGGGAAGAGATTGGACAAAAATCGTGCACCTATCGATGAGGACAGTGGGGGGCAGTAAGGGCAGAGGGTGGGGTGGGAACTGGGTGGAGGGGAGCTATGGGGGAAAAAAGAAGAACAACTGTAGTAATCTGAACAATAAAGATTTAATTAAAAAAGAAAATACAAAACATAATTATATGGCAACAAATAGAACAATCTGAAAGAAATAGATAAATTTCTAAAAACATACAATATTGCAATACTGAGTTGAGAAAAACAAAAAATTTGAACAGACCAATAACTATTAACAAAATCAAATCAGTATTTTTAAAATAATTCTCCCAACAAAAAAAAAGTGCTGGGCTGCATGGCTTTACAGGCAAATTTCACCAAACATTTAAAGAAATGACACCTATTCTCAAACTATTCCAAAAATTTCAGAAAAAGGAAAAATGCCCAACTTCATTTTAAGAGGCCAGCTTTTATCCTGATTCCTAAACTAAAGATATTGAAAAAAAATTATAGGCCAATATTCTTGATGAATATAGATGTAAAAATCCTCAGCAAAATATTAGCAAACAGAATTTAGCAACACATTAAAATTATTATACTCCATGATCAAATGAAATTTATTCCCGTTATGCAAGGGTGGTAGTGTAATCACAAATCAATTAATGTCACACACTACATAAATAAAATAAAGGATAAAAATATATGACCACATTAATAGATGCAGAAAAATATTTGAAAAAAAAATCCAGCTCCCATTTATTATAAAAACTCTCAACAAAGTAGAAATACAATATACCTCAACATAATTAAAGCCATATATGACAAACTCAGAGCTAACATTATACTCAATAGGGAAAAACTAAGTGTTCGCCTAAAGATCAGGAACAAGTCAGTGATGTCCACTTTTACCACTTTTATTTAACATAGTATTGAAAATCCTAGCCACAGTGATCACATAGGAAGAAGAAATAAAATATCCAATTTGAAAGGAAGAGTTAAACTGTCATTATTTACAGATAACATGAACCCTAAAGATCCCACCCAAAAAATCTACTAGAACTGATAAATGAATTTAGTAAAATTGCAGAATAAAAAATAAATATTCTGTAATTGGTTGCATTTTCATATATCAATATGAACTATAGAAAGAGAAAATAAGAAAACAATCTCATTTATAATTACTTCAAAAAGTATCTAGGAATACATTTTTTTTAAATATTTTTGTATTTTAACAAAAATTGACTTAATTGCCCATGTCAAAAAGAAAACAATATTGAAAGATATCCTTATATTGCTACATGATTAGGAATCATTTTTTAAAATAGAGCTCTTTTTTTTAATCCTTACCCAAGAATGCTTTTATTGATTTTAGGGAGAGGAAGGGTGGGGGTCCTAACATATAGTGACAGGAGAAAATTTGACTTTGGGTAGTGAGCATATGGTACAATATACAGATCTTGTAACATTGAAACCACACCTAAAATCTAGCTATATATATAAAACCACAATATGCAAATAGACCAAATGATGGAAAAACCAAACAACTGAACAACTAGGGTTGTGTGCAGAACATGGCAGGCATTGGCAGCAGGCAGCAGAGCAAAGCATGGCGGGCATCAGCCACAGTGGGATGGTGGAGCAAGTGAGCGGGGGTGCCAGACCAAGGTGGGGCGCTGGTTGCTGTCATCGGGGAGATCCTCTAGTGGTTACAGAAATTTTTTTTCCCATGCGCCACAGTCCTGCCCAGCATTTGCATCTGCTGACAGTGCCGGAGCCACCACTCACACCCGCTGCTGGAGCCTGGCTCTGGTCCTGATCGATTGGCACCTTCAGTGGGTGCAAGTGGCAGCTGCTGGCCCCAGTTGCTATGAGGGCTTCTTCACCCCTTCTGCTCCTGAGGGGCAATCTGGGCAGCAGCTGCCGCTCACACCCACTGTCAGCGGATGCGAGCGGGGTCGGCACTGTCAGCATGTGGGAGCGACAGTGGCAGTAGTGGGGTTGCCAGCAGACAGGGGACCGGGGGCTGTGGTGGGAGGGGCCAGGCAAGGGCGCAGAGGATGGGCTGAGACCCGCTGCTTTGCCCACCACAGCCTCGTGGCCCACAGTTCATTTCAAGGTGCACATATTCATTCACATGGCCCCTAGTATGTTCATAATGACCAATGTAACCCCAATACATTTAATTTTTTAAAAAGAAAAATAATAAATCAGGCTTATTTAATACAGAGGCCTGGTGCACAAAAATTTGTGCACTCGGGGAGGGGGCCCTCACCCAGCCTATGCCCTCTTGGAGTCTGGGACCCCTCGGAGGATGTCCACCCGCTGGCTTAGGCCCATTTCCTGGGGGATTGGGCCCAAACTGGCAGTCAGGCATCCCTCTGGCAGCCTGGCAGCCCTCGGGGGGATGTCCACTTCCAGTGGGGAGCAGACCTAAGCTGCAGTCAGACATCCTTAGCACTGCTAAGGAGGCGAGAGAGGCTCCCACCACCACTGCTGTGCTGGCAGCCATCAGCCTGGCTTTGTGGCTGAGCAGAGCTCACCCTGTGGGAGCGCACTGACCACCAGGGGGCAGCTCCTGCATTGAGCGTCTGCCCCCTGGTGGTGAGTGTGTGTCATAGTGACCAGTGCT
>NW_006294810.1:18780-19174 GCF_000327345.1 Myotis davidii | reverse complement strand
GGCCGGCTGAAAGCAGGTATCTGGGGTTTATTTACCTTCTATAATTGAAACTTTGTTGCTTTGAGTGGAGCTCAGAGCCGCCGCAGCAGGTGGGAAGCTTGGCTTCTTGAATCATTGGGCAACCAAGCCTCCTGCTTGCTCCAGCTCTGTGCCTGCTGGCCGCCATCTTGGTTGGGTTAATTTTCATATAGTCTCTCTGGTTGGCTGGTGGGTGTGGCTTAAGGCATAGCGAAGGTATGGTTAATTTGCATGTTTTTCATTTATTAGTGTAGATCAGGGGTCCTCAAACTATGGCCCGCGGGCCACATGCAAATACAAATATTGTATTTGTTCCTGTTTTGTTTTTTTTACTTCAAAATAAGGTATGGGATGGCGGCATAGGTAAACATGAGAT
>NW_006294810.1:8584-17300 GCF_000327345.1 Myotis davidii | reverse complement strand
GGGGGGGAGTGAGGGCGGAGGGTGGGGCGGGAACTGGGAGGAGGGGAGTTATGGGGGGGAAAAAGAGGAACAAATGTAATAATCTGAACAATAAAGCTTTAATTAATAATAAAAAATAAGATATGAGCAGTGTGCATAGGAATTTGTTCATAATTATTTTTTAAACTATAGTCCGGCCCTCCAATGGTCTGAGGGACAGTGAACTGGCCCCCTGTTTAAAAAGTTTGAGGACCCCTGGTGTAGATACTTGAAATTAGATGGGAAGCTTTGACAAATAAAAAAATTATTTTCATATATATATTTTATTAAAATGGATGTTCTAAAGATGCCAACCTGCCCTAGAAAAAAACTTACAAAGTTTAAAGCCAACCTCAAACCTAAAACTCTCACAGGTAACAGGTGTCCTATCAGTGACACCAGGCAAGCCAAGAGTGATGGTTCCCTGCAGGGCTATCTGGCAGTGGTATTCCAGATATTTGTGGTCCACACATTGGGACTTTATGAACTATTTACAATACTCAGTACACACTTCCAACAAGCCATATACAATGTTTTAAAATCTTACATATTATTTATTCTTTATATATTGAAATTGTGTATTCAATCTAAATATATATTTAAATTCAATATTTATACTTTATATTATTCTCTATGTCATTTTTCAGTAATTATTATTTACCAAAAATTATTGTCCTGGAATATTGTATCTTACAGAAAAAGTAAATATTTTTAATCAGTTGCATTATAATAAAATCTATAACCATGCCACTTTAAGTTTTGTCATTTGTAGACATTGTTTTTCTCTGGTACATTTACAAATATGTTACATCTTTTTAAAAAATCATGAAAAGAACTATGACTTACTCTAAATTACAGGTTTCTAAGCAGGTTGCATCTTTGAATTGGATGAAGATTTATAGAACTCTAAGGAATAACTGAATTCATGAAACCACTGGCAAATAATCAGCTTAAACAGAAAAACATTGGTTATGAGACTAAGTGAACTGAGGACGATTATTGTTCTTATGACTCTGCTTAAAATATTGCTGATTTTTAAATCTTTTTGTTTTCCACATATAAGGAAAACTAAAAGCAGATATGTTGCATTATTATCAATGACTTATTGATAAAGTAATAGAGCTTGATAAATTAGTAACATTCACTTCACAGTGCTCCCAGGAGATGAAGACTTTAAAGACCACAACTTACAACCAGGAGATTTTTGTCCATTGGGAAAGACAATTAATTAAGGACTCTCTCCAACAGTGTTAAAAGGGACTTTGCTTTATCAGGTGCCTAACCACAAATGGACATCTGCCCCTGTCTCTGATACTACCCTCCATCTACAGTGCATATTAAAGACATTTCAAAGTGGAGAAGGCACTAACCACAAAAGCAGACAGGTACCCCAAGACTTCAATAAGACCTGCATGCTCACAAATTGATGCTGCTCAAATCTTTTTCTTATATCACCTAATTGTTATTGATTGAATGTGCATAAAGTGATTTTTATATTCTTATTATCCTCCCTATGGCTTCCTAGTGGAAACAATATCTGTCTCCTCAGACCCTCTCCCTTATTAGATATGAAAAATTTAACTTGGGCATTGCTAGTCTTTCCCACCTACTAGACAATGATATTCTAATTATTGGTTAAAATAAAAAAAAATAGTAAAGACTTTTAATTCATCTGCCCAAACATAAAGTACAAGTGACAGTGGTTAAAAAGAAAAACAGCCCTGGCTTGTTTTGCTCAGTGGTTAGAGTGTTGGCCCACAGACCAAAGGTTCACAGGTTCGATTCCTTACCATACTTGGGGTGAGTGGGAGGCAACCAATTGATGTTTCTCTCTCCCTCCTCCTCTCCCTTCCTTCCACTCTCTAAAAAATCAATGGGAAAAAAATCCTTGGGTGAGGATTAAAAAAAGAAAAGAAAAGAAAGAAATATGTAATTAGCTTAATAAAAAATTATGATAATACATGTAAAGAGTTTTTCAGTTGGCTAGGACACTTATTCCTCTCAGACCCTTCCTTGTCTAATATTAGACATTTTTTTGCTCCTAATCAGTGTTACTTCTTTAATATTGTTGCTTTTGTTCCTGGTATGTAAATGTTATATAAGAAGCAGAAAAAATAAGACTTAAACAGCAAATGACTCAGATCAAGGTGGCTCAAAAGGTAGAAATAATCCAGATTATTTTGTAACAAGGACATATAGGATCTGACTGCCTCCCATTCACCTGCTTTTTTATTTTGAATGATAATAATAATTCAACCATCTAAGGTTATGGTCTTGCCCCATTCCCAATGGTCTACCCTGTTCAATAAGACAAACGCTAACAATGAGACTTCCTAGGAATGAGCCTTCCTATCACCATGGGACACTGTTATCCAACCAAAACATAGTTCATCGGTGCATCCTTTGTATTGGTTTATGACTAAAAAAGAAATGTGTGGATGAAAAGGGGCTACATGCTACCTGACTAGCTCAGGGAAGGCCTGCATGGTGGACTTGCAAACTCAGAGATATAAAGTAACCACAAAGGGTGGTCTGAAATGAAAACTTTTTAAATTAAAAGCAGGTTAAGGTGGTTAGTCATGTCAATCTTTACCCTAACTGAGCCTGTCTATTGCCTTTTGCATCTATGATAACATATCATTGGAATGTCAAAAATAATTTTCCTTTTTCTGACTCCTCAAAGCACAAGCACCACTCTGCAGAGACCACAAATTCCCTCATTATCATTGAGTTAATTTTTGCCTGTTAAGTATCTTATACACACCTAAGTAAAAGAAGTATATATCTATCATTTCACTTTTTATCAGGTCCCAGAGATTTCCCAGTTTGCTTTCTCCCACCTCCCTCATCTATCACTAATGGTTTTCATGTAACCAATATACATCTACTCTTTTGATTGTAATCTATAATAATAAAAGCCTAATATGTTAATTAGACTGGACATCCTTCTGGACGACCTTCCAGACAAAGCTGGGACTGCAAGGGAAGCACGGGCCCTAGGTGCCTGCTGGGGGCCGGAGGTAAGCCCGGGTCCCGGGTGCCAGAGGGAAACTGGTGCTGGCAGCTGGGGGAAGCAAGGTCTACTCTTGCACGAATTTCATGCATCGGGCCTCTAGTGAATAAAATAGAGTGCAAAACTGCCATTCTCAGGAGCATTATCTCAATCTGTTGAGATTTTGCTTCCTGGTAATGGTTGACAGGCTCAAATAAATTCACAAAAAATTCTTCACAGGTTTGAATGTTTCTTACATTGACATGTTTCTCTACTGGTAGAGCCTTGCTCTTATTTTAATATCCAGCTCAATTATTATGTCTTTCCTATACTGAACAAGGTCAGTGGTTCTTTTCTCTGAGTTCTCTCAGCTTTTTCCACAAATTTGCTACCAGTGGTTCTCAACCTTCTGGCCCTTTAAATACAGTTCCTCATGTTGTGACCCCACCATAAAGTTATTTTCATGGCTATTTCATAACTATAATGTTGCTACTGTTATGAATCATAATGTAAATATCTGATATGCAGGATGGTCTTAGGCGACCCCTGTGAAAGGGTCGTTTGACCGCCAAAGGGGTCGCGACCCACAGGTTGAGAACCGCTGCATCCAATCCCACCTCATATGATCATCTTCCATCCCCAGGTTACTAGAATGTTACCTCTTTGACAGCAGAGGTTTTCTTATTTTGTTTTATTTAGTAGCTAGCACACAGCCTACTACTATAGAGTAGGTCAGGGGTCCTCAAACTTTTTAAACAGGAGGCCAGTTCACTGTCCCTCAGACCGTTGGAGGGCCAGACTATAGTTTTTAAAAAAAAATTTTGAAAAAATTCCTATGCACACTGCGCATATCTTATTTTGAAGTAAAAAAACAAAACGGGAACAAATACAATATCTGTATTTGCATGTGGCCCGCGGGCCATAGTTTGAGGACCCCTGGAGTAGGTTCTCAAAAAATGATTGTAAAGATTAAATAAACTCAAGTTGCTTACGGGAGGCTGAGACATATACAAAAATTTTAGTGTTTTAGTATTTGTCTAGACCCTGAAAATAAAATACCAATTATATATAAAACATTATAGAAACTCATAAAAACAAAAGAAATGAAGTTTTCCCTATTAGCACACAATGACATACCAAGATATTTCTTGTATAGAGACACTGTTGTGTACTGCAAAGAAATTAGAAAAATAAGAGCTGATTCTTGCTTCTTTAGATCTGCAATAAGGTTAGGGAAACAAAACCAGTAAAAACTGTTTAATTAAGGGAGAAAGATAAGAGATTTACAGAAAACTAGAGGTGGGAAAATCATACAAAGCTAAGTTAGCATAAGCAAATAAAACTTTCTTGAGGTGGTGAGACTAGCTTTTGATGTCAAAGAGACAGTGTTTGTACAGACTAGAGGAAAAACAGATGGTTTTCTAGACTTGAGAAGTCTAAGGGAAAGCAATGTGTGGCTGGTGTGTATGGAAACTGCTGAAACAGATCCTAGATTACAAGTTAAGTAGCCTTAGAAAATAATAAGAGATCAGCAGGTAGGGCCAGATTCCAATGAGGTTTTTAAAGTTACTAATGGCTAACTAAAGTTGATAGACTGATAGAGAGGAAAAAACATGTGAGGATTAAATGTTGACCATCATTATTTTCAGTGCAACAGCTGCTACTGAAATTACAGTAATTCAAATTTAAAAATAGATACTGTTGTTCTGAAATAGCTTAGACGATTTGGAACACTGTAGCATGAATTTATGCTATGTAGCTTTGCTAAGAACATGATGGTTCATTTGGTTTTTTGTTTTGTTTTTGTTTACTTTATCATGACTTATTCTATGGATTGAGAATCAAAACTGAGCAACAATTTCATAGCCAGAGTTGGAGTGTGGGTTGTATAAAGTTGAAGAAGCAACTTTTAAAAGATATAAAAACTCTTTCCTGGTCCTTAATTATAATTTTTAATTTACATGATATTTAAATATATCAATTGCTTAAATTATTTTTGTGATTAATAAAATTTTATTTATTATCAACTCACTGTTTATATTGTATTACTTGCTCACAATTAATTTTACCAAAAAAATTAAGTGATAAAATTTGGCAGTCTATTTTTACTTCAAGATAAACATTTACAAAAGTTACCATCTTGTGTAAACTCTTTGATAGGAATAATTTACAGTTAAACTCTTGGTTACTTGTTTTCTATCCTAGATAAATAATTTATACAAAGGTTATCATTTTATTTTCTTATGGATTGGTAATATCTATAATATCAAATAAATCATGTTATGATTCAACATTAATATGTTATACTAGAGGCCCAGCGCACATGAAATTGTGCATGAGTAGCTTGTTTCCACTTGCTTCAGCTGGCCGCTCATGCCCTCCTCCACTAGTAGCTTTGCCCACAGGGGTGGGCAAACTTTTTGACTCGAGGGCCACAATGGGTTCTTAAACTGGACGGGAGGGCCGGAACAAAAGCATGGATGGAGTGTTTGTGTGAACTAAAATAAATTCAAAGTAAACATCATTACATAAAAGGGTACGGTCTTTTTTTTTTTTTTTTGTTTTTTTTATTTTTTTTTTTTTTTTTTTTTTTTGAAGACATTTTCTTTAATTTCATTTAAATTATGAAGACATTTTCTTTAATTTATCTAAACATTTCACATTTATGAAGTCATTTATTTCAGAGCAAATCTAAGCTCATCATATTAAATTTAAAAATATTACAGTATTTACAAACTTGCTGATATAAATACAAATATTGTGCTGTTTTCTTTTCAGTACCTGCCAGTAAAAAAGGCAGATCAGTCTTATCTCTTTGAAGATCCTCATTCCTTCTTGAACACAATGAGGAGCCCTAAGGGGAATACACCTCACCCTAAATGTTCCACCCTTACAGCTTCAGACCCTCAACATGCTTTTTGAGGTTCAGTAGCTCCTTTTCCTGCCTTTTCTCCAGTTTGAAGGCTAATTCGTTAGCTTTCTTCTCTACTCTCCATTCCTTGCGCTCTTCCTTTATAGCTTGCTTTCTTGCTCTTTTATCTTCTTTGCTTTCATTTTTAGAGCGTGGCTGGGTTGACACCTTGGGCAGATCACTGTCATTAATCATCTGCATTCGTTCAATTTGCTTTGCTGCGAATCCTTTCTGAGGTAAGACATTGAGAGGTATTCCTGTCTTAGAAGATATTCAGATTTGTTTGGGCTTTGGTTCATACTTAATAAGTTGTGGATGGTTATATAAATTTGAGTAGGCACTACGAAGTTTTGAATGACTACTATAAAGAGAAGGCAGAGAATTGTGTAAAACTGAGCACTCTAGAACCCTTTGAGGACCAAGACTTGCCTGTGAATGAACTTGATGGGTCTGAGTTGGAGGAGATTGTCACTGTCGTTCTTGAAGAAGCCAAGGAGAAGTGGGATTGTGAATCCATTTGTAGTTTTCTTCATTTCAAACGGGCCGGATTCGGCCCACGGGCCATAGTTTGCCCACGGCTGCTAGTAGCTCGCATCCTGCCCCACCCACTGTGAGATCCGCTGCTTCTTTGGTTGTGATGGTACTACGGTGTGATGGTCATGGGCCTTTTATATAAGAGATATCCCTGATTATTTGCTGGCATATCATCTCTGCACCTCTAAATTTATTTTACACTACTTTGCCAAAGCAGCAGAATATAAATTCTTTGCAAGTGCATATAGAACATTTTCTATGATAGACCACATGTTAGGACACAAAACAAGTCTCAATAAATTTAAGAAGACTGAAATAATATCAAGCATATTCTCTGACCATAATGTTATGAAACCAGAAAACAATCACAAGAAAAAAACTGAGTAACACTAAAACAAATGGAGGAACTATAACATGTTATTAAACAATGAATGGCTTAATATTGAGATCAAGGAAAAAATCAAAAGCCACCTGAAAACAAGTGAGAATGAACACACAACCCAAACTTTATGGAACACAGCAAAAACAATCTCAAGAGGGAAATTCATAGCATTACATGTCTACCTCAAGATGCAAGAAAAATCTCAAATAAAAAAAATCTAAGCCTACACCTAAAAGAACTAGAAAAAACAACAACAAACAAGCACAGATTAAGTAAAAGAAAGGAAATAATAAATATTAGAGCAGAAGTAAATAATATAGAGACTCAAAAAACAATATGAAAGATCAATGAGACCAAGAGCTGCTTTTTTCAAGAGATAAAAGAGATTGACAAAAATTTATCCAGACTCATGAAGAAAATAAGAGGGAGAATCAAAATACATAAAATCAGAAATAAAAAAGGAGAAGTAACAACTGACACCATGGAAATACAAAGGATCATAAGAAAATACTATGCCCACAAATTAGACAACCTAGGTACAAAATGGGTAAATTCCTAGAAACATACAATATTCCAACATTGAATCAGGAATAATCAGAAAACCAGAATAGACCAATTACAAGTAATGAAATTGAAGCAGTAATAAAAAAAGCTTCCAGCAATGAACTCTAGTAAACTGCTGGTGGGAATGCAGACTGGTATAGACACTGTGGAAAGCAGAGTGAGTTTCCTCTGCTTTAAAATAGAATTAAAAAATTAAAAATAGAATTGCTATTTGGCCTAGTGATCCCTCTTTTTGGAATACATCAGAAGAATCCAGAAACACCAACGGAAAGAATATATGTATCCCTATGCTCACAACAGCATTATTTATAATAGCTAAGATCTAAAAACTACCTGAGTGCCCATCAGTAGCTGAATGGATTAAAAAAATTGTGGTATATTTACACAATGGAATACTATGCAGCTTTAAAAAAAAAGAAGGCTCTATTATCCTTTGAGACAGCATGGAAAGATCTGAAGATGATTATGCTAAGCAAAATAAGTCAGTGAGACAAAGACAACACATGACCATGCTTATAAGTGGAACCCAGTGATCACAGTAAACTGATGAATAAAATAGGCCAGATACATGAAAACATGGAATAGATCGACAAATCTCAGATGGAAGGGGAGTGGGAGGGGCTGGGAAGAGATTAACCAAATAATTTATGTGCATATATGTGCTGCCCATGAACACAGATAATAGGGTGGTGAAGGCCTGGGGTGGGGCAGGAAGCAAGTGGTAATGGGCAAGGAGGGGAAGAGGTAATGTCTGTAATATTTTCAACAATAAAGATTTTAATAAAAGAGAAAAAACAAGACCAAACTCCCAGTAAACAAGAGAGATTTGGACATCATTCCATAGTAATACTTGAAAATAGAGAGAAACTGGAAAATTCCCAACCTAAATGTTGGAAAGAAAATGCTGACAGCAGTAGAAAGATTAATTAGGGAGCAAGTAAAGAGATTCAAAGGCAGAGAGACCAGTTATAATATAAATCATTAGGACAGGAACAGATTGTATAGGAATAGAATAAACAGATCAAAGAGCATAATGAGTTAAATGGGACTTATTTATAAACAAATTGAGTCAACAGGCACATATAAAATCACCAGATAAGCAGTGCACTCCTGATGTACTTACTTAGGTTAAAAATTGAAACCCACCTCATTAGAAGGGACTCACACAGACTGAAAGTGAAAGGATGGAAAAATATCTTTCAGGCAAATGGAAAGGAAAAGAAAGCTGTAGCAATACTACTTATATCGGACAAAATAGACCTCAAAGTGAAGGCCATAACAAGAGATAGGGAAGGCCACTTCATAATACTAAAGA
>NW_006294810.1:1360-6862 GCF_000327345.1 Myotis davidii | reverse complement strand
ACTTTTTATAACCATTGTTTTGAACTCTGTATTCTGTTGTTTGCTTGCCTCCTCTTCATTCAGTTCTCATTATGGATATTTATCCTATTTTTAAAAATTCAGACATGTTTCTTTGTCTCCTCACTTTGGCTGCTTCCCTGGGTTTTTTTTTTTTTTTTTTTTGTAAAATAGTGATGATGCCTACCTCACAGGGATGTTGTGAGGATTTGATGAATTAACAAATATAAAACAATAGAAAAATGCTTTTTAGTTAATGCTCAAGAAATGATTATTACAGCTGTGGTTAAGCTTAAGGAGAGCATTATAGAAATGTGACCCTTCTTTAAAGACCCTGGACCCATGTCCTTTGGTGAAATTCCAATATCTATATATTCTGTGCTTCAACTCATTCCCAACTCTATGCCTAGCCCTAGCACATAGTGTGATTCCATGCTGTGCAGGGCTAGGCTTGAAGCTAGGCAGTTGTTAACAGCCATGCTAATGATCAGGAGTTTAGGAGTATGTTGACATTTCAAAGGTGAAGGTGAAACAGAGTCAGAAACTCAGTAAACAAGCACCGGAGGGAAAGCATGAATGCTGAAACTGATAAACATGGTCTCAAGAATCAGATAAGATCGAAGAGAAATCTAGATGATATGCCAGACAGGTTCATAGAAATCTAATGAGATATTTATGATAGCGATAATCCTCAGGAGTTGACGGGATTAGAGAGAAGCTGGCAAGAGAATAAATTGAAGACTATAGCACTAAGAAAATCTTGGCTTTATAATCCAAAATCTTAAAATCTCTATGTAGGAAGGCATCTTAGTAGTCACCTAATCCAACCCTTAAGGTAGTGTTGAACGTTTTATAGCTGGAGTGCTGAGAAAGGAACATGGAAGCAAGATCAGGATAAGTACAAAGAGATTGGGGACTACTGGGAAAAGGGCCATTCTGTGAGTGGGGATAAAATGTTCAGATAATCACCAAGATTAAGCTTTCATGTTTGTGGCTTTCTTTTATAACTGGCTAGGGCATGGAGCAGGACTAGTTTAAAGGTGCATGCTGAGTTCAAGGGCTCCAGAGCCAGACAGGACAGTGGGAGCCCAGGACCCAGATTGAAGAATAGTAGGATCATGCATTACCTGGCCGAAGTGTATGTGTGAAGGAGGAAGGAGAAGCACTGAATAGAACAGGAAGGCTCAGAAGCCACTGACTTAGGAAAAAGCCAACTCATGGGTCCCTAATAACTTCTAGGACCTATGCACAGATTAGGTTTGGAGGTAGGAGTTAGAGCACTAGCAGCACGTTGTGGTTATGCTTATATGCATGCATACAAGTCCTTCAGTTGATCTCTCACCTGCCACCCCCAACACTCTCCAGCCTTCCTGCTGTAATTTGAGTCTGTTTGATGCTTCTCTGCCTCTGTATTGTTACCATTTGCAATAGCATGGATGGAACTGGAGAGCAGCATGCTAAGTGAAATAAGTCAGTCAATGAAGGCAAAATACCACATGATCTCACTCATTTATGGATAATAAAGACCATTATAAACTTATGAACAAAAATAGATACAGAGGCAGAGCAGCCCTGAACAGACTGTCAAACTACAGCAGGAAGGCCGGGGATGGTTGGGGGCAGAAAGGGGGCGCAGTAAGAGACCAACCGAAGGACTTATGTGCATGCATATAAGTATAACCAATGGACATAAAACACTGGGGTGTAGGGGAGTCCACAGGATTGTCAAGGGTGGGAAAAAAAGGGGAAATAGGTAATACTCTTTGTAACACTTAAAGCAATAAAACAATAAAATAAAAATACCATGACCCATATATTGCTGTCTGCCGGAAACCCACCTCAGAAAAAAATACGCACAGACTGATGGTGAAGGGATCGAAAAAGTTTTTCAGGAAAATGGAAATGAAAAAAAAGCTGGGGTAGCAATACTTGTATCTGACAAATTAGATCTCAAAGTGAAGGACATAACAAGAGATAAGGAAGGCCACTACATAATACTAAAGGGAGCAATCCAACAAGAAGAAATAACTCTGGTAAACATATAAGCACCCAATATAGGAGGAGCCAAATACATAAAAATTAACTTCTGGAGGAGATCAAGAGAGAGATTGACAGCAATACAATCATAGTAGGGGACTTTAATACCCCACTATCACCATTGGACAAATCCTCTAGAAAAAAATCAGCAAAGAAACATCAATTCTAAATGATTCACTAGATCAAATGGAGTTAATTGACATCTTCAGAACATTTCACCCCAAAGCTATAGAATATACATTCTTCTCAAGTGCACATGTGTCATTTTCAAAGATAGACCATATATTGGGTCACAGGCAAAGTCTCTTCAAATTCAAGAAGACAAAAATCATATCAAGCATCTTCTCAGATCACAAAGGCATAAAACTGGAAATCAACTACAATAAAAACAATCCAAAAAAATCAAACACATGGAGAGTAAATAGCATGCCATTAAACAATGATTAGGTTACCAGAGAGATAAAAAAAGAAATAAAAATCATCATGGCAAGAAATGAAAAGGAAAACACAACAATCCAAAATCTATGGGACACAGTGAAAGCAGTACTGAGAGGGAACTTTATAGCTCTACAGGCCTATCTCAAAAAACAAGACACTAGGATAATAATTTATATAACACTACAACTCAGAGAATTAGAAAGAGAGCAAGAACAAAAGTCTAGTGTAAGCAGAAGGAGGGAAATAATAAAGATCAGAGCGGAGATAAACAACATAGAGACCAAAAAAACAATGCCAAAGATCAACATATCGAAGAGCTGGTTCTTTGAAAGGATAAACAAGATTGATGAACCTCTAGCCAGGCTCACCAAGAAGCAGAGAGAGGACCCAAATAAGCAAAATCAGAAATGAAAGAGGAAAAATAACAACAGATACCACAGAAATACAAAGGATTATTAAAAAGTACTATGAACAACTCTATTCCAACAAACTGGACAACCTGGAGGAAATGGACATATTCCTAGAAAATTACAACCTGCCAAAACTCAACTAGGAAGAATCTAAAAATCTCAATAGGCCAATAACTGTGGAAGAAATTGAAATAGTCATGAAAAAGCTTGCAGCAAACAAAAGCCTGTGGCCAGATGGCTTCACAGGGGAGTTTTACCAAACATTCAAGGAAGAACTAAAACCTATCCTCCTCAGACTACTACAAAAAATTCAAGAGGAAGGAACACTTCCAACCTCATTCTATGAAGCCAGCATCACCCTCATACCAAAACCAGATAAAGACAACACAATGAAAGAGAATTACAAGCCAATATCCCTTATGAATATAGATGCCAAAATCCTCAACAAAATCTTAGCAAATCGGATCCAGCAGTACATCAGAAAGATCATATACTATGACCATGTAGGATATATCCCAGGGATGGAAGGATGGTTCAATACCTGCAAATCAATAAACATGATAAATTAAATGAACAAATTGAAAGAAAAAAACACATAGTCATATCAATTGATGCAGAAAACGTATTTGACAAAATCCCACACCCATTGTTGATAAAAACTCTCTGTTAGGTGGGAAAAGAAGGATCATTCCTCAACATAATAAAAGCCATATATGACAAACCCACAGCCAGCATCATACTCAATGGCCAAAAATAAAACCATTTCCCCTAAAAACAGGAAAAAGACAGGGATGCCCACTCTCACCACTCCTGTTTGACATAATACTGGAAGTATTAGCTATTGCGTAAAGAAGAAATTAGACAAGAAGAAATAAAAGGCATCCAAATGGAAAAGAAGTAGTAAAACTGTCCTTATTCGCAGATGACATGATAGTGTACATAAAAAAACTCGTAAAGACTCCATCAAAAAAGTATTAGACTTAATAAATGAATTCGACAATATAGCAGGATACAAAATTAATGCCAAGAAATCTATTGCATTTCCATACCCCAATAGTGGACTTACAAAAAGAGAGACTAAAAAAGCAATACCATTTACCATCACACCAAAAAAATTAAGATACCTAGGAATAAATTTAACTAAGGTGGTAAAAGACCTATATTTAGAAAACTACAGGACACTGAAAAAAGAGACAGAGGAAGACATAAACCCATGGAAGAACATACCGTGTTCATGGATTGTTAGACTCAACATCATTAAAATGTCCATACTACCAAAAGCAATCTATAGATTCAATGCACTCCCCATTAAATTACCAACAGCATATTTCACAAACCTAGAAAGAACTCTCCAAAAATTCATCTGGAATAAAAAAAGACCCCGGGTAGCCACAGGAGTCCTGAAAAAGAAGAACAAAGTAGTTCGGATCTCAATACCAGATTTCACGTTGTATTACAAAGCCACTGTTCTCAAAACAGCCTGTTACTGGCACAAGAACAGACATATAGACCAATGGAATAGAATAGAGGACCCAGATATCGACCTAAACCCACTATGCTCAATTATTATTTGTCAAAGGAGGCAAGAACATACAATGGAGTGAAGACAGTCTCTTCAATAAATCAAAAATAAACTCAAAATGAATAAAGGACTTAAACATAAGGCAGGAAACCATAGAAAATACTAGCGGAATCCGCAGGCAGTGAAATCTCAGACATATGCCAAAGCAATTTCTTCACCAATACTGCTACTAGGGCAATGGAAACTAAAGAGAAAATAAAGAAATGGGACTACATCCAAATAAAAAGGTTTTGCACAGCAAAAGAAACCTTCAACAAAACAACAAGAAAGCCTACTGTATGGGAGAACGTATTTTCAAATGTTATCACTGATAAAGGTTTAGTCTCCAACATTTACAGGGAACTCATATAACTTATTAAAAGGAGAATAAATGATCCAATAAAAAATGGGCAATGTACCTAAATAGAGACTTTTCAAAAGAAAAGACAGAATGAAGGCCAAGAGACATATGAAAACATGCTCAAAGTTACTAATTATCTGAAAGATGCAAATCAAAACGACAATGTGGTACCATCTCACACCTGTCAGAATGGCTATCATCAACAAATCAACAAAGGACAAGTGCTGTAGAGGATGCAGAGAAAAAAGAACCTTCGTGCCCTGCTGGAGGGAATGCAGACTGGTGCAGCCACTGTGGAGAACAGTATGGTGTTTCCTCAAAAACTTAAAAATGGAATTTTCATTTGACCCAGTAATCCCACTTCTAGGAATATATCCCAAGAAACTAGAAACACCAATCAGAAAGGATATATGCACCCATATGTTCATAGCAGCACAATTTACAGTAGCTAATGTTAGGAAACAGCCTAAGTGCCCATCAGCAGATGAGTGGATTAGAAACCGTGGTACATCTACCCAATGGAATACTATGCTGCAGTAAAAAAGAAGGAATTCTTACCATTTGCAACAGCATGGATCGAACTGGAGAGCACTCTGCTAAGCAAAATAAGCCAGTCAGAGACAGATAAATATCACATGATCTCATTCATTTGTGGAATATAATGAACATAAACTGGTAAACAAA
The DNA here is from genome assembly GCF_000327345.1 of Myotis davidii. Classification (NCBI taxonomy): domain Eukaryota; kingdom Metazoa; phylum Chordata; class Mammalia; order Chiroptera; family Vespertilionidae; genus Myotis; species Myotis davidii. The sequence continues at coordinate 1,374 of NW_006294810.1, read as the reverse complement.
ATAGAACCAGAGCC
>NW_006294810.1:0-922 GCF_000327345.1 Myotis davidii | reverse complement strand
AAATAAATAAATAAATAAATAAATAAATACTGCCTAGAGAGGACTTAAAGCCCTGGATGTCAATCGAGAAACACCGCCACCCAGGGGTTGAATCACATATTGACTCTTCTGTAAATACAACTAAAGGCAGTCTGGGAAACAAAGAAATACTGCCTGCTTGAAAATCAGGATTGTGGCTTACAACACAGAGGAGCGGTGGAACGTAGGGAAGTTCACTAATGTCCTGAATAGCTGACAGGAAACAGGCATGCCAAACAGAACATGTAGAGGAAGTGAATGACCATTACCGCACATTTTTTTTTTCATCTTTTACTTAAGAAACTATTTTTTTTCTTTTTTTCTCATTTGATTTTACCTTTTTAATTATTATATTTTTATTTATAATCAGTATTATTACTACTATTATTTTACCTTTGTTTAAAGTTTCCTTTTATTTTCTCTTTATTTTATTTTATTTTATTTTGGGAATAGTGTTCTACATTCTATTTTTATTTTTCCTTTAGCATCATTTTAATTTATCTCAAGTTTACCTTTATGCCTACACTCTCTTCCTCACTTGTTGCCCTTTTGTTGTCTTATTTTCTTATCTTATTCCTGCTATAGATTTTCCCTATCCCTTCTTTTTACCCACTGTTAAAAATTCATCCTACCTATACATCTAATTTCCAATCCTCTGCTTTAGTCCATACACACTTCTGTTTTCTCTTTTTTTTATTGTTTACAGTATTACAAAGGATATTACATATGTGTCCCTTTTTTACCCCCGCCCTTGACAATCCCCTGGCCTCCCCTAACCCCCAGTATCTTATGTCCATTGGTTGTGCTTATATGCATGCATACAAGTCCTTCGGTTGATCTCTTACCCTCCTTCCTATTGCCGCCCAATCCTCCCGGCCTTCCCGCTGCAGTTTGACAAACTGTT
>NW_006294809.1:0-318 GCF_000327345.1 Myotis davidii | reverse complement strand
TAAGCATCTTCCCTTGTCATCCACATCTTACTGAGCATGTGTCTATCATCAAGTCCTTTCCTCCAGTGATTCTGGGCGGACAGACTTAGAGAATCTTAACTGCAGTTTCCTGACAAAGCTGTATAAATGGCATGCCTACTAGTATAATGTATATTTTTAAATATCATTTTATTGATTTAAGGGAGGGAGAGGGAGAGATAGAATCATCAATGGTGAGAGAGAATCATTGATTGGTTTTCTCCTACACACCCCCTACTGGGGGGCAAGCCCGCAACCCGGGCAGGCGCCCTTGATCAGAATCCAACCTGGGACCCTTCA
>NW_006294808.1:0-798 GCF_000327345.1 Myotis davidii | reverse complement strand
CGCGTGTCATAGGTTCGCCATCACTGGATTAGGTGATGACGCGGGGGGGACGCGGCAGCAGGAGCTGAAGGTCGTGGAGCTGGAGGAAGCCAGGCTGGTCGTGGAGCTGGAGGAAGCCAGGCTGGTCCAGGAGCTGGAGGAGGTGGAGAAGAACCGAGACAGGGCAGCTGTGGCCCTGGAGGCAACCCAGGCAGAGACGGAGACGCTGGAGCAGCAGGAACTGCAGGACAAGCTGTTGAGCTTGGAGGACCGGCTGTTGTACGCCCAGACCCAGCTGTCCAGGCTGAAGAGAACCAACGCCTTCAAGGCTGTGTTGAGATCTGCTGTGACAGCCTCATTGCCATCATTAATAACTTCCACCTGGGCTGCACCCCCACTGTCCTGGTGAGCTGGAGGGAGATCAGTGCAGCCTGGGGGCAGACAGCCTTGCTGCTTGTGGCCTTTCAGAGGTACCAGCTCATCGCCCCCGTGGAGACCACTCCTACCTGAAGTCACTGACAGAGGACCTCATGGAGCTGCCCTTGTTCTGCACGGGGTGGGGGGTGGTGGTGGGGGAAGCCCTCTCTCTTGGACAGCAAGTTTGACTAGGCCGTGGACTGCATGCAGTTCAATGAGGCCAAGAAGGGGGAGCCAGCTCTCTACATGCCCTGCAGGATCCTTGTGGAGCAGGGCCTGAGATGGGGTGAATTCTACTCCATCAGAACCCACCTGAACATAGAGAAGTGGGGGACAGAGGCACTCAAGCTCATGCATATAAATTTTAAGGCAGTGGTTCTCAACCTTCCTGATGTCACGACC
>NW_006294807.1:0-395 GCF_000327345.1 Myotis davidii | reverse complement strand
CCTTAGTTAAGTTTATTCCTAGATATCTTAATTGTTTGTTGCAATGGTAAACGGGATTGGTTTTTTAGTTTCTCTTTCTGTGAGTTCATTATTGGTGCATAAAAAAAGGCCATAGATTTCTGGGTGTCGATTTTGTATCCTGTTACCTTGCCAAATTTTTTTATTAAGTCTAGTCGGTTTTTTATGGAGTCTTTGGGGTTTTCTATGTATAGTATCATGTCATCTGCGAATAATGACAGTTTTACCTCTTCTTTTCCAATTTGGATGTCTTTCATTTCTTTTTCTTGTCTAATTGCTATGGCTAGCACTTCTGGTACTGTCGAACAGAAGTGGTGAAAGTAGGCATCTCTGTCTTGTTCCTTTTCTTAAGGGAAATGGTTTGAGTTTTTGCCCAT
>NW_006294806.1:0-359 GCF_000327345.1 Myotis davidii | reverse complement strand
GCCCTGCAGACCCAGGAAAGGGTCGCGTCCCCCGCCCCCTTCCCCCACCTTGCGCCCTCAGACCCTTCCCCAGGCTCCACCTCAGCGGCAGCCAGGAGAACATCCAGCTTCGACCCCACAGAGGGTCTGGACACCTTCCGTCCCTTCCGTCCCAGAAAAAAATGTTTGCCTTGATTTGAGAGAGAAGAAGGGGGAGGAGAGATGAAACCACCAGTGATGGGAGCGGATTCCTGGTTGGCGGCCACCGCCCGCTGGACACTGTGCCTGCGCCCCATACACGGGCCTGGCCAGCAATGGAACCTGCTCTCCCGGTTCAGCCATCAGCATCAACCACTGAGCAGCGCCAGCTGAACTCTATT
>NW_006294805.1:0-246 GCF_000327345.1 Myotis davidii | reverse complement strand
TGGTTGACTATCTACCTATGAACCAGGAGGTCATGATTTGAATCCAGGCCAGGGCACACCACTGGGTTTTGGACTTGATTTTTACTGCAGAGGCATGCAGGAGGGGCCAGTCAATGATTCTTTCTCATCATTGATGTTTCTCCCTCTCTCTCCCTCCCTCTCTCTTTTTTAAAAATTCTTTATATTAGTTAAGGTATTACAAATGTGTCCCTCGCTCTCTGAAATCAACAAAAATATATTTAAAAA
>NW_006294804.1:0-658 GCF_000327345.1 Myotis davidii | reverse complement strand
CCTACTCTGCCTACTGATACTCCTCCACTTTCCACCTTATCTGAAACCCCCAAAAATCTTTTCTCCCCTCCGACTCATCTGCCACCCTACCCAGACCCTTTCCCCAAAGCTGCTTCCGCCTCACCGTCCGCACCCTCTCCTCCCCCTTCCCTACCCGACCTCCCTCCAGGCAAGTCTTCTCCCCTACCTGCTGACCATTCCTCCTCCACCCCACTCCCAGGACACTGCCGTGGCTGCTGCTGCAGGAGCCCAGAGCTCAAGTCATCAGTCGACTCCCTCTCTGCTACCCCCGCCTGCCTCCCCAGTCAGCAAACACACGCTTTCACAGGCCCCTTCTCTCTTCTGTCCCCTCTGGGAGGTTAGTGCATCTGAGGGAGTAGTCCGAGTCCATGTTCCCTTCTCTCTGTCGGATCTCTCCCAGATTGAGAAGCGGCGGGGGTCCTTTTCCACCACCCCCACCTTGTTCATCAAGGAATTCCAATACTGGTGGGGGCCCAGGCCGGTACTCGCCAGGAGCTGGGCTGGGAGTATCAACTAGGTACCCCCAAAGGGCAAAACGGGTGTGGACGGCGAGACCAGATGCTCCAGTGCCTGATGGCCTACCTACAGGCCGTCTCCCACAGGGTAGTTAATTATGATAAACTGAGAGAAATCACTC
>NW_006294803.1:0-699 GCF_000327345.1 Myotis davidii | reverse complement strand
ATCCTGAGAAAGAAGAACAAAGAGGGAGATATCACAGTACCAGATATCAAGCTGTTTTACAAAGCACTGTTCTAAAAACTACCTGTCACTGGCACAAGAAGAGACATATAGGCCAATGGAATAGAATAGAGAACCCAGAAACCAATCCAAACCAATAGGCTGAATTAAAATTTGACAAAGGAGGCAAAAACATACAATGGAGTTAAGACAGTCTCTTCAATAAATGGTGCTGGGAAATTTGATCAGACTCATGCAGAAAATGAAACTAGGCAACCAACTTACACGATGCAGAAAAATAAGCTAAAAATAGATAAATGGCTGAAAACCAGAAAAATAAATAGAGGAATCCATAGGCTGCAGTGTCTCAGATATATGCTGAAGCAATATCTTCACCAACACAGCTCCTGGGGCAATGTAAAATAAAGTTAAAATATAAAAATGGGACAAAATCAAAATAAAAATCTTCTTCATAGCAAAAGAAACCATCAACAAGACAATAACAAATCCCACTGCATGGGAGAACGTATTTGCCAATGTTCTCTCTGATAAGGGTTTCATCTCCAACATTTACAGGGAACTCATACAACTTAAGGAAAGGAAGATAAACAACCCAATCCCAAAAATGGGCAACGAACCTAAACAGATACTTTTCCAGAGAGGACTAAAGGAAGGCCAAGAGATACATGAAAACATGCTCAG
>NW_006294802.1:0-212 GCF_000327345.1 Myotis davidii | reverse complement strand
GAGTTTTCTCCTCATATAAATAGTCTTTTCCCCTCTTCTACTTCATTCGTTCTTTTTCTTTTCTTTTTTCCCCCCTCCTTTTTCCCAATTTCATTTTTGCACTCCTTTTTTTTTCTTACTTTTCTTTTCTTTTCTTTTTTCTCTTATCTCTTCTTTCTTCTTTATCCCCTAATCCTCTTATTCGGGTGGTCACCTTTATTTGGGGTTATTAA
>NW_006294801.1:745-1573 GCF_000327345.1 Myotis davidii | reverse complement strand
AACCACGGACCCCCGCAATGGCAATTGAAGGGCAGGAGGGCATGGGCGCAGGACAGGCAGTAACCCCGGACCCCCACCATGGCAATAGTGGGCGGGAGGGCCAGAGCGCAGGTCAGGCATCAACCCCTGACCCTGTCCATGGCAATTGAAGGACAGGAGGGCCTAGGCGCAGGAACAGGGTCTTGTGTTAGTTCTGGGGGAGTATAATAATGAATTTTATTTCCTTTTTACATGGTAGACTATTGAATATAGTTTAACTATTGAAAGGATGGTCAGCTCAAGATGTGAAGTTTTTCCCACAAATGGTACAGTTTTTCCTTTAACACCTTGGTCTATAACAGCCTTGTTGGATATTGGAGATACTAGAGAAGTGAGGTTTCACTCTAACTGTTTCACTGATGATTCACTTCATATTACTTTAGCCCCATACCAAAGTGAAATATTAGTAATAAGAGAAATTGGGTATGGTTACATGGATATTATCTTCACAATTTTTCTGTAAATCTGGAACTATTCTAAAATAAAACATCCATTAAAACAATACTCAAAATACTAGGAAATGGTAATATCTGGACCTAGTAAAATTGACCACTTAAATGACCGGGGAGTTTGAGAAGTGGCTGAGAGGAAAAACCACCTCCCTGCCATATGCTGGACTATAATGGAACTAGAGAAAATGAGATAGAGAGAGAGGTCAGTTTGGGAAACATTTTAGGAGGAAAGAGGAAGGTCTCTTTTCTATAACCAGAGCATCTGAGACTTCTGCATCCTCTCCCACCACCGACCATCATGGATGGTCAAGCTGAGGCATTGTGATGTCAAGACACT
>NW_006294801.1:0-536 GCF_000327345.1 Myotis davidii | reverse complement strand
AAGAAACTGCAAGTCCTGAAGGGAATTAGAAGTTAGTTTCTCAAGTGGATGACGAAGAAGTGCATAAGGTCAGAATACCTTATTCAAATGGTGCCCCTTCCCTCGCCATGGTGATGGGAGGGCAGGAGGGGCGGAGCACAAGCCAGGCAGCAACCCCGGACCCCCATCAAAGCGATCGAGGGCTTGAGGGCTGGGGCTCAGGCCAGGATCAACCCCAGACTTCCACCATGGCCATCGTAGGTCGAGTGGGCCGGGGTGCAGGCCGGACAGCAACTGCGGACCCCCACCATGGCCATTGAAGGGCAAGAGTGACTTGGTTCAGACCAGGCAACAACCCCCGACCCCGACCATGGAATCGAAGGGCAGGAGGGCCTAGGAGCAGGAACAGGGTGTTGTGTTAGTTCTGGTGGAGTATAATAATGAATTTGATTTCCTTTTTACTTGGTAGACTATTCAATATTGTTAAACTATTAAAAGGATGATCACCTCAAATGTTAAGTTTAATGCCACACTGGTACAGTTTTTCCTTTAACACC
>NW_006294800.1:0-961 GCF_000327345.1 Myotis davidii | reverse complement strand
AATTTGCATATTAGCCTTTTATTATATAGGTTGAATGTCATTAAATGATGGCTAAATATAGAATAGTTGATTGATATTATCTTGAGTAGTAATAAATATTTATAAAACTGATTTAATTTTGTTGGTTCATGTTCTCCTAAGTCAGTGGTTCTCAACCTTCCTAATGCCATGACCCTTTAATACAGTTCCTCATGTTGTGGTGACCCCCAACCAGAAAATTATTTTCATTGTTACTTCATAACTGTGATTTTGCTACTGTTATGAATTGTAATGTAAATATCTGATATGCAGGATGTATTTTCATTGTTACAAATTAAACATAATTAAAGCATAGTGATTAATCACAAAAACAATATGTAATTATATATGGGCCGTTCAAACCTCAAAGGGGTCGCGACCCACAGGTTTAAGAACCGCTGTTCTAAGTGATCTATAGGCATTTTTGAAATGTTTTTATTGATTTTAAAAAGAGAGGAAGGGGGAGGAGAGAGAGATAGAAACATCAATGAGAGAAACATTGATGAGAGAGAAACATCCCCTGGCCGCCTCCTGCACACTCCCTACTGGAGATGGAGACTGCAACACTGGCATGTGCCCAGACCTGAAATCCAATCAGTGACCTCTTGATGCATGGGACAATACTCAACCAACTGAGCCACACTGGCCAGGCTGACCTATCTGCCATTGAAAATGTAGTGGCAAATTCAATATTGTGGTAAGTTAGTCTGACATACATGGAAAAAAATAAGTTGAAAAGGTCATATTTTATCCTTATGTCAGACCTTTCCCACTCAATATATTTTTATTCGGAATCTATTCTGTATACAATAATACCGTAGTTGATATGATAAAGCTTATTGGTAAGAATTAATTATTAGGTAATATTTAAAACCAGGTTCAGAACAATTTACAATCTTGGGTGCATCATTTTTTTGTTTTGTTTTGACATTAAAAATAATCA
>NW_006294799.1:0-1877 GCF_000327345.1 Myotis davidii | reverse complement strand
TATAATAAAAGGCTAATATGCAAATCGGCTGAAGAGCCGAAAGACCAGGTCTATGATGCACACTGACCACCAGGGGGAGACGCTCGATGCAGGAGCTGCTGCCCCCTGGTGGTCAGTGAGGAGCTCCACTCAGCCACAAGCTGGGCTGAGGGCTGTGAGCGCAGCAGCAGTGGCGGGAGCCTCTCCTACCTTCCCAGCAGCACTAAGGATGTCCGACTGACGGCTTAGGTCCACTCCCTGAGAGGGCACAGGCCGGGCTGAGGGACAACCCCCCAAGTGCACAAATTTCATGCACCGGGCCTCTAGTGAGTCTATTAAACACGTGAGGTTCTATAAGACATCGTTTGTATATCGTATTCTGTGTTCACTACCCCAAGTCAAGTCTCCTTCCAACACCATTAATCCTCCCTTTCCTCTCTTTCTCCTTCCCCCAACCCCCTTTCTCTCTGGTCATCACTGGACTGTTGTCTGTGTTTATGAGTTTTTGTGTTTGTTTTTTATTTTGCTTCACCCATTAACCTTATTTTTATTAACGAACTAGAGGCCCGGTGCACGAACTTGTGCACCAGTGGGGTCCCTCGGCCTGGTTTGAGGGATTGGGCTGAAACTAGATCTCCGACATCCCCCGAGGGGTCCCAGATTGTGAGAGGGTGCAGGCCAGCCCAAGGGACCACACCAATGCATGACCGGGGCCAGGGAGGGATGTGGGAGGTTGGCCAGCCAGGGCGGGACAGCGGGAGGGCTCCAGGGTGTGTCTCTGGCCCATCTCGCTCAATCCCTATCAGCCAGACCCCAGCCGCAAGCTAACCTACTGGCCGGAGTGTCTGCCCCCTGGTAGTCATTGCAACATAGCAAACGGTTGAGTGGCCTTAGCATATCATTAGCATATTATCCTCTGATTGGTTGAATGAATGACCAGACACTTAGCATATTAGGCTTTTATTACATAGGATAGTGCCCCAATAAATTCAATGAAAATGATAAAAAAAAATGTGAGGTTCTTTTTATTTGTATTTTCTGCCTAATAGTCAATTTAAAGGTAGGTTAATTTTTTTTCTAATAATCTTCGGTGGCTCATGTTTATTTTTTAAAATTATTTTCTTTTATTTTATTTTATTGGTTTCAGAGAGGAAGGGAGAGGAGAGATAGAAACATGCATGATAAGACAGAACCACTAGATTGGCTGTGTCCTGCATGACCCCTACTGGGGTTCGAGCCTGTGACCTTCTGGTTCATAGGTTGATGCTCAAACACTGAGCCACACAAGCTGGGCATCATATTTATTTTTTTACTTCATTTTTATTGTTGTCATTACTACTGATGTCCCCATTTTCCCTCTCTTATCCCACCTCCACCATGTCCTCCCCTTCTCCTGTGGCCATCACCATATTCTTGACTGTGTCTGGGTTACGCATATATGTTATCTGGCTTTTGACCGGTGTCCCAAAGTATTACAAGCCCGTGATAAAAACCCGTGCACTTAGTTGGCATTTGATATTTATGAATATCCCCTAAAACATCTACTATGTGGAAGTATATGTAGGAAGTCATATATAATGTCCAACTACCGCTTTGGGCTTTGTAAAAATAGCAAATACTTTTTTGAAAATCAGACTGACATGATGGAGTCTAGAAGAGAAGAAAATCCACCCTAGCCAATCATTTCAGTACTAGAGGCCTGGTGCATGAAACTCGTACAAGGGGAGGAGGGTCCCTCAGGCCTTCTCCATTCTGGGGCATCCCTCTTGCAATCCAGGACTGCTGGCTCCTAACCACTCACCTGCCTGTCTGATCGCCCCTAACCACTTCTGCCTGCCGTCTTGATCACCCCTAACTGCTCCCCAGTGACCTGATGCCTCTAACTACTCCCCTGCTGG
>NW_006294798.1:150524-151038 GCF_000327345.1 Myotis davidii | reverse complement strand
AGATCTCAGATATATGCCAAAGCATTATTTTCACTGACACAGTTCCTAGGGCAGGAGTGGGCAAACTTTTTGTGAGTTCATGCCAAAACCAGCAAAATCTCTGACTCAAAATTCTTCTGCGTGCCTACCCTAATTTTTTGAGAACATGTTACGCCTACTTGATATCTCTTAAGGTGTACATATGTGAAAAACCTTGAAGAAATAATAAAATTCAGTCGAGTGACAAAAACACAGTATATGATGATTAAAAATGCATTTTTCCCATTAAAGTAGTGATTTACTTTTATTTTTTTATATACCAGCAGCTATTTTGATTTTTATTTTTTTAAATTTTGTTTTATTGCTTAAAGTATTACAAAGAATATTACATATGTCTTCTTTCCCCGCCCACCCCTTTGATATTCCTCTGGTTTCCCCTACCCTCCAGTGTCTTATGTCAATTGGTTATGCTTATATGCATGCATACAAGTCCTTCGGTTGATCTCTTCCCTTCCCTCCCACCCCCCAACCCTCC
>NW_006294798.1:143041-147500 GCF_000327345.1 Myotis davidii | reverse complement strand
ATCTGGGGAGACTTTTTTTGTGACCCAATATGTGGTCTATTTTTTAATATGACCCATGAGCACTTGAGTAGAATGTATATTCCGTGGCTTTGGGGTGAAATGTTCTGAAGATGTCAATTAAGTCCATCTGATCTAGTGAGTCATTTACGATTGCTGTTTCTTTGCTGATTTTTTGTCTAGACGATTTATCCAGTGTTGTCAGTGGTGTATTAAAGTCCCCTACTATGATTGTATTGTTGTTGACCTCTCCTTTGATATCCTCCAGGAGGTTTTTTTTATGTATTTGGGTGCATATATGTTTATCAGGGTTATAGCCTCTTATTGTATTGATCCCTTTAGTATTATAAAGTGGCCTTCCTTATCTCTTATTATGGCCTTCACTTTGAGGTCTATTTTGTCCGATATAAGTATCGCTACCCCAGCTTTTTTTCATTTCCATTTTCCTGAAAGACATTTTTTCATCCCTTCACTTTCAGTCTGTGAGTCCCTTCTGAGGTGGGTCTCTTGGAGACAGCAAATGTATGGGTTGTGGGTTTTTTTTTTTTTATCCATTCAGCCACCCAATTTCTTTTTTTATAGCATTTAGCCCACTTACATTTAAAGTTATTATTGAAAAGTACTTGTTTGTAGCCATTTTTATTTTTTGTGCCAGTTTTCTTTCTAAGCTTTTTATTTCTTCTTCTTACACCAGTCCCTTTAGCATTTCTTGCATTGCTGGCTTGGTGGTGATAAACTCCCTTAGCTTTTGTTTGTCTGTGAAGCTCCTTATTTTCCCTTTAATTTTGAATGATAGCCCTGCTGGATAGAGTATTCTTGGATTCAGTCCTTTGTTTGCATCACTTTGTAAATTTCTTTCCATTCTTTTCTGGCCTGATGTGTTTCTGTTGAGAAATCATTTGATAATCTAATGGGAAATCCCTTGTACGTAATTTTCTGTCTCTCTCTTGCAGCCTTTAAGATTCTCTCTTTGTCTTGAACATTTGCTATCGTTATTATGATGTGTCTTGGTGTGGGTCTTTTTGGGTTCATTTGTTTGGGACTCTGTGCTTGTGTGACTTTTTTCTTTCCCACATCAGGGATGTTTTCGGACAATATTTCTTTGAATAGGTTTTCTAAGCCTTGTACCTCTTCCTGTTGTGGAACCCCTATTATTCGTATCTTGCTTTGTTTTATGTTGTCCTATTGCTCCCTTAGGCTCTCCTCCTGCCTTTTAAGTTTTTTTTCTCCAATTGTAGCTCAATTTGGGTGTTTTCCTACCTTGTCTTCTAATTCATTAATTTGGCCATCCACTTCTCCTAGTCTACTTTTAAAACTTCCCATGGTGTGTTTTATTGCAGCTATATCACTCTTCATTTTTTCTTGATTCTTACATAAGTTGTTGATTATTTCATCCATTTTTTTCTTGATTCTTGCATAAGTTGTTGATTTTTTCCTCCATCGGGTTTATGCACTCTAGGACCCTTATTTTGAATTCTTTTTCTGACATGTTGCATGCCTCTGTTTCACTTAGCCACTTTTCTTGCGCATCATCCTTTTCTTTCCTTAGTGGTTTATTTTGTCTACCCATTTTTGGTCTCACCAACTGATCTAGACATCGAGTCGTGCAAGGGCACTCCTTGGGTGGCAGTGGTTCCTCGGACTGCGGTTGCCACTCAAGTGGTCACAGTAGTGGCTGCTCCTCAGTTGGCATCGGCTCCTCTTGTAGCTGCTGTTCGCAGCAGTGGTGTCTCCTCTGGCTGGTTAGGTAAGGCTGCTCACCCAGCTGTTGTTCCTTGGACAGGGGTGGGCTGATCATGAGGCTGTTGCTCTTCAGGTGAGGGCAGGCTGTTGCTCCTTGGACAGGAGTGGGCTTTTCAAGTGGCTTCTGCTCCTCAGATGGGTGCGGACTGCTCACGTGGCTGCTGCTCCTTGGATCGGGGCTGGCTGCACGCTACTGCTGTTCTTTAGATGGGGCGACCTGCTCATGAGGCTGCTGCTCTTTGGACAGAGGCAGGTTGCTTACAGGGCTACTGGTCCTCATATGGGTGCAGGCTGCTCACGCAGCTGCTGCTCCTCAGATAGAAGATGGGCTGTTTGTGTGGCTGCTGCTCCTCTGGCGGGAATGAGCTTCAGGTGAGATTGCTGCTTCTCAGATGGGGGCAGGATGCTCACCCAGCTGCTGCTCGTCAGACAGGTGCAGACTGCGTATGGCTGCTACTCCTTGGACCAGTGTGGGCTGTGCAGGGCTGCCGCTCCTCAGATGTGGTCAGTCTATCTGTTCGTGTGGCTGCTACTCCTTGGACAGGGGTGAGCTACTCGGCTGCTGCAGCTCCTTAGGCTGGAGTGAGCTGCACATGTGGCCGCTGTTCCTTGTAGGGGGTCTGCCTGCTCGCGTGGCTGCTCCTCCGCGGACAGGATATGGGCTGCTTGCCTGGCTGCTTCTCTTCGGATGGGAGCGAGCTGCACGTGTGTCTGCTGCTTGTTGGACAAGTGCAGGCTGCGTGTGTCTGCTGCTCCTTGGACCAGTGTGGAGTGCGCAGGGCTACAGCTCCTGAGACATGGGTGGTCTGCTCTTGTGGCTGCTGCTTCTTGGACTGGGGGAGGCTGCTCGGGTGGCTACTGCTCCTTGAATGGGAGCAGGCTGCTTGTGGCAATGCTGTTCCTCATGTGGGTATGGACTGCTCACACCGCTACTGCTCCTCATATGGGGGCAGGCTGCTCATGCAGCTGCTGCTCCTTGGATGGGGGCAGGTTTCTCGCACACCTACTGTTCCTCAAACAGGAGGAGAGTGTGGGCTGTGCAGCTGCTGCTCCTCAGATGAAGGTGGGGTGCATGGGGCTGCTGCTCCTCAATAGTGGGCAGGCTGCTCATGTGGCTGCTGCTCCTCAGCCGGGGCAGGCTGCTCACATGGTTGCTGCTCCTCCGATGAGGGAGCAGGCCACTCATATAGCTGACAGCTGCTTCTCCTTGGACAGGGGCAGGCCACGTGAGGTTTCTGCTCTTAGGCCTGGGGCAGGCTGCTCGTGGGGCTGCTGCTCCTTGGACAGGAGTGGGCTGCTCACATGTCTGCTGCTTGCACGGTTGCAGTGTCCCGGGCTAAGGCATTGGGCCGGTCAGAGGGGAGCATGCTTCATAACTCACAGAAGCCTGCACGCAGGGTGGCTGGATACTCGTTGACCGTGAGACCACAGCCAAAGCAGCAGGTCCGTGGTAGGGGTGTCTGTAAAGTCCCAGGTGTTATCTGAGGGCACCCTGGGTGGGGGTGAGGCCTAGCTCCTAGTTACAGCAGCTCTCCCCTTATAAATGCTAGGCTTTTGGGGACAAGCCAGCCTTCTGGAACTGCTTAGTTGGTAGCAGAGGCTGCCTAGTTAGGCGAGCCCGTTTAGCCTGACCCCGAAGGCCCTGCAGGATCTAACTGTGCCTCACTCACATACACACACACACACACATACACACACACACACACACACACACACATTCCACATGACCACACACTCCTCTTTTTGGTCCCTCACTGACTCACGCTCTCTCCCTCACTGCCACCTTCTTCCTGCCTCTGTAGTTAGGTCTGGGGGATTATTAACCCGTTTGTGGATGGAGTTTCCTCTCCAGGTGTCTGGTTATGAGGCTCGTTCTCTAGCACCTGGCCAGACAGGATATAATTCACCTCGACAAGAGACAACACAAAGGGACCAAAGCATGAATGTACTCATGATAACAATAAGCCTACTATAAGTGACCACCTGAGAAAAGAGAATTAGGGGCAAGAAAAGAGAGCATAAATGATATCGAATCATTTATGAGAAAAGAAAGAAGGAAGAAAAGGAAATTATATATATATATATGGAAAACACCACAGAACCAATACATAAGCAAACAATCAAAACAAACAAACAAATAATAATAATAACAATAAAATTAAAGACAAAATACAAACACCAAACCCCCAGCAAAGAGGTTGAGGGCAGAAACTGTAGATCTGAGCTTATATATAGAAGATAAGGTTAAGAGTTGGATGAATATGGGGAGGATGTCAGTTCAGTATAAAGGAAGTAGAAAGGGAATGGGTGGATAAGAGGAAAGAGAACGAGAAAAAAAATAATAATAAATTTACAAAAAGTTTAATTTCAAAAATGGTATATAAATAGCACATAAAAGTAAAATAAAATAGACTGATGGAAAAATAATGTGAAAAGAAATAGAAAATAAAGCAACAAACAAAAACAGAAAAACAAAGAAAAAAAGAGATAACAAAGCAATAAAAAAGAAATAAAATGAAAATGAAAACATGAAGTGTTCCTTTGGCTGACTTAAGATCCCAATCTTCTGTACTGTAGTGTTTCTCAGGATCCGATTGCTGTGACTCCATTTATTTTTTAATGTATACATGTACACTGATAGTCCAACAGAAAACTTTATGACTCTGTTTGATATTATCAGTGGGACTTTTGCTGCTGCATCACTGATGAAGAGATTTTA
>NW_006294798.1:139604-142391 GCF_000327345.1 Myotis davidii | reverse complement strand
GAGACAAAGAAGGGAATGGACTGACTATTCTAGGGGGGGAAAGGGGTGTGGGAGATGCGGGAAGAGACTGGACAAAAATCGTGCACCTATGGATGAGGACAGTGGGTGGGGAGTGATGGCAGGGGTGGGGCGGGAACTGGGAGGAGGGGGGTTATGGGGGGAAAAAGAGGAACAAATGTAATAATCTGAACAATAAAGATTTAATTTTTAAAAAAAGTCAACAAATGACAAATGCTGAAAAGAATGCGGAGAAAAAGGAACCCTCATGCACTGCTGGTGGGAATGCAGACTAGTGAAGCCATTGTGGAGAACATTATGGAGTTTCCTCAGAAAACTAAAAATGGAACTTCCATTTGACCCAGTGATCCCACTTCTAGGAATATATCCTACGAAACTAGAAACACCAATCAGAAAGCATATATGTGCCCCTATGTTCATAGCAGCACAATTTACCACAGCTAAGATTTGGAAACAGCCTAAGTGCCCATCAGCAGATGAGTGGATTAAAAAACTGTGGTTCATCTACACAATGGAATACTATGCTGCTGTAAAAATGAAGGAAGTCCTACCATTTGCAGCAGCATGGATGGAGCTAGAGAGCATTATGCTAAGTGAAATAAGTCAGTCAGAGAAAGATAAATATCACATTATCTCACTCATTTGTGGACTATAATGAACAACATAAACTGATGAACAAAAACAGATCAGAGACAGAGAAGCATCGATCAGATGCTCAAACCTCAGAGGGAAGGTAGGGAAGAGTGGGGGTAAGGGAGAGAGATCCACAACAGGACTTGTATGCATGCATATAAGCATAAGCGATGGATACAGACAACATGGGGTGAGGGTGAGGGCAAGACTGGGGTCAGGAGGGGACAATGGGGGGATAAGGACACATTTGTAATACCTTAATCAATAAAAAATTAAAAAAAATAAATGCATCAAAGGTACAGATGAAGAAAGAACCTTTCCTACTTAAATACATTGTCACTGATATTTATATGAATGGTGTGACCATTATGAGTGTTGCAATTACATAATACGTATTCAATACTAAATACATATTATACATATTATGCAATAACTAAACAACAATGTGGGGAAAAAATCCATGGGTTTTGGACAAAAGTGTCACTGGGAAATCCCAGTCTGGATAAGGTAGTGTATACTCATATCTTTCTGCTCCTCCTAGCTAAATATCACCAGAGACGACCAAAGTAAAATGCCAAAAGAAGAATGAAGAAGGCAGATTGACTAAGGATCCCATGATGGGGGAACATGAGGGGCCAGGTGTTCTATCTTATTCAGTGAGAAAAGGCCATCAAGCTGTTGTCCCCTGACACATAATGGGTGGGGCACACTTCTCCCCTGGATTAAATGGAAACCCTGCTAGAAACACCAGCTAAGGACATAGAGCAGAGTACCACTGAGCACAAGTAGCCAGGTTAGGGCCCTGTCTCTGCTTCAGTGGAAGGATTCTCTCCCCCACTTGGAGACATTTAGCAACTAGTCACCTACTGAAGAAGTGCTAACACATTGATCCTCAGAACCAATGCTAATTAAAAACAGACAAGAGAGCCCAACTGTCATGGCTCAGTGGTTGAGTGTCGACCTATAAACCAGGAAGTTGTGGTTCAATTCCCAGTCAGGGTATATGCCCAGGTTGCCAGCTCCATCCCCAGTTGGGGACATACAGGAGGCAGGGGATCAATGATTTTCCCTTATTACTGATGTTTCTATCTCTCTCTCCCTCTCCCTTCCTCTCTGAAATAAAAAACAACAACATATATATTTTTTAAAAAAGCCAAAAATACAGGCAAGAGACTAGTGTTATATATATATATATAATATATATTGGATATATATATTGGATATATATATATATTGGATATAAATTCAAAACTTAACTAAAATGTTAACAAATAGAATCCAAAAGCATATTAAAGAAATAATATAATATTATTAATACATTTATTTCAGGAATACAGCCTGTTTAATATGAATCTATTAATTTCACGTTGACATTAATAAATTAAAATACAAAATCCATTTGAAAATATCTCTAGGAATTACAAAATTTAACATCCAATCTTGATAAAAAGTAAATTCCTAATAAAATTACAGATGGATGCCTGGCTTGTGTTGCTCAGTGGGTGAGGGCCAACCTATGAACCAGGAAGTCATGGTTCGATTTGCCCTCAGGGCATATGCCCAAGTTGAGACCTCCATCCCTAGTATAGGGCATGCAGGAGGCAGATGATCAATCATTCTCTTTCTTTTCTTTGTTTTTCCTTTATTAATCAAGGCATTACATATGTCTCTTTATCCCCTCATTGCTTCCCCCACCCCCTCACTCATGCCGTCACCCCCTTGGTGTCTGTGCCCATTGGTTTGGATTATATGCATGCATACAAGTCCTTTGGTTGTTCTCTTCCTGTTACCCACACCCTCCTCTACCTTCCCTCTGTGGTTTGAGCATCTGATCGATGCTTCTCTGTCTCTGGATCTGTTTTTGTTCATCATTTATGTTGTTCATTACATTCCATAAATGAGTGAGATCATATGATATTTATCTTTCTCTGACTGGCTTATTTCGCTAAGCATAATGCTCCCCAGCTCCATCAATGCTGTTGCAAATGGTAAAAATTCCTTCTTTTTTACAGCAGCATAGTATTCCATTGTGTAGATGTGCCAAAGTTTTTTAATCCACTCATCTGCTGATGGGCACTTAGGCTGATTCCAAATCTTAGCTATTGTAAATTGTGCTGCTATAAACATAGGGATGCA
>NW_006294798.1:137345-139519 GCF_000327345.1 Myotis davidii | reverse complement strand
TTGGCAAATATGTTCTCCAATGCAGTAGGCTTACTTGTTTTGTTGATGGTTTCTTTTGCTGTGCGAAATCTTTTAATTTTGATGTATTCCCATTTGTTTATTTTCTCTTTAGTTTCCATTGCCCTAGGACCTGTATCAGTGAAGAAATTGCTTTAGCATTCGTCTGAGATTTTGCTGTCTGTGGATGCCTCTAGTATTTTTATGGTTTCCTGTCTTATGTTTAAGTCCTTTATCCATTTTGAGTTAATTTCTGTGTATGTTGTAAGTTGGTGGTCTAGTTTCATTTTTTTTGCATGTATCTGACCAGTTTTCCAAACACCATTTATTGAGGACACTGTCTTGAATCCATTGTATGTCCTTGCCTCCTTTGTCAAATATTAATTGAACATAGTGGTTTGGGTCAATTTCTGGGTTGTATATTCTATTCCATTGATCTGTATGTCTGTTCTTGTGCCCGTATCAGACAGTTTTGAGAACAGTGGCTTTGTAATACAGCTTAATATCTGGTATTGTGATCCCTCTTACTTTGTTCTTCTTTCTCAGAATGGCAGCAGCTATTTGGGGTCTTTTTTTATTCCAGATGAATTTTTGGAGTGTTTCTTCTGGGTTTTTTAAATATGCCAATGTTATTTGAATGGGGAGTTCATTGAATCTATAGATTGCTTGGGGTTATATGTATATTTCAATGATGTTGATTCTACCAATCTATGAGCATGGTATGTTCTTCCATCTGTTTATGTCTTCCTCTATCTCTTTTTCCAGTGTCCCATAGTTTTCTGAGTACAGGTCTTTGATTCTCTTTCATAATTGTTATTTCTATCTCTACCTCACTGTCCCTTCCTCTCTAAAAATCAATAAATATATGTATATATTTATATTTTTAAGTAAAAAAATACAGATGGATTCTTTATTGACATTATAAAATATATTTCCAATAACTCCAGAGCTAGCATCTTGATTAACAGCAACAACAACAAAAAAAAACTATTTGAAATATTACCACTGAAATAAGAGATAGGACCAGAATGTTTGCTGTGACTTTTTTTTTTTTACTGCATCCACACCCAGATCTTATCTCATCTGAGTTATGTCTTTTTATTATTTTTTAAATTAAGTCTTTATTTTTCAGATTATTATAATTGTTCATCTTTTTTCCCCCCCATAGCTTCCCTCCACCCGGTTCCCACCCCACCCTCTGCCCTTAACCCCGCCTCACCCTATTGTCCTCATCCATAGGTGTAAGATTTTTGTCCAGTCTCTTTCCACACTCCCCACACCCCTTCTACCCCGCCCCGAGAATAGTCAGTCCACTCCCTTTCTATGCCCCTGATTCTATTATAATCACCAGTTTATTCAGTTCATCAGATTATTTGTTCACTTTATTTTTAGACTCACTTGTTGATAGATGTGTATTTGTTGTTCATAATTTGTATCTTTACCTTTTTCTTTTTCTTACTCTTCTTTTTTTTAATATATTTTATTGATTTTGTACAGAGAGGAAGGGAGAGAGATAGAGAGTTAGAAACATCGATGAGAGAGAAACATCGATTAGCTGCCTCCTGCACATCTCCTACTGGGGATGTGCCCGCAACCCAGGTACATGCCCTTGACCAGAATCGAACCTGGGACCTTTCAGTCCGCAGGCCGACGCTCTATCCACTGAGCCAAACCGGTTTCGGCTTCTTACTCTTCTTAAAGGATACTTTTCAGCATTAATACTGGCTTGGTGGTGATGAACTCCTTTAGCGTTTTCTTATTTATATTTCTCTTATTTATATTTCTTATTTATATTTCTCTTATTTCTCTTCATATTTATCTGACCTTCAATTCTGAATGATAGCTTTGCTGGGTAAAGTAATCTTGGTTGTAAGTTCTTGGTATTCGTCACTTTGAATATTTCTTGCCATTCCCTTCTGGCCTGCATAGTTTCTGTTGAGCAATCAACTGACAGTCATATGGGTACTTTCTTGTATGTAACTGACTGTTTTTCTCATGCTGCTTTTAAGATTCTCTTTCTTTTGCTCCTGGCATTTTAATTATGATGTGTCTTGGTGTGGTCCTCTTTGGATTCCTTTTGTTTGGGGTTCTCTGTACTTCCTGGACTTGTAAGTCTATTTCTTTCACCAGGTAGGGGAAGTTTTCTGTCATTATTTCTTCAAATAGGTTTTCAATAT
>NW_006294798.1:117463-137003 GCF_000327345.1 Myotis davidii | reverse complement strand
TCTGATCACTGGGTCCACTGGCTCTTGGATCTCTAAAGAGGTGCTAATTTAGCCTCTGCCTGAGGCCACCAGCAGGAGCTATGGAGAGATCTTCAGATTCATCTTCTTTGTTTGGAGTTTGGAGGTGCCCAGATGAGAAGCAATGCAAGCTGCTATGGGGCCTTGGGCCTTCTTTTTTAAGTTCTGGGCCTCTCTCACCCAGCTGCAGTTTGTTAGGTAATTTTCAGATTGCAAATGTCCAGGCCTTTCATATGCAAAAGCCTCTGAGCACAGCTTGGGTGGGGTGGGGTCTCAGGGGATCAACAGGGCAGAGAAAGAAGCTATGGCTGCTCTTCAGTCCTACCCTGAGACCCCGAGTCTCAGTGTCCCAGTAATCGCTGCAAGTACCTCTGAGAGAAAGCCACCCTCAAGTTCCGACAGATGCCAGACAGTCCAGTTTCTCCTGTATGAGTCTGGGTCCCCAGAGACTCGCCCAGAACTGGAGTTCAGAGCAGTTGGGAGCTTGAGACTCCACCCCGATTAAAAAAAATAACTGTGTCCTCAGTTGCCAGCTCTTTCCGCGTCCGCAAAGTCCTCAGTTGCCAGCCCTTTCCGCATGCACCTCCGTGCCTTTGCACTTTACTTCCGCACCTCCTTTGAGTCTCAGTGTGCTTTTTTCTTTCCTTCTAGTTGTAGAATTTCCACTGAGCCAGCCTTCCTGTGGTTCTCTTTGCTGTGACTATTGCTTAGTATTGTTCTGGACATGTATGTAAGCCAATGCAATCTGACAACAGAATAAAGTTAAATAAATTAAAATTAGAAAAAAGGGAGCTTAGAGTTTTATTGGTTGACAGATTGCATTATAATGTATATTATATATCTTAGAGAATTAACTAAAATGATGTTACAACACGTAGGGACATTTGAATGAATATTCAGAATGCACATAGGAATAGACAGCCCAATTTACAAAATTACAAAAGATTAAATTACCTTGAAGTAAATTTAATAAGAAGTGTTCTGAAATAGCAATATTCTATTTCTGGACTTTTTATTATGTTTCATTGATATCTTTAACAATACTTGTGCCACTTCTAATCTTTTAAAATTTGGTAAAACTAGTCCTGTCTCCATATCCTCAACAGGAAACTTGTTTGTGTTATTTATATTACTAAATGCCTGGTGCATGAATTCATACACCAGTGGGATCCTTCAGCCTGGGCTGTGGCATTGTGCTGAAACCGGCTCTCTGACATCCCCTGAGGGGTCCCAGATTGCGAGAGGGTGCAGGCCAGGTGGAGGGACCCCACTGGCGCACAATCAGGGCCAGGGAGGGATGCAAGAGGTTGGCCAGCTGGGTAGTGACCATGGAAGTTCTCCAGGGCATGTCTAGCCCATCTCTCTCAGTCCCAATTGGCCGCTCCCCAACAGCAAGCTAGCCTACTGGTCAGAGCATCTGCCCCCTGGTGGTCAGTACATGTTATAGCAAGCGGTTGAGTTGCCTTAGCATATCATTAGCATATTACACTTTGATTGGTTGAATGGATGACCGGACGATCAGACACTTAGCATATTAGGCTTTTATTATATAGTATATGCTATTCTTCATCTACAAAAACCAATTTTGGTTTTCAAAGTATCAATGTAAAATTATTTCCTATCTATTGTTCAAAGAAATAAGCCAGGTACAGAATGTTTTTTTTAAACTGTTTTTTTTTTAATATTCTTTAAAAATAGTTTTTATTGGTTTTTGAGAGAGAGGAAGGTAGAAGGAAAGAGAGAAACATCAATATTGACCAGTTGCCTCCCATAGGCACCTCACTAGGGATAAAGCCAGCAACCAGGGCATTTGTCCCTACTGGGAATTGAACCTATTGGTGCATAGGAGGATGTTTTGAGCAGTTGTACAAAAGCAGGCATGATCTACAAAAACTGATAATACTGAGAGACAGGGGAAGGATGGAGAAGTTCTTTTTCTCTGAATTTATGAGCCATATAAATATATTATTTATTCAAAAATAAGTAAATGTAAATTTTGAAATATGATAATAGTCTCTATATATGAATCCTCAGACATGTCTTTTAAAGTTTTCTGTATTAAAAACCTTTATTTCCATTAAGCTTATGTATGTAGGTATTGCTTTGCTTTTTGATATTTTTTCCAGGGAAAATGAGATAAAAATTTAAGAATTCAGACCATAACTTTCTACAGTACATTATTATACTTTATTTTACTAAATTAAATTTAGTAAATTGATTCAGGCTTTGTCTTCATTGGTTGATATATATGCACATAAAATATTGAATGTTTATTATTTCCACTAATACAAAGGAAGTAATTGTGTTATCTTGTCCTTAATCGGTAATGCCAGCTTCAACTATGAATTTGTCTGACCGAGATCAGATTCCACTTAAATTTATAACTTCCTGTTCTGCATTCTTATTGTAGTTTTCTGCTCAAGGAATTTTAAGTGGATAAAAATTTTGTGCCACATTTTTTATCACGTTAGATTTTATATAATTGTTTTTTTTTATGGTACAATTCCACAAAACCTCAGAAGTTGTTTCTATTCATCTGTTTTGTGTTATCTCTGGTTATGAAATTTCTGAGGGCAAAACAAGCATTTTTGAAATTATGATTTTTAGATCACAATATTATCTTCTGTGATTTCTTTCAAATGCTATTGAAATATAACATGTCCTTTCAATTATTAAGGTTATCACAGCTCTCATGATACAGTATGTGAAATCTGTAAAGGAAAGTTAATATCACAATGCCTAAAACACTTGTTGACTTTTTTGCTGTCAAGGGAAATGTGGGGGTTCTTCCTTCTAGACCAGTTTCAAAACCCTTAGATGCTCTGCTGTCCTTTTAACCTGCCGCTTAATTTAGATATAATTTTTAAATCTTAAAAGGGGTATTTCAAATTTAAAAGTTGCAGTGTATTTCATCCATTCTGTTTTCCTTTTGTCCTCCTCTACCTACCTTTCCATCCCCCATCGACAGACAATTTTTCCAAGCCTTGACAATCCTGCCACACATCCATCAAGGGAGACATGGGTTTGCTATGCTCACTTTAAGAACAATAATATAAAGATATATAGTCCATACTAAAGCAAATATTTGTTTAACAAAAAAAATTATAAATTTTAAAAAGCTGACAAAGATTCCAAATATCATAAAATGCTGAAAAACTGTTATTTATTAATTGTATAACACACCTTTATAACTTCTTTTATTTTCCTAATTTTCTGGCTTCTTAATCTTCACCTTATCAGAGGACAACAATTTTGAAAAACAAGTTTCTATAGAGAAAATATGAAAAATACAATTCAACCTTTTTTCTAGAATGATTGACTGAAATAAATCAGGGTAGTTGTTTTTAGCTTCACAACACCCATGTGAAACCAAAAGGATTATTGTCAAATTTGGGTAAGGATTGCTATTTTGGGTAAGCTGCTATCGACTTGTTTTCATGCATGAGCCTTATGAGTTTAAGTCATTTATGCATGGAGGAGGTATGTTATGAGTGTTCCCTGTATTGTCAGTATCAGAAAGGAATTTAAATATTTCTCCAACATATCCTTTTCTTAAAAGGATTATTATAAAGTTCAAAAAGTACCCATTATTTTTTTCTGAAGTCTGTCTCTTCCTTTAAGTGAATTATAACTTTTGTCAAAATCTGACTTGCTGTTGTGAGAGAGAACTTGGAGCAATCCAGAGAAGAATCAAACCACAGTTCACAGTTCAGGCACTGATTTCACTGCTAATCTTTGTCACTTTTGTTTTGTACTTGATTAATTTTTCATACACAATTCAGATCATAGTTCTTGGCTTAAGATCCTTAAATGCTTCTCATTTTAGTGAGCATTAAATTGGAACTACATGGCCTTGTGTGACCTGGCCTGCCTTCCTCTCAAACCTCACCTCCCACCATCACTTCTTCCTGCCTCTTGGAAGAAGGAGGTGCAAGCTGCTATGCAAAAGCCTCTGCGCACAGCTTGGGTGGGGTGGCTTTTTTATATCCCTGGGCCTTTTTTATATCCTTGAATATAATGAGCTTGGTCAATATCATGAAGTCACAATTATTCTTTCTTATTCTCTTTCTTTAGATCTTGATGATAAGGACGCTTTCTCATCTTTATGTTCCTGCAAAGTGAACTTTTCTAATCACTCTTCCCATCATCATGGTATGTTTTGAAGGAATTCTTTGGCCCAAACAAGCTTGGACAACACTTTATACAGAAACCTTTTGCAGATTTACATTGTATATTAGTATGTTGATACTTCTGAGACTTTCTGCAATAAAAACATATACGTCATTTTGTTTAACCCAGAGTTTCATAAGTTTATTTAACCACAGAAGCTTTTTGGGCAGATAAACGTATGACCAACTAATGCTTTAGAGATTTCACAGAAACCTTTATGATTACAGGATTTCAAACACTAAAGGAACACAATGCTATTTCATATGGAACAACTTACAAAGGACTTGGGTTAAACAGACATTGAATAATAATTCCCTCACAACTCTTCTCTCCTCATTCATCATCCAACAAGCATTTATTGAGTACCTACTGGCACTAGACATGAAACAATGTCCCAGAAATACAATGATTGGTACAGTTGTCATCATTGGGCTCTCTAAAGCCTAAACACACTTGATAAGGTGTGTGACACACCTTGTTCTATAGGAGCAGGTAGGAGGAGCACCTAACCCCGTCTCAGGGGTCTGAAAAGAATTCCTTGATGAAACCAAGACCTGAAGACCAAATAGACATTTGCCAGATGCAGAGCGGGGGAAGGGCACTGAGAGCAGTATACACCAGGGGCCTGAAGCAGGAAACAGCAGGAGAGCAGATGAGGAGCCCATCTACAGAGACCAGCATGTGAGGGAGAGGAGATGGGAAATGTAGACAGAGGTGAGCAGCCCCAATTCACACAGAAGTGAACTGAAATCATTAATTTACTTATCAGCTTGCTAACCCAAATGTCAGTTCTTTGAGGTTGTTTTGTTTTCTACTTTGTATTACTAGACCTGTACCATATTACTTGGCACTTGATAAGCAGTTGGTAAGGTCTTGTAAAATGGATGAGTTAAAACAAGTTGAAGACCACAAGGACCTTTCAGTTACATTGCCAGTGAGGGGTCACTGCTCATTCATTTACAACTCACTAGCAACAGCTTTCTATGAGCACTAGGAAAACAAATCACAGAGTGATAGCAATTTCAAGCCTTTCTGATGGAGCCACAGCTTTAGTTACACTCTTATGAAAAGGGAGCAGTTCTCTCTGACACACTTGGGAATATCTTTTTAAGTTTTGAGTAATTCTAACTGTCAAAGTCATTTAACTTTACAGAGTGGGCAATGTAAAACAAGTGGTAAATTATGGGGCAAAGGTGTTGGCCAGCCTGCAAGCAGAAAAAAATAGGTTCTGCAGTCTTGTTTCCACTCATCAGTGTCCAATAAATGATGTCTAGACTGTCCCTGCTCCCACCTGGAGACTTCTGTTCTTACATAATGAATGAGCTGAAGGGAAATAGTTAGGTTTGGAGGAACAGCAGTCTTCACATTCTGCTTCTCTTATGACTTCTTTGCCAATAGGAAGGCAGCTATTCTAATTGAGCCAATGGACGCTTTATGAAAACTGCTTTAATCCCAGACTTTCTTAACTTCCTGGCTAGCCAAACCATTTTGGGGTAGCTCCACAATTCTCATCTTGGATCAGGCCCAGGGCTTTCTTATACTACAAGAATTCATGTGAAGAACACTATATAAACTTTCTGTGACTACCTCTTTTTTCTGAGCTTGAAAGCAAAGAAATATTTAAACATTTTATTATCGTTTTATGGTGAATATATCTGTGTAAGTGGTCATATTTTTCTAAGGGGAAGAAAAATACGGGGTTTATTGGGGAAAAGGGGGGAGGGGTCAGTAAAAGAGAGCTGGTTTCTTGTGAAATTGGTTCTGTGAATAAAGTAAGAATGATGGTTTTGAAGGAAACTTCTGACTTTTCCCCTGCTTTTGACAGTTCCTTACCATTTGGCTAGATCACATCATTTTACATTTTGCATGTCTCTTTGCTACCCAATTCTTGCCTGAAATAGGAATAGCTCTCTTTACTTTCTGAGCTCTTCATAGGAGAAAGGCCGTGATCAAGGAGAAAAGCTCTGGGCAGCCAGCAGGAGCTTGGTCCTTCAGATGCACCAGGAACAAAGGCTCCTGGGTTTGTCCCTAGTGTCTATGATCCCCTCAGCACTCTTTTCTTGCATCTTTGGATAGTTGGAAAGAGGGAAGCTATAAGATGTTCTGAGAATCATTTCTGAGCAGGTGTGGCGCAGGCTTGGTGCTAAGTGCATCTGACCCTTAAAGGGCAGTTGGAGTGCTTCAGCTATAAGGTCACACATTGTGTTGAGGACTTAATTCTGTCAAATTCGAACCTATCTTTAACATCTATAACTCTGATTATAGATCTAGGTAAGTTGCTTCTTTGCTTTGTGGCAGTGATATAATTTGATAGAACATCACATAAATACATAAAGTCCATATTCACTTTTGTCACAACAGTAGCACTCACTTGTCAGTTCCATGGGATTTGGTTTCTAACTTGCATGTTTCTATGTTTGCTGATTTTAGGCTGGTGTTTATAAACTAGTGAGTCTTGAACAAGAAGGTGTTACTCAGACTTACTGTATCCCCCAAATTTCTAGGTCTTTAAGCTTCTGTTTGTTATTCAACATCTGAAAGTTTAGTTACTTGAGGTCAGCACATGTTACTACCCATTGTCTCTAAAATCTTAACGTTTTAATTACATCAATGACTATTATAATATTAAATATGCTGTGGGCTCAAGAGCAAGGAGAGTGTCTCACTCAGTCCTGAATTCCTAATATTTAGCACAAAATCTTGTGTTAGATGGCTCAATAAAAAGGTGGTGTTGTTTAGTCTGTGACTTAGCTTAGATTCACTCAGACTTAGTCCTTGAGACAGGATTTGAATGCATATACTTTTGGAGGAGATCCAAGGTCATGATAAGAGGAGTGAGGAAGTGACATAGGCTGCACATATTGGAAGGCAGCCAATAAAATGTGCATTATTCAGTCATTACCACCATGGTAAGCTGAAACCCAGAAAAACTCTGGAACAAATTCCTCAGAATTCTTCTACCCAAGGGGCAATGAAACCAGTGTAATTAAATAACAAGTTCTGAAAGTAGATTATGGCTGTCCTCTGGAGTGTTTGTTCCCTGTCACTTCTAGCCTGCCTTGCTGTGGCCAGAGTTGACTTACACAATTCAGGATGTAAATAGCCTCAGACACAGAGATGCCGACAGAGGTAGTGGGAAATCCACCAGCCATAGTCCTAATCAGTCTAGAGGACACAAGTACAAGCCATGTTCGTACAAGTCACTTCTTTTCAAGTGAAAATAGTTGCTAATTATTTTAATTCCTATTGATGCCGTTTTAAGGATATCAATGACATTTTATTTTATTTTTTAAAATTTTTTTTATTGATTTCAGAGAGGAAGGGAGAGGAAGAGATAGAAACATCCGTGATAAGAGAGAACCATAGATCAGTTGCCTCCTGCACGCCCCTACTGGGGGTTGAGCCCGCAACCTGGGCATGTGCCCTGACCGGGAATTGAATCTGTGACCTCCTGGTTCATAGGTCGATGCTTAACCACTGAACCACACCAGCTGGGCTCAATGACATTTTAATCCCAGTCATTTTAATAATACAAAAATAAAAATATATTTGTGTGAAGTGCAAATTATCTTTATCCTTTTTTCATTGCTCATACTTTTGGTGTCATATCTAAGAACCATTGCCACATCCAGCTCATGAATATTTGCCTGTTTTCATCTAAGGTTTTTATGGTTTTAGCTCTTATACTTAAGCTGTTAATTAATTTTTATTTAATTTTGTATACTGTGTGAGATAAGTGTCTGAGTTCATTCTTTTGCATGTGGATATCCAGTTGCCCTGGCACCACTACTTGAAGAACCTATTCTCTCCCCATGGAATGGTTTGGGCACCTGTGTCAAAAATCAATTGGCCATTACAAAATAGTCACAGCAATGTAAAGTACAACATAAGGAATATAGTCAATAACATTGAAATAACTATGAATGGTGCCAGTGGGTAATGGAAATATAAGGGATTACTTCATAAGTAATATCTATAATAATTAAAGCATAATATGCTAATTAGACTAGACAGCCGAATGATCTTTCGCATGTCATTCCAGGTGTTCTTCCGGACGAGGCTGTATTGGTGGGGGCAGAGGCAGAGGTGATTAGGAGCAATCAGGTAGGCAGGCAGAGTAGTTAGAGGCAATCAGATAGGCAGGCAGAGTGGTTAGGGTGATCAGGCAGGTAGGCAGGCCAGTGGTTAGGAGCCAGCAGTCCCGGATTGTGAGAAGGATGTCCAACTGCCTGGAATCAGGCCTACACCAGCAGTCAGACATCCCCCGAGGGGTCCTGGATTGCGAGAGGGTGCAGGCCAGGCTGAGGGACCCCCCACCCTCACCCCCACCCCTGTACACGAATTTCAAGCACCAGGCCTCTAGTAAATTATATAATTATCTGACCACTATGCTGCACACCTGAAACTAATATAAAATAATATAGACTGTCAACTGTAATTAAAAAATAAAAAATGAAAACAAATTTAAATCAGTTTTTATGGATTTTAGATTTTCAGTTTGACTTCATTGGTCTAGATATCTATTTTTATGTCAATACCACATTGTTTTAATCACTATAATTTTGTATCAAGTTTGAAATTAGGAAAGGAGTCCTTCCACTTTACTCTTCTTATTCAAGATTGTTTTGGCTATTTGGGACCCTTTGTGAATCCAGATGAATTTGATGAGCTGATCTGTCATTTCTGCAAAAAAAAAGACTACTGGAATTTTGGTAAAGATTGCATTGTATCTGTAGATCACTTTGGACAGTATTGCTATCTTACCAATATTAAACATTCTAATTCATGAATGTGGTGTATTTTTACTTTACTTAGGTCTTCTTTAGCTTCTTTTAGCAATGTTTTGCAGTTTTACTCTACAAGTTGTAGGAAATATGCCTCTGTAATCCATCTTCAACATAGTCAACTTTTAATGGAAATGGTTACTGAATTTCCTCAAGCAAACAGAATGTAGGGAGGAGAGAAAAGGGTATAAGAGCAAAAGAATTATGTACATGAACCAGCATCATGGTGGAAACCCCTGAGGTGCCCCAGATGGAACACCTCATGCCCACCTCAACTAGACAGGAGGAGGTAGAGACAACTAGAAAAGGCCTCAGCTCATGTTTTTTAATGGCTCAATAGGAGACAACAAGACCTAGGTGATGTATGGAGAAAACTGTTAACTCCATAGTACTCAGCCAATGAGGAACCAGAGGAGGGACTCTCACATCCCAGGAATAAATAGTCTCTGATCACTACCCTGTGTGTGCCTGGGCCCTTTCAACCAGATGGATTCCCGCTCTTGCAAGAATGTGTTAAAAGTCTCATTTTTACCAGACTCTGTCTTTGAGTCCGTTATTTTAATTTGGACAGGTGAGCATGTCTCACAATTTGGGGGCACATCTGGGACTTCTGTGCCCATGTAGAACAGGGCTCTGGTTGAGGGGGGGATACATCTCACCTGATTTTGGGTGGCCTACTCTGCCTAGGACCCCATCTCTTCCTGGAGGCTATAGATGAGCCCAAGACTATTTTTTGGAAGACAGAAAAATGGACACAGGAGACAAAAGATAGGCGCCTGTGGCAACCAGGCAACTTTGTACACAGTTCCAAGTAAGGAAAAAATTGGATTATAAGTATTGCCTTGGTGGTTGGGTATCCTCAGAGGTCGAGTATATGTGACTGAGACATGTCTTGGACATAAAGCGAGTGTGGAGTCCTAATCTATGGTTCCATTCTCCCTCAAGGGAAATGGCCAGAGACCGACAAAGTGGATCTTGAGGTGTGCAAGAAACCTCCAGCAAGGGGTGGGGGGGGGGGGGATCACATAGAATAGTTGCAGGGACTTGCCGAGGATGGAAAACAACAATTCTAGGCCTAGGGAAACTAAGGAAAGCAGAGCCACGGAGGATCCCTTAGACATTCCCCGGATAGTCTCTGGGGAGAATGCTGATGTTCTTGGGAGACAATCCCCATACTAGGGACAAAATAGAAACAAAAGATGATCAAATACTGTTGTTTTATATGGCCTCAAGACCCAATCATAGACCTCTGTCTTTTGGCCCAAGTTTGATTCGGATGAAGACAGGGTGAACCTGATCAAATCTGATGGCAAGAGACCTCCATCGGTCCTTGGCCTGGTCTCTGAAACCTTAGTCTGATCTGCTCTGAGACAAGGGACACCACTCTGCTTCGGTGGTTTTTATGCAGGGCATTCTGTGGTGTCTGTGGCTGGACTGACAAGGAGCATGTGTGAAGCTCTTGTCTGTGGGTTGTGTGCCTATAAATATTGTATCCAAGAGAGTCTCCGTTAATGTTTTGTGTTTCTTTGTTGTTTGGTTTAATTTGTTTAAAGATGGGGCACATCTCACTCTGAGGAACCCAGCTGCTTGTGGCAGGATGAACCTGTGGCAGGGATTGCAGGAACCTCCCAGCAGTTGCTGAGAATTCTTAATCTTGGGGACCCTTCCTTCTCTGCCTCCCTCTGAAGCCATCAATCACCAGAAACTCTTAGTTAGTGAGAATTATTGTCTGTCTGTCTGTAATGTAACTTTGTTACTGATGTTCTTTGCTTGCTTTCTTATTTTGGGGGGACTTAGTTTGCTGTTCACTGTTTTATGAGCATAGGGAATCCTCTGTCTCTGCTGTTTGGGCTTTGTGCCACTCAGAACCCATTTGCTGTGCTGGGTTAGTGTGAGATAAGACTCCAAGGCTAATGTCCAGTCCACACTTTTGAGAAAACTCATTTATTTACTGTAGAGGTTTTTGCTTCTGTTTTTGAGATCTCTTCTTATATGTAATATTTCATATTGTTAGTGTACTCAGAAAGAAAAAAATATGGGAAATAAAGTCTTCTAACCACCCCCCTCCCCCCAAGTCTTCTCCTAGGAGGACCAAATCTGCAGAAGTTCCCTCAAGAATGCTGCAGAAATAGTAGTTGGGGCCACTCCCATTTTGTAAAGAAAAATAAAATACAATAGTACTTTCACATTAAAGTGACTGGACTGGAGGCTGGTGAGTTATCCCTGTTTCAAAATTTGCCAAGAAAATGCCTTGGGTAATAATAATCGGCTCTAAAATCTCAAAGTTCTTAAGGCAAAATAAACTAAAATGAAGGGTTTACGATAAAGTTTTTTCAATGATAGTTATATATGCCTAAACATAAATTTCCAAAGTTTTTGTAAACTTAAAACTTTGGAGTTTGTTGGATTAAATAGATGAAATAAGTTAAAAGTAATTTATTTAGGTGGCTACCTTCCAGAAATTTGTAGTTTTAAAATAGCCCAGGCAAGAGTTCCTGGTATTTGCATTTCAAAAGTCCTGGGACTTTGGTTTTAGAAAGCCAATTACCTATGAGCATTTTGAGCTGAACAGGGGAGGTTTTGAGGAATGTAAAAGGATTTAGTGGGTTTGATATTCTGGAGCCTCTGTAAAGACTGCACTGTAAAACAAGGACAATACTTTAATTCCTCAAGAATTGGCAAATGTTTGCAAAAGACTAACAAATTCATTCACCCATTTTTTACATGTTTCTTTCATTTGAGTATCTTTTTCTCTGAGGCTCTTTAGCAATTACAGAGAGAGCTAGTTTACAGATAGCATATAACTGAGGGACATTTCTGACTCATAACAGCTTGCATGTATGGAAAAGACACATTGTACGTATGGAAAAAGCTTCATTCTCCATTCACTTTCTTGGGAATGTGAAAACAAGTTTAGCTGCAGGGTAGTATTATAATTAACCCTTTGAGTGCCAACCAATATCCTAGGAACTATGCTAAAATTGCCAAGCCTGATGTCTTGCTTGGTCATGTGGTTTATAGCAGTCTTTCCAGGTAAGGAATGAAAGGTTACTTTTCTGAGAGATAGCAAAGAAGGAAACTCAAGACATTTTGGGAACCTCAAAAACTTGAGGAATTCACCCAAGTCTTCAGTTGGCTTGGCTTCTCTACCCTGAGGGGCTCATTAGGCTCAATCATGAAATTCCAGCAAAGCAGATTTTTAACATAGACTGTATATCAACTGTTATTCTTATTGTGTTCATGCAAACAATCAGGCCAAATTGTAACTAGACTTAATACAGTAGATAGGTTGGTCTTAATTTGGCTCTTTAATAAAAATAAGGGTAATTTTAGGGAGAAAAATTATATTTCAATAAGGAATTATTAGAACTGATGTTGTTTTTGCTTCTGCCAGACCATTTGTTGTAATTCTTGCTGTTCTAGTTTTTGAAATTCTATAACACATTATAAGCCCTACTCATACTCAGGAAATACCACCTCTAGACACTTCCTTCCATGTCCAGGCCTCACTGTCTCTCTGACAAAGAGTGAGGATCTCTTGGTTCTGAAAGAAAACCTGCATCCTTCCTCAGCATGGAAGTAGCTTCAGAAGGGACATTATGCCCCTTTTCCATGAAAGAATTCAGAGCCATGATCCTTGAGGGAACGTGTTAAGCAGTTGGACAGACATAAGCAGAGCAAGGACGATGGGACAACTGGAGGAGAAATAGACAGGACCCTGAGACATGCTTCTCATCACTCCAACTGCTCTGAAGCTGCCAATGAAGGAACCTATATAGACTCTCACTCCCTCTCCCTTCCTCTAAGAAAGCCAAAAGGCTTTAAAACAACTAATGAAGATATAATCAATTAGCAAAAGAAGGAGAGAAGGGAATTTATAGCAAATAGGCCTCTGTGATCCATCTTTAACATAGTCAACTTTTAATGGAAATGGTTACTGAATTTCCCCAGTGCAAAAAGAATGTAAGGAAAGGGTTGAGAGTATAAGAACAAAAGAACTGTGTACGTGGGCCAGCATCATGGTGGAAACCTCTGAGGCACCCAGGAAAAAACACCTTGCACCCAGGGGGAAGTGGAGACAACTAGAAAAAGCCTCAGCCCATTTTTTTTAAGGGTCCAATAGGAGACAATAGGACCTAGGTGACATATGGGGAAACTGTCAACTCCATAGTACTCAGCCAATGAGGAACCAGAGGAGGGACTCACACCCCAGGGATAAATAGCCTCAGATTGTTATTCAGTGTGTGTGTGCCTATGCCTGTGCCTGTTCAACCAGATGGACACCCACTCTTGCAAGAACTATTAAAAGTCTCATTTTCGCCATACTTCTGTCTTCAAGTCCATTATTTGAATTCGGACAGGTGACCATTTCTCAGAAAATCATTTACTTACTTAGTTCAATTTATTTCTAGATATCTTATTCTTTGAATGTTATGGTGAATGGAATTGCTTTCTTAAATTCCATTCTGTATGGTAACTACTGGTGTATTGAAACAGTGATATTACTGTGTGAACCCAGTGCCCTACAACTGGTTGAATCATTTGTTAGTTCTAGACTTTATGTGAATGCTTTTAGATTTCTATATCTAGGATCCCATCATTATAATAAAGGTAGTTTTACTTCTTTTCCAATTTGAAAACTTACTAATTTTTTGTTCAATTTATCTGGCTAGCTCGTCTAGTACAGTGCTAAATGGCAACAATGAAGACAAGGATCCTTGTCATACTCCTGACTTAGTGGGAAGCTGCCTGTCTTTCACCATGAGTATGATGTTATGTGATCATTTGTCATAATGTTTTTTATCATGTTAAAGTAGTTCTCCTCTACTCCTAGTTTTGAAAGGATGTTTGATTTTTAAAATGCTTTTTCTTCATTTCTGTCAAATGATATGACCACATGAATTGTTCCTTCTTTCTATTAATGTTGTTTATTACATTGACTTATTTTCTTATGTTAAAACACCCTTACATTACAAGAATTTTTTACATCAAAGGACAGTATCAGGAAAGTGAAAAGGAAACTTACCAAATGGGAGAAAATATTTGCAAATCATATATCTGAAAGGGGTCTAGTATCTAGAAAATATAAAGAAATCTTGCAACTCAACAGCAAATAAACCAAATAGCCTAATGAAGAAATTGGCAGAGGACAGTAATGAACCTTTTTTTCACAGGAGACATACAAATGGCTAACAAGCATTAGTAATTAGAAAAATGCAAATCAAAGCTACAAAGATGTAGCACTTTACAACCAATGAGGATAGCTAGAATTTAAAAAAAGGGTGGAGAGAAAAGAGCAAGTGTTGGCTAGGATGTAAACAATGTGGAGTCCTTATACATTTCTGGTTGGAATGGGAAATGGGGAAGCCACTGTGCAGAAGAATTTGGTAGTTCTTTAAAAAGTTAAACATAGGATTGGCATATAATCCAACAATTTTGTTCCAAGGAATATACCCAAAAGAATTGAGAACATATGCTTAAACAAATACTTGTACATAAATGTTCATATCAGCACTATTCACAGTAGTCAAAAGATGGAAATAGCCCTAAGTGCCCATCAGTACATGAGAGGGTATTATTCAGCTCTGAAAAGGAATGAATTACTGATACATGCTACAATGTGAATCAAGCTTAAAAACATGCTAAGTAAAATAACCTAGACAAATAGCTCACATATTGTATGATTCCATTCATATAAAATGTCCAGAATACATAAACATAAAAACAGAAAGCAGATTGGTGGGTACCAGGAGCCACGTTTTGGGGAAACAAAGAATGATTGCTTAATGAATACAGTGTTTTCTTTTGGAGCAAAAAAATTACCTAAAAAATAGATAAAGGTGGTGGTTGAGAAACACTGTAATGTACTAAACACCAAAAATTGTTCTATTTAAAATGATTGCTTTTATATTATGTGAATTTTACTTCAATAAAAATTTAAATGAATTGTATTCATTATAATTATTATTCTGATTCTGACATTTCATGATTCATGCATTTTTATATTTGTGGTCTTTGGAAAATAACATCCCGACTAAAGCTGAAATTCTGGGTGAATTTGAGTTAGCCTTCATTTTTACACATAATTTTTGCATCTATTTTTGTTACTATTATTTTAGGAACATTATAATTGTGTGTATTGAATAGATGGTTTTGCTAAGAAGAATGCCATATGGACTCCAGATGGGAAAAAAAGACTATATTAGTTCTTATGCCAAAGTACTTAATCACCTTTTAGATTAATATTTTTTCCTCTGTATAACCATTTTGGGAGGCATTCTGATAATCGTTTTCTTGTGGTTGTGCTTGAGTTTTTTGCAGAGGTCAGTGTGGTCTTAGAATGGAGACTTTTCATCCATACTTTCCTGAAAATATCATTTACATGTTATTCATTATCATTTGATTTTACTTAATCTAAGATGAGTTTCCACTCAAACATATTTACTTGCATCACACTCAGTTTTAACAACAAAAATGGTAGTTAGGAGGACGATGTTTCTTTTTTTTGTTTGTTTGTTTGTTTGTTTGTTTTAATTTATTTTTTTATTACAAAGGGTGTTACATATGTGTCCAATGAATAGGTTGAACTATCCAGCTTACTCTAGGGACATCTGTTGTAACTAACAGCCAGAAGGCTGGGGAGTGGCTATAGGTCCACTTCAAGCTCACTGGGAACACAAGTGATAGGTAATAAAGTATTTATGAAAAACTGCCTCCCTGAAAAATACATCAAAAGGCATCTGCCTGTTCATTTCTGTTGTGAAAGTAAGGGTATTTGGTCTTCTTTTCTGAAACCCACTAGGAACCCAGAGGGAAGGTGAATTAGCTGGCTAGTGGTGTCCAGCAGTAAGTGAGAAACACCACATTCCTGGGTGTGTTCATGGGAAAGACCACATTCTATGAAGCTGTGGTGACCCAAAAGCACTTCCCTGTGCTTGCTATGTGGAGAAAAGAATGATGTTTCTATGAATCAAGATCCAGTGATTGGAACTGTGTTTATTGCTTTCAACTTGGCAGAAATGCTTTTAGTAGTGTTTTAATATTTTATCTTGGCATTGTGGATTCCTGCCCCCATTAGTTCAGTGCTTCCTATTCTGTACAGATTTGGCTGAGGTTCTGATTTCAGGTTCTTATCAGTTCACTCATTTATTCTTACAGCTGAAGAGTGATAGCCAAGTGACAATGCAGTACTATCACCCATATTAATAGTTTTTATAAGATTACATATTTGAGTTTGAACTTTTATGTGTATATTTTCATGTGTTTGTATAGGTTGTAAATGAACATTAAAGAAAATTTAGAAAACATAGAAATGAATTATTGAGGATAATTAGAATTAGAATTAGCTATTACCCAGAGATAGCAGCTGGTTAAAATTTAAGACTGTTTGACTCCAGCCTTTTCTACATACATGATTAAGCATTTCATATCCATAGACATTATAAACTTGCATTTATGCTGTATATGTAACTTTACATCTCAATTTTTTAAAATATATTTTTCATTGATTTCAGAGAGGATGGGAGAGGGAGAGAGAGAAAGGAACATCAATGATGAGAGAGAATCATCGATCCGCTGCCTCCTGCACGTTGAGCCTGAAATCCAGGCATATGCCTTAATCAGGAATCGAACCATGACCTCCAAGTTCATAGGTCGATGCTCAACCACTGAGCAACACCTGGTGGGCTGTATCTCACTTTTTATTTCAAAGACTAGAGGCCCAGTGCACAGATTCATGCACCAGTGGGGTCCCTTGGCCTGACCTGAGCCCTCTCGCAATCCGGGAACCCTAAGGGGATGTCAGCCTATGCGGATCGGGCCAAAACCAGCAGTCCGACATCCTCTGAGGGATGTAGTTATGTGTGAAGTGGCAGGTGGCTGGGGAGGAGACCGAGACCAGGCCAGGGGCCATGCCACTACTGCTCATCCTGGCCCCACTGTGCCTGCTGCCACTGCTCAGAAGAGCAGCCTTGTAGGCCAGAGAGGCTCCTGCCACTGTGGCTGCGCTTGCCGGTCATGAGCCCAGTGTCTGGCACCTGTCAGTCAGCTGAGCAGCACTCACACTGTGGGAGCACACTGACCACAAGGGGACAGCTCCTGTGCTGAGCTCCTGCCCACTGATGGTCAGCATGCATCATAGCGACCTGTCAACCAGTCATTTGGTTATTCGGTCGTTCAGTTGCTTAGGCTTTTATATATATTCTAGTGGTCTGTGCACAAAATTCGTGCATGGGGGGGTGTCCCTCAGCCCGGCCTGCACCCTCTCCAATCTGGGACACCTCGGGGATATTCAATTGCCGGTTTAGGCCCGATCCCTGTGGGGATTGGGCAGTCGGACATCCCTCTCACAATCTGGGACCTCCGGCTCCTAATCGCTCACCTGCCTGCCTGCCTGATCATCCCTAACCACTCTGCCTGCCAGCCTACTTGCCCCCAAATTCCCCCCTGCCAGCCTTCTTGCCCCCAACTGCCCCCCCCCTTTAGCCTCATCTCCCCCAACTGCCCTCCCCTCTTGGCCTGATCTCCTCTCACAGCCTCTGCCTCGGCCCTGCCACGATGGCTTTGTCCAGAAGGACATCCGGAAGGTCTCCTGGAAGGTCTCCCAGTCTAATTAGCATATTACTCTTTTCTTAGTATAGATAGAGGCTTGGTGCATGGGTGGAGGCCAGTTGGTCTGCCCTGAAGGGGCTCCTGGATCAGGATGGGGGTCCCCTTGTAGGGTGGGGCTGGCATGGGCAAGGGGCTGGGGCAGTATGCAGGCTGCCCATGCCCCCATTGGGGTAGGGGTCCCCGCTGGGGGTGTGGCCAGCCTGGGTGAGGGACTAATGGGTGTTTGCAGGCTCCCCATGCTCCCATTGGGGTGAGGGTCTGTGCTGGGGGCAGGTTGTGTCTTGGCAAGGGGCGGATGGCCCTTTGCAGGCTGGTCACACCCCCATCAGGGTGAGGGTCCCCGCTTGGGGGTGTGGCCTGCCTGGGCGAGGGGCTGAGGGCCATTTGCAGGCTGGCTATGCACCCAGCAGGGTGAGGGTCCCCGCTGAGGGAGTGTGGCTGATCTGAGTGAGGGGCTGAAGGCCGTTTGGGGGTGCTTTGCAGGCCAGCCAAGCTCCCCGGCCCTGTCTGGAATGTCTCTGGAAGATTTCCCAGTCTAATTAGCTTATTACTCTTTTATTGGTATAGATATAGATATTGTGAATATTTTCTATACCATTTGATAGTTGCTGTTTTATTAGCTTCCTTGTTCTTACTTTTAATTTCTGCCCTTGTATATATAGAATGTATATTGTTTTCTTATATCATCTCTAGTGATGTACAAAGTCCATGATGTTTTTTTCTTTTTTTAATTGATGTGTAATTAACACATAACATTATATTAGTTTCACATCATAGTCTTTGTACTAGCTGTTATTGCAAGCTTTTCAAAAGTATTTTTAATAACTTTTGCATTGTCAACAAGTACGGCGGGGGATTTTCAGTTTTTCTGTGTAACAAAACCAAATGAACACGTATTTGCTTCCATAGACTGTTTTCTTCAATATTTAAAATCTACAATTTTTGGTAAAACATATTTTAGTGGAATTGTTTTATTATTTATATTATCTTCTTTAGAATGATTAATGGCATATTTTTGTGCCAACATTTATTTTCATTTTATTTCATGAAAGTGTTTAGCTCTTGTTCATACTCTAATTTTGAAGCCTGTTTCTCGTCACCTGAAGTGCATCTTTAATTCCATTTTTACTCATAGAATTTGTAAAATTAATAGAAAGAATTTTAGAGCAGTTTTTTAAATTAAATCTTTATTGTTCAGATTATTACATTTGTTCCTCTTTTTCCGCCCCATAACTCCCCTCCTCCCAGTTCCCACCCCACCCTCTGCCGTCACTCCCCACCACTGTCCTCATCCATAGGGGCACAATTTTTGTCCAGTCTATTCCCGAATCTCCCACACCCCTTTGCCTCCCAAGAATAGTCAGTCCATTCCCTTTCTATGTCCCTGATTCTATTATAATCGACAGTTCATTCTGTTCATCAGATTATTTATTCACTTGATTCTTAGATTCACTTGTTGATAGATGCATACTTCGTGTTCATAACTAGTATCTTTACCTTTTTCTTCTTCTTCCTCTTCTTTTTTTTTTAAAATATATTTTATTGATTTTTCACAGAGAGGAAGGGAGAGAGATAGAGAGTTAGAAACATCGATGAGAGAGATACATCAATCAGCTGCCTCCTGCACACCCCCCACTGGGGATGTGCCTACAACCGAGGTACATGCCTTTGTCCGGAATCGAACCTGGGACCTTTCAGCCCGCACGCTGACGCTCTATCCACTGAGCCAAACCGGTTTCGGCATTCACTATTTCCTGAATTATTTCTGCATACTCTGAGATTTTTACAAACATAAATCCATGTATTAATCATGTAATTTAAAATGTTTATGTCTTAAGAGCAGATAGCTAGTTAAACATGGAGGAAAGAATTTAAAAAGATGATTTCAGTGACAAGCATAAATGAATCATATCTCAACAAATTCTGCTTAACATTGTATTTGAAACAGAAGCACTTAG
>NW_006294798.1:100037-116705 GCF_000327345.1 Myotis davidii | reverse complement strand
ACAGTCCCACTTCTCCCATATGAGCCTGGGTCCCCAGAGACTCGCCCAGAACTGCAGCTCAGAGCTTGATACTCCCTCCCGATTGAAAAAGACAATCGTGTCCTCAGCTGCCAGCCCTCTCCGCATTCACCTCCACACCTTTGTATTTTACTTCCCCACTGCGCCTCCTCTGAGTCTCGGTGTGCTTTTCTCTTTCCTTCTAGTTGTAGAATTTCCACTCAGCCAGCCTTCCTGTGGTTGTGGATGATGTCCATTCCATCTTTTAGTTGTATTTTTGAAGTGGTTGTGCGAGGCAGCAATCTCTGGTGTTTACCTATGCCGCCATCTTGGTTTCTCCTTTAGAGCAGTTTTAGGTTCACAGCAAAATTGAGTAAAAAGTATAGAGAGTTCTCCCTGTTCCACTGTCCACATACAATCTCCCCCACTGTCAACATTGGGCACCGGGTGGTACATTTTGTTATAATACAGTATGTAGCCTCTTCAGATTGGCTTCTTCCACTTAGTAATGTGAATTTAAGATTCCTCCAGGTCTATTCATGGTTTGATAGCTCATTTCTTTTTGCACTGAATAATATTTCATTATCTGGATGTACCACAGTTCATTCATATTCATCTACTGAAGAACACCTTGGTTGCTTTTGTTTTGGCAGTAATGAATAAAGCTGCTATAAACATCCATGAGCAGGTTTTTGTGTGTACATAAGTTTTCAGTTTAGTTATTTGAAAACCAAGGAACACAATTGCCAAACATATGAGAAGGATATGTTTAGTTTTGTAAGAAACTGCCAAACTGTCTTCCAAAGTATCTGTACCATGTTGCATTTGAAAATTCTTGTTACTCCACATCCTTGCCAGCATTTGGTGCTGTCAGTGTTTCAGATTTCCACAATTATAATAGGTGCATTGTGGTATCACACTGTTGTTTTCATTTGCATTTCCCTCATGATATGACATGAAGCATCTTTTCATGTGGTTATTTGTTGTCTGCATATCTTCTTTGGTGAGGTGTCTGTTAAGGTCTTTGTTGACTCACTTTTTAGTCAGGTTGTTTGTGTTTTTATGTTGAATTTTAAGAGTTCTTTGTATATTTTGTATAAGTCCTTTATCAGACATGTCTTTGATGGCTAGTCTCACTCTTTTGACAGTGCTTTTTGAAGAGCAGAATATTTTACTTTTAATGAAGTCCAAATTGTCAATTTATATATATATATATATATTTCCTTTAGTGGTGTCTCTAAAAAGTTATAGCCAGAACCAACGTTATCTTCTACGAGTTTTATAGTTTTGCACTTTACATTTAGGTCTGTGATACATTTTGAGTTAATTTTGTGAAGGATATAAGGCTTGTGTCTAGATTAATTTGGGGGGGGGGTACTATATCTTTATGCTAAGTCTTGAAGTTGGATGTGTCAGTCCTCCGAATTTGTTCTCCTTCAACACTGTGTTAGCCAGTGTCTTTTTCTTTTTAAACATGTAGGAAAATTTTAATTATGTGTTCTAGGTGGAAAAAAATATTCATTTCTTATGTTTTGTGCCCTGGTACTATAAGTGAAACTATATTGTTATATATTATAAATTATACAAAAGGCCAAGATAACTAAGAAGTTAGAATATAGAGGGCAAAAACAAGCCAGGGAGAATTCGTAAAATTGGGGAAATTGTGGAGCTGATTAGGTATTATTTACTTAATTGATCTCAACATTAATCTCATAGTTTAGGTCATGTTCTAGAACAAATGTTATTGATCTTAATATTTTGGCACAGCAGATAGTGAAGTTCTTGGAATCATTTCCAGCTTTTAGTTTTATTGTCAGTGTATCACACAAACAGAGACTTTGGAAACCTGTAAGTGTATTCTTAACCAGGATAGCATTCCTTGAAACTGTATATGATGCCTGAAAAAATAGTGTCTCTGAAAAGACAATGTCAGTGTCTTTTGTTTCTTCATATAAAATTTATAATAATTTTGTCAATACACAAAATAACTTGCTGGGATTTTGATTGGTATTGAATTGAATCTATGGATTGCATTCAGAAAACTAGCATCTTGACGTTATTGGGTCTTTCCATAAACATGATATATTCCTTCATTTATTTAGTTTTCTTTGATTTTATTTATGAGTTGGGTAGTTTTTCTTGTATAGATCTTATACAACCAAATATTTAGATTTATACCCAATTATTTTGTTTTTGTAAATGGTATTGTGTTTTTAATTTCATATTTCACTTGCTCATTGCTGACTTATAGGAAAGTCATTGACTTCTGTATATTAACCTTGTATCTTGCTGTAAATGCTTACTTATTCCAGGAGGGTTACATTTTGTTTTGTTAGTCTATTCTTTTGGATGTCCTACATAGACCATCATTTAACCTTATAACAAAGACAGTTTTATTTCTCTATATCTTTCATTTTCTTTTTTTTTTATTGCATTAGCTATAACTACCAGTAAGATAATAGAAAGGAATGGTGAGTGGAGATATCCATGCTTTGTACCTGATCCTAGTGCAAAAGCTTCAAGTTTCTCATCATTAATTATGATGTTAGTTGTAGGGTTTTTGTAGATTTTATTTATTAAGTGAGGAAGTTCCCCTCAATTCCTAGTATACTGAAAGGTTATATATATATATTAGAACCCCGTGCACAAAAATTTGTGCACTCGGGGGGGTCCCTCACCCTGGCCTGTGCCCTCTCACAATCTGGGATCCCTCAGGGGATGACCACCTGCTGGCTTTGGCCCGCTCCCTGGGGGATGGGGCCTAACTGGCAGTCAGACATCCCTCTGGCAACCTGGGAGCCCTTAGGGGATGTCCACTTGCCAGCAGGGAGCAGGCCTAAGCTGCAGTCAGACATGCTTAGTGCTGCTGAGGAGGCAGGAGAGGCTCCCACCACCACCACTGTATTGGAAGCTGTCAGCCTGGTTCGTGGCTGAGCAGAGCTCTCCCTGTGGGAGCTCACTGACCACCAGGGGGCAGCTCCTGCATTGAGCATCTGCCCCCTGGTGGTCAGCGTGTGTCATAGTGACCAGTCATTCCCATTCATTCTGCTGTTAGGGTCAATTTGCATGTTACCCTTTTATTATATAGGAGTGCCTGGCCAGCCTGGGTGAGGGCCTGATGGCTGTTTGCAGGCTGGCCACGGTCCCCAGCCACCCAAGCTCCCATAGGAGGTTGGCTGGAAGCAGGTATCTGGGATTTATTTCTCTTCTATAATTGAAACTTTGTTGCCATGAGCGAAGGCCACAGCTGGCTCAGGTCAGGCGGGAAGCTTGGCTTCCAACATCACCCAGGCAACCAAGCGTCCTGCTTGCTCTAGCTCTGTGGCTGCTGGCCGCCATCTTGGTTGAGTTAATTTGCATATAGTAGCTCTGATTGGCTGGTGGGAATGGCTTGGGGCATAACAAAAGTACAGTCAATTAGCATCTTTGTCTTTTATTAGTGTAGATATATCATAAATGGGTATTATCCAATGCTTCTTTATTTTTTAGCCTTTTGATATGATAGATTTACATTTTTTAATATTTAAATCTTGAACCATTCTTGAATACCTGGGTTGTTAACTATACTGGATAAATTTTTATTTATAATTGGATTGGATTTCCTATATTTTTGAGGATTTTTGTATGCATGATCATGGGAGATATTAATCTGAAGTTTTCTTTTCTTATAATATCTTTGTCTGGTTTTGATATTAGGGTAATGCTGGCCTCATAAAATGTGTTAGAAAATATTTATTCTATTTTTATACTCTGAAAGAGATTGTAGGGCATTGGCCCCTAAATGTTTGGTAGAATTCACTAGTGAACTTATATCAGTCTGGAGTTTTCAGTTTGGGAATGTTATTAATTATTTATTCAATGCATTTAAAAGATAGAGGCCTATTCATATTGTCCATTCCTTCTTGTGAGAGTTCAGATTTAATCTTTTAAAAAATTGGTCCATTTAATTTGGTTATCAAATGTTTGAGCATAGAGTTGTTCATAATATTTTGTTATTATACTTTTAATACCAATGGGATGAATAGCAATGTCCCCTCTTTTATATTTGGTTTTAGTATTTTATGTCCTCTTTTTTTTTTTTCTGGTTAGAGACTTATCAATTTCATTGATCTTTTCAAGGAACCAGCTTTTGTTTTTCCTTTCTTGATTTCTGTTTTAGATTGTATTGATACCTGCTCTAATTTTTTTATTATTTATTTTCTTTTGCTTACTTTGGATTTAATTTGTTCTCCTTTGTTATAGTTTCCTAAGTTAAAAACATATTATTGTGTTAAAATCCATTTTCCTTTCTAATATATCAATTCAATGCTTTCAATTTCCCTCTAAGTACTGTTTTCACTGTATCGTACAAATTTTAATAAGTTATATTTTCATTTACTTTTAGTTAAGATATTTAAAAATTTCTCCTATGATTTTTTTGACCAATGTGTTATTTAGAAGGCAGTTGTTTAATGTTTAAGTCTTTAAAAAATTTTCAGTTATCTTTCTGTTATTGATTTTTAGTTTTATTCCATTGTGGTCTGAAAGCAGACATTGCATGATTTAATTAAGTTGTAAGCCCAGAATGTGGTCTACCTTGGTTCTTATTCCATGGAAGCTCTGAAAGAATATTTACTCTTTTATGATTGGTAGAAATAGTCTATAGATGTCAATTATATTCATTGATTGATGTTGTTTTTGATTTAGGCTATCTCCTTACTGATTTTCTGCCTCCCGGATCTATACATTTCTGTTAAAGGGTATGAGAGTTTCCAGTTAAAATAGTGGATTCATCTATTTCTCCTTACAATTCTATGAGGTTTTGCCTTGTTAATTCAGGCACTCAACTGTTAGGTGCATACATTAAGAATTGTTATGTCTTCTTGGAATATTGATTTGTTTATACCTGGTGATCTTATTTGCTTTGTATAAAATTAATGTAGTTAAATAACTTTCTTTTTATTAGTGTCAGCATGATATATCTTACTCCAGCACTTTAACTTTTTTAAAAAATCCCTATTCAAGGATATGTTTTTATTGATTTTTAGAGAGAGAGAGAGAAAAGGGGGGAGGGAGAAATATCGATGTGAGAAACATCAATTGGTTGCCTCCTGTACATGCCCTGACTGGGCATTGAACTCACAATGCTGCAACCTTTTGCAGCTAGAATTCAGGATCTGGAGAAGGAGCGGACACACAAACAGATATACTAGAAAAGAAATATAAATTTAGAAATTATTGCGAGGGGAGCCAGGCAGAGACCTACTCTCTAGTGGAGTGGCTCTCTCAATCTCTAGACCCATAGCTTTCTATTTACTAGAATATACATTTGACCTTTAGCAAAGCAAACAGACATCAATGGTAAATTTTGGTAAACAATAAAGGATTATCAGGTTAGGGGATTTCCTTCAGCCATTCACTCAGCAGCAGGGTAATACAATGCTGATTCTCAGCCCTTGCTGAATATCAAAGTCCATCAGCCTTCTGACGAACTTCTCGCATTTATATGTTAACTACTTGTTGGTCTAAGCCTCCAGCACCACAACCTAGATATGTGCCCTGACTGGGAATCAAACTTTTTGGTGTATAGGATGACACTCCAACCAACTGAGCCACCTGGCCAAAACTCCATAACTTTAACTTTTAATCTGCATGTGTCTTTATTATTAAAGTGAGTTTCTTATAGAAAACATCTCATTCGATCTTCTTCTTGATCCATTATGACAATATCTGTCTTTTATTTGGTATATTTAAAATATTCATCCTTGAGGTGATAATTGATATATTTGACTAAGATTTACCATATTTGTTTCTGTTTTGTATTTGTTGACATTGGATCTTTTTCTTGTTTTATCTTCCATATATTTCTTGCCTTTTATAGTTTTAATTAAGAATTTTATATAATTTCATTTTCTTTCCTTTCTTAGTATATCAGTTATACTTCTTTTTTTAGTGCTAACCCTTGTTTGCAATTATTATAATAGAGTAAAAAACTTAGCTCCTACATGGTAGAGAAGAAACAGAAAGCATCTGGTTTATATATTCTTTAGTTAAGTTATTTGGTGTCTTCAAGGTAAGAACTGAATTGAAACTTTTACCATAATGAAGTGATCTTCTCCATCTTTGGTTACATTTTCTATTTAAAAGTCTATTTGTCTAATATTTATATATACAAGTGTCCTTTAAATTCATATTTACTGATATATTTATCTATTCCTTAACTTTCAAACTTTCTGCCTACTGTATTTTAACAGTCTCCAGCATATAATAACTAATTTATGTCCATTTTGTCTATGTTTATCTCTTCCCTGGAAAATTTAGGTTTTTAAAT
Source organism: Myotis davidii (assembly GCF_000327345.1). Taxonomy (NCBI): domain Eukaryota; kingdom Metazoa; phylum Chordata; class Mammalia; order Chiroptera; family Vespertilionidae; genus Myotis; species Myotis davidii. The sequence continues at coordinate 110,398 of NW_006294798.1, read as the reverse complement.
ATTCTTTTATGGTTACAAATTTTGGATTAATTTATATTAAAAATTTTACTTTCAATTTGAACTGCCTTTTCTTTATTTTCATGTTTGTCTTTTTTGAATGATTCAATAGTTACACTCATTCTACTCACTTACTCTATTTATCTTTTATATTTTAAATGTTAACAGTCTTACAAATTCTAAAAGTGAATAGAATATTCTATACCAAATAATAATATACTTTAGAAGCCTTTAATTAAATTATCTCATTTTAAATTATATACTATTTTGTCTATAATTTAATATCTCATTTTAAAAATATAAACCACCCAAATTGGACAGAAATTTAATTATATACTTTCAATATTGAGTTACATATGTTAACTCATGTGTTTACCATTTTAATAGTATAATATTTCTTATTTAAATTTAATTTTTAATTACAGTTTACATTCAATATTATTTTTATTAGTTTTAGGTGTACAGCAGAGTAGTTAGACAATCATATAATTTATAGTGCTTCCCCCAATATTTCATATACCACCTATCTTATAACATACTTAATATATTATTATTGACTATATTCCTTATGCCACACTCCACAATTTCATGACTATTTTGTAATTACCAATTTTTAGTTCTTAATGCCTTCACTTTTTTCACCCAGCCCCTGAACTCCCCTCCTCTCTTGCAACTGTACTCTGTTCTTTGTATCAATGAGTCAGTTTCTATTTTGTTTGTTTATACTGTTCTTTATATTAGACAAATAAGTAAAACCATAAAGCATTTTTCTCTCTTTCACTTACTTCACTTAATATAATATGCTCTAGGTACATTAGTGCTGTCACAAGTACTAAGATTGCATTCTTTTTTATAGCTGAGTAATATTCCATTGCATATGTCTTTTTTATTTTCTATCCACTCATTTATTATGGGAACTTGGGTTGCTTTCATAGCTTGGCTATTTAAGTAATGCTGCAGTGAGCATAGAAGTGCATATATACTTTAGAATTAGTGTTTTGGGTTTCTTTCGATAAATAACCAGTAGTGCAACCACTGGGTCATAAGGCAGTTTCATAGTGGTTGCACCAATCTGCATAGTGTCAATACTTGTCATTTGTAAATTTATTGATGCTAGGATGATAGCCATTCTGATAGGTTGGAGGTGTTATCTTACTATGGTTTTAATTTGCATTTCCCTGACACTTGGTGACATTTAGATCTTTTCATATCTCTATTAGCCAGCCCTATGTTCTCTTTTGGATTGATTTTTGGTGTTGAGTAGTATGAGTTCTTTATAAATTTTGGACATTAATTTCTTAGCAGATGTACCATTGGTGAAAATATTTTCCCATTCAATGAGTTATCTTTCCATTTTGTTGACGGTTTCATTTGCTATGTAAAAACTTTTAGTTTAATGTAGTCTCATTTTTTAGTTTAATGTAGTCTCATTTAAAAATTTTTTATTTGGTTTCCTTTTCCTGAGAAGGCATATCAGAAAAAAAATGTTGCTAGGAGAAATGTGAGAGATTTTATTGCTTATGTTTATTGATAGGAGTTTTATGGTTTAAAGCAGCTGTGGGCAAACTACAGCCCGCGGGCCGGATCCGGCCCGTTTGAAATGAATAAAACTATTGAAAAAAAAGACGATACCCTTTTATGTAATGATGTTTACTTTGAATTTATATTAGTTCACACAAACACTCCATCCATGCTTTTGTTCCAGCCCTCCAGTCCAGTTTAAGAACCCATTGTGGCCCTCAAGTCAAAAAGTTTGCCCACCCCTGGTTTAAAGTCTTACACTTTAGACTTTAATCCATTTTGAGTTTATTCTTGTGTTTGGTGTAAAAAGGTGGTCTAGTTTCATTTCTTTGCAGGTATCTATTCAATTTTCCCAGCACCATTTATTGACTAGGCCCTCTTTTTCCATTATATATTCTCCTTTGTCAAACATTAATTGACCATATAGATGTGGACTTATTTTTGGGCTCTCTATTCTGTTCTTTATTTGGTCTATAAGTGTGTTTTTATGCAAGTACAAGGATATTTTTATTACTATGGCCTGGTAGTATTGTTTTAGATCAGATAGTATGATACATCTGACTTTGCTCTTCTTTCTTACGGTTTTTGTGCCTATTTGGGGTTATTTGTGGTTTTATATAAATTTTTGGATTATTTATTCTAGTTCTGTGAGAAATGTCATTGGTATTTTGATAGGAATTACATTGAATCTATATATTGCTTTGGTCGTGTGGACTTTTTTTTTTAATATACTTTATTGGTTTTTTACAGAGAGGAAGGGAGAAGGATAGAGAGTTAGAAACATCAATCAGCTGCCTCCTGCACACCCCCCACTGGGGACGTGCCCACAACTAAGGCACATGCCCTTGACCAGAATCGAACCTGGGACCTATCAGTTCACAGACCGGCGCTCTATCCACAGAGCCAAACCAGTTAAGGCCGTGTGGACATTTTGATGATGTTAACTCTTTCTATCCATGATCAAAATGTATGCTTCTATATACTTGTATTTTCTACAATTTCTTTTTAGCATCTTATAATGTTTCAAGCATAGATATTTTACTACCTTGGTTAAATTTATTCCTAGGTATTTTATTTTTTATTTTTGATGCAATTGTAAATGGGATTATTTTCTTAGTTTATTTTTCTGATAGTTTATTATTGGTTTATAAAAATGCAACCATTTTTTTTAATATTAGTTTTGTATCTGCTACTTCACTGAATTTGCTTATCAGCTCTAGTAGGTTGTTTATTTTTATGTAGTCCTTAGGGTTCTCTAAATACAGTATCATGTCATTTGCAAGTAATGATAGTATTAATTCTTCCTTTCTAATTTGGATGCCTTTTATTTCATCTTGTCTAGTTACCATAGCTGGGATCTCAGTTCTATGTTGAATAAGAGTGGTAAAAGCAGACATCCTTATATTTTCTCTGATCTTAATGGAAATGCTTTTAGTGTTTTCCTTCTTCAGTATGATCTTAGTTGTGGGTTTGTCATTTATGGCCTTTATTATGTTCTCTCTATTCCTACATTGCTGAGAGTTTTTACCATTAGTACATGTTAGATATTGTCAAATGCTTTTTCTGTGTCTATTGTTATGATCATGTGATTGTTATGCTTAATTTTTACATGGTTTATCACATTAATTGATTTGGGAATATTATAAAAACCTTGCATGTCTAGAATAAATATTTTTCTAATACATCTTATTGATTTTTTATAGAAAGGAAGGGAGAGGGACAGAGAGTCAGAAACATCGATGAGAGAGAAACATCAATCAGCTGCCTCCTGCACACCTACAAATGGGGATGTGCCTGCAACCTAGGTACATGCCCTTGACTGGAATCAAACCTGGGACCTTTCAGTCTGCAGGCTGATGCTCTATCCACTGAGCCAAACCAGTTAGGGCTGGAATTAATCTTAATTGATTATGGTATATGATCTTTTTAATATTGCTGAATTCAGTTTTCTGATATTTTGTGGATAACTTTTGCATGTATTCATTAGGGATATTGACCTATAATTTTCTTTCTTTGTAGTGTCCTTATCTGGTTTTTGAATTAGGGTAATGCTGGCCTTGTAAAATAAGCTTGGATGATTTACCTCCTCTTGAATTTTTTTAGAATAGTTTGAGAAAGATAGGTGTTACTTTTTTTTTGGATTTTTGAAAAAAGTCACATGTGAAGCCATCCAGTCTAGTCTAGAACTTTTATTTGCTGTGAGTTGTTGTGTGTTTTTTGTTGTTGTTGTTGTTTTGCTTCAATTTCATTAGTTGCATTTGGTCTGTTCAGATTTTCTGTTTCTTCTTCAATCAATGTTGGAAGATTCTATGTATAGATTTTATCCAGATTGTCCAATTTGTTGGCATATATTTTTTCATAATATTTTCTCAAAATCCTTTGTATTTCTATTGCATCTGTTGTTACTTCTCTTTTTTCATTTCTGATATTATTTATTTGGGTCCCCCTCTTCTTTATTAGCCTTTTCAAAAAACTTGCTCTTGGTTTCATTGATCTTTTGTGGACTGCATTTTGTTTATTTCCTCTCTTATCTTTATCATTTTTATCTTTTAGCTTACTTTAGGCTATGTTATTGCTTCTCTCTCTTTCTCTCTCTTTCTCTTTCTCTCTCTGTGTGTGTGTGTGTGTGTGTGTGTGTGTGTGTGTGTTTTGTCTAGTTCCTTTAGGTATAAGGTTATATTTTTTATTTAACATTTCTCCTGCTTCTTGAGGTAGGCTTGTATTGCTATGAATTTTCCTCTTGGAACTGTTTTTGCTGTGTCCCAAAGATTTTGAGTTGTATCTTCATTTTAATTTGTCTCAAGGTAACTTTTAATTTTTTCTTTGATCTCATTGTTTGCCCATTTATTGTTTAGTACCATGTTACTTAGCCTCTATGTTTTTTATATGTTTTTCAGTTGTTTTCTTGTTAATTATTCCTAGTTTTATGATCATAGAAGATGCTTGATATCATTTAAATCTTCTTAAATTTATTGAGACTCATTGGGTGGCCTAACATGTGGTCTATCCTGGAAAATGTTCCATGTACACTTGAAAATAATGTATATTCTGTTGCTTTGTTGAGAAATGCTCTGAAAATATCAATTTAATCCATCTGGTCTAGTGTTCCATTTAAGGTTGTTGAGTCCTTGTCTATTTTCTGTAGGCAAGATTTATCCGTTTATATTAGTGGGGTGTTAAAGTCCCCTAATATGATTGATTACTGGCAATCTCTCCTTTTATGTCCATCAATATTTGTTTTATGTGCTTTTATGTTGGGTGTATAAATATTTACAATGTTTATATCCTCTTGTTCGACTAATCCTTTTATCACTATGTAATGTTCTTCTTTGTCTTTCACTAAAGCCTTTGTTTTAGTCCATTTTGTCTAATATAAATATTGCTACCCCACCTTTCTATTGTTTCAATTTCCATAAAATATCCTTTTATATCCCTTTACCTTTAGTCTCGTGTGTCATTTGATCTGAAGTAGGTATCTTATAGACAGCATATATATGGGTTTTGTTTTCTTATCCATTCAGCTACTCTATGTCTTTTGATTGAAACATTTAATCCACTTGTATTTAAAATGATTGTTGATAGTATGTATTTATTTTTTATTATTATTTAATTTTTTACAATTATGTTCCTCTTTTTTTCTTTCTTCTTAAAGAACTCTTTTAAACATTTCTTGTAATACTGTTTTGGTGGTGATTAATTTCTTTAGTTTTTGCTAATCTGGAAAACTCTTTATTTCTCATTTTATTATCATTTTAAGATTTTGAATTGATTTTTAGAGAGATAGGAAGGGAGAGTGAGAGATAGAAACATCAATGTGATAGAGAAATATTGATCAGCTGCCTCCTGAATGCCCATACTGGGGATGAAACCCACAACCCAAGCATGTGTCCTGACCAGGAATCAAATCAGTAACTTTTGGTGCATGGGACGACACCCACCCAACTGGACCACATCAGCCAGGGTTCTCCTCATCTTAAATGATAGTCTTGTTAGTACAAGTAGTTTTGGTTTTAGGTCCCCCTCCTGTTTTATCTCTTTGCATATGTCATGCCGATCCCTTCCTGCCTAAAATGTTTCTGTTGTGAAATCAGCTGACAGTCTTATGGGAGCTACCATGTAGGTAACTGTTTTTCTCTTGATTCTTTCAAGATTCTCCCTTTGTATTTAAATTTGCCATTTTAATTATGATGTGTCTTGGTGTGGGCCTCTTTGTGTTAATTTTGTTTAGAACTCTCTGATAATTCAGGACTTGTGTGTCTTTTTTCTTTGCCACATTAGAGAAGTTTTCAGTTATTATTTTTTCAAATATATTCTCAGCTATAAAATTCACTATGATGTGAATTTTGTTAAGCCATGTTGTCCCAGAGGTTTCTTAAACCATCCCCATATTAAATTCTTGGGTTTTTGTTTGTTTTTCTGTTTTGATTAGGAATTTTATGGTATCTTGTCTTCTAAATTACCTATGCAATCCTTTGCTTCATATAATAGGCTGTTGATTTATTCTCCTGTATCCTTCATTTCAGTTATTGTACTCCTTATTTCTGACTTTTTATGGTTTATATGTCCTTTATAATGTTTACTATGTTTTTGTTTAAGTTATCCTAATTTCTTTCATACTTTCACTAAGCTCTTTGAGCATATAAATTCCTCATAAGCATTCTTTTGAACTCTGTACCTGTTAGCTGTTTGCCTTCATTGAATTTAATTCTGATTTTGAGGATTACTCCTGTGCTTTCCTTTGGGCATATATCTCTATAATTCTTTCTGTTTATTATGTATATATGCTATTCTTTCCAGTCTTAGTTTTATGTAGTATGTGTCTTGTGAGGCTCAGTAGTGCAGTCTCCCTAATTACCTCAGCTAGGTACTCCAGGATTGTCCTTTGTATGGGTTATATAAGCCCTACTGTAGATTGTTTTTGGCCCATCCACAGATGAGGTTTACCTGACTGTTAGGATTAACCCCAATAACAGTATATGAACTGCTGTTCTTGGGCTGACCCCATGAAGCAGAATTTACCCCAATAGGTTATGGTTTCTGCCAAGAATTCTCTTTGGATGTGCTGTTTGTGGGTCTAGTTGAGTTGTGGTCTTATGTGTTCTGATATCAGCCTCTGGTTGATTTGGTTCTGGGGTCTCCTGGGAGGGTCTTCAGTTCAGGTCAATGTCAGATGCTGCTTGTGAATGTTAATGGGCTACCTTTTAGGAGCTACAAAGTGTGTTCCATAGTTGGTAGCTGCCTTTGCTAGGCCTGTGTGCACATGTAAGTGGCCAAGCTGAGTACTGAGGCTGGCTTCCATCAGTAACAAGCTTAGGGTGGGTCTGCAAAAGGCCCAAGGTACACCAGGATTCACCTATACCTACTGGCTGCCTGTTAGCCTCAGCCACTGAAGTGGTCTTTGGTGTAGTATACAACTTAAGTGAGGAAAGTTCTCTGAGTCACCAGGTAGGGGAAAGTGGTAATCACCAGGTTGCTACAGATTCAAATTAGGCACCAGTGATGTCTTAGCTTCTTAGCAAAGTCTCAGGGTACACCAAGATCAGCTGCCATCCGCCTGAGACCTATGGCCTTTGATGTGGGGTAGGGTTTCAGGAGTTTCCAGGGTGAGGCCAGTAGATTTCTTCAAGCTAAAATAGATTAAGATTTTGCCATGTGGAGGGAAGGTTCTGCATAGGAATGGTGGGGCCAGTTGGGGTGCATAGGGAAAAATGACCTCCCAAAGGTTATATGACTCAGTGTTTCCCTGTGTTTCTCTGACACCTGTGTCTGGTTGGATCTGCTTGAGAGTCCAAGAAAGACTGCATCATGAACCCTGTATGGTTGCAATCAACAGACTTCTCTGCAGGGTGTGATTTTGATGGGCAACGCTTCAGTGAATGAGAAGGCTGGGACTAGTGCATTTCCCTAAGCCAGTGATATTCACAGCATCACCAGTTGGACATGCAGGAAAAAACAGCCCTCACCCTGAAGCCACTCCATTAAGTCTCTCTCTTTGTGTTTCTCACACTCCCTGAGTGTTCCTAGGTCTCTTTGAAAACCTCTCAAGAAAGACTGCAAGGAGGGTCCAGGTTGGTTACAGCTAGCAGATTCCTCTGCAGGATGGAACCTGGTAGGGAAGGGCCACAGGGAGTCTGGAGCATGAGCCTAGTGTATTTTCCTAGGTTGGTGCATGTGGAGGTATGTGCTTGACCCAAGAAAGATAGCTTGAGAAGGTGGTATGGGAAAGGGACTCAGACAGGGGCATTGGTGGTTGTCTCTCTAGCCATCTCCCTGAAACCATAAATCCAATCTCTACCTGTCTGACTCTAGTCAGCCCTTTGCTGGAGACCAAATGGAATGCTCTCAAGTCTGATTTTGTATGCTGGCCCTTGAAGAGGATACCTGGGATTCCAGTCTTCTCCTGTCTCACATTGGTGGACAGAATCTCTGCTGATTTTCACAGCTAGTTGTTATGTGGGCGCCTCTTCCCAGCACTGGTGGTTTGAGCTAGGGATCTTGCCATTAAATTGAGACCCCTTGCTCCTTAGGGGCACCTTTGCAGCTGTAATATCCTTCCAGATCCTCAACCATTGCATGTGGGTGTAGGGCCCGCTCTTTCTCATCTCCACCCTTCCTCCCAGGCTCAACATAGATTCTTCTGTCTACCCTTAGTTATAAGACTTCTGTTCAGCTAGTCTTCAGTTGGTTATTCAGTTTGATTATTGTATAATTTAGTTGTAATTCCAATTTGGTTCTGGGAGGAGGTGAGTGCATCGTCCACCTATTTTGCAGCCATCTTAGATTCTAATATATCATTCTTCTTACGCTTTTCTTTGGGCTTTATTTCCTTCTTTCTGAAGTAGTTTCTTAATAGTTTTTTGGTGATGATTTATGGATACAACACTTTTTCTTTCTGTTAAACAATTTATATTTAATATTTTTATAAAAACTATAGGTTGGCTGATTACATAATTTGACATTGATAGTTATTTTCTCATAACATTTATTTTATTTTTTTATTGTTTGAAGTTTTACATATGTCTTCTTTTTCCCCAATTGACCACTCACCCCCAGCCATTCCCACCCTGGGCAAGCCCGCACAGCCCCAGTGTCTGGGGCCATTGGTTATGCTTATATGCATGTACACAAGTCCTTTGGTTGCTCTCTAACCCATCCCCTCCCCTACCATTTGTCTCTGGATCTATTCTTGTTCATAAAATTATGTTGATCATTCTATCCCAACATATGAGTGAGATCATGTGATATTTATCTTTCTCCAACTGACTTATTTTGCTTAGCATAGTGCTCTCCAGTTCCATCCATGCTGTTGCAAATGGTAAAAGTTCCTTCTTTTTTTATAGCAGCATAGAATTCCATTGTGTAGATGTACTCCAGTTTTTTAATCCACTCATCTGCTGATGGGAACTTAGGCTGTTTCCAAATCTTAGCTATTGTAAATTATGTTGCTATGAACATAGGGTTGCATATATCCTTTCTAATTGGTGTTTCTGGTTTCTTGGGATATAGTCCTAGAAGTGGGATTACCGGGTCAAATGGGATTTCCATTTTTAACTTTTTGAGGAAACTCCATACTATCTTCCACAGAGGCTGCACCAGTCTGTATTCCTACTGGGCAGTGCAGGAGGGTTCTTTTTTCCCACATCCTTGTTAGCACTTGTCATTTGTAGATTTGTTAATGATAGCTATTCTGACAGGTATGAGATGGTATTTGTTGTTTTGATTTGCATCTCTCAGATGATTAGTGACTTTGAGGATGTTTTCATATGTCTCTTTTAAAAGGTGTCTATTTAGATCCTTTACCCATTTTTTGATTGGATCATTTATCTTCCTTTTGTTAAGTGGTATGAGTTCTCTGTAAGTTTTGGAGATTAAACCCTTATCTGAAATATCATTGGCAAATATCTTCTCCATGCAGTGGGCTTTCCTGTTGTGTTGTTGGTGTTTTCTTTTGCTGTGCAGAAGCTTTTTATTTTGATGTAGTCCCATTTGTTTCTTTTCTCCTTAATCTACATCGCCTTAGGAGCTGTCTCTGTAAAGATATTGCTACAACATATGTCTGCTATTTTACTGCCTATGAAGTCTTTTAGGGTTTTTATGGTTTCCCATCTCACATTTAAGTCCTTTAGCCATTTTGAGTTTGTTTTTGTGTATGGTCTAAGTTGGTGATCTAGTTTCATTTTTTGAATGTATCTGACCAAATTTCCCAGCACGATTTATTGAAGAGACTGTCTTGACTCCATTGTATGCTCTTGCCTGCTTTGTCAAATATTAACTGAGCATAATGGCTTGTGTCAATTTCTGGATTCTCTGTTCTGTTCCATTGGTCTATATGTCTGTTCCTGTGGCAGTATCAGGCAGTTATGAGAACCATGGCTTTATAATACAGTGTGATATCTGGTATTGTGATCCCTCCAACTTTGTTCTTCTTTCTCAGGATTGCTGCAGCTATTTGGGGTCTTTTTTTTATTCCAGATGAATTTTTGGAGAGTTTGTTCTAGATCTTTGAAATACACCGTTGGTATTTTAATGGGGATTGCATTGAGTTTGTATATTGCTTTGGGTAGAATGGACATTTTAATGATGTTGATTCTACCATTCCAAGAACATAGTATGTTCTTCCATCTGTTTATGTCTTCCTTTATCTCTTTTTTCAATGTCTTGTAGTTTTCCAAGTACAGGTCTTTTAGGTCATTTGTTCAGTTAATTCCTAGGTATCTTAATTTTTGTGTGTGCAATGGTAAATGGGATTTTTTTCCACTTCTCTTTCTGTGAGTTCATTATTGGTGTATGAAAGGCCATTGATTTCTGAGTGTTAATTTGGTATCCTGCTACATTGCCAAATT
>NW_006294798.1:97832-99990 GCF_000327345.1 Myotis davidii | reverse complement strand
TTACTTCTTCTTTTCCAGTTTGGATGCCTTTTAGTTCTTCATCTTGTCTGATCTTTATGACTAGCACTTCCAGTACTATATTGAACAGAAGTGGTGAAAGTGGGCATCACTGTCTGTTTCTTGTTCTTAGGGGAAATGAGTTTAGTTTTTGCCCATTGAGTGTGATGTTGGCTGTAGGTTTGTCATATAAAACTTTTATTATGTTGAGATATGATCTCTCTATTTGCACTTTGCTGAGAGTTTTTATCAAGAAAGGGTGTTGGATTTTTTTCAAATGCTTTTTCTGTATCGATTGATATGATATGTGATTTTTGTCTCCAGTTTGTTTATGTGATGTATCACACTTATTTATGACTAGCACTTCCAGTACTATATTGAACAGAAGTGGTGAAAGTGGGCATCACTGTCTGTTTCTTGTTCTTAGGGGAAATGAGTTTAGTTTTTGCCCATTGAGTGTGATGTTGGCTGTAGGTTTGTCATATAAAACTTTTATTATGTTGAGATATGATCTCTCTATTTGCACTTTGCTGAGAGTTTTTATCAAGAAAGGGTGTTGGATTTTTTTCAAATGCTTTTTCTGTATCGATTGATATGATATGTGATTTTTGTCTCCAGTTTGTTTATGTGATGTATCACACTTATTTATGTATGGATATTGTACCGTCCTTGCATCCCCGGAATAAATATCACTTGGTCATGTTTTATGATCTTTTTCATGTAATGCTGAATATGATTTGCTAGAATTTTGTCGAGGATTTTACCATTTATGTTCATCAAGGATACTGGCCTATAGTTCTGGGGTTTTTTGTTGTTGCTGTTGTTGTTGTTTTGTGTGTGTGTGTCTTTATATGGTTTTGGTATTAGGGTAATGCTGGCTTCATAGAAAGAGCTTGGAAGTGTGCCTTCTTGAATTTTTTTGAATAGTCTGAGGAAGAGAGGTTTTAGTTCTTCTTTGTATGCTTGGTAAAACTCCTCTGTAAAGCTGTCTGAATCAGGGCTTTTGTTTGCTGGAAGATTATTGGTCGCTGCTTCAATTTCTTTGGTAATTATCATCCTATTCAGGTTTGTTTGATTCTTCTTGATTGAGTTTTGGGAGCCTGTATTTTTCTAAGAATATGTCCATTTCATCTAAGTTGTCCATTTTGTTGGAATAGTTGTTCATATTATTTTTTCATAATCCTTTGTATTTCTGTGGGATCAGTTGTTACTTCACCTCTTTCATTTCTGACTTTGTTTACTTGGGTCCTCTCTCTTTACTTCTTGGTTAGCCTGGCTAGAGGTTCATCAGTCTTATTTATCCTTTCAAAGAACCAGCTCTTGGTTTTGTTCATCTTTTGTATTGTGTGTGTGGTTTTTTTTTTGGTCTCTGTGTCATTTATCTCCACTCTGACTTTTGTTATTTCCTTTCTTCTGCTTATGCTGTATTCTTCTTGTTGCTCTTTTTCTAACTCTTTGATTTGTAGGGTTAAATAATTTATTAACATTTTTCTTCTTGTTTTTTTGTTGTTTTTTTGAGCTAGGACTCTTGAGCTATGAACTTCCCTCTCAAGACTGCTTTCACTGTATCCAATAGATTTTAGAATGTTGTGTTTTCATTGTCATTAGTTGCCATGATGCTTTTTTTTCAATGTAAATAGTTTATTAAATACTGTCAATAGATAAAAAATCTGCTACTTAACTAAACTCTCTCATGTTTCCCCTAATAACGTTAACACTCATTTGGTCATATATTCATCTCTAGAGAGGTAATAGTGAAGAAAAATTTTTCATAGCCATGTATGATAACTTGCATATAGTGATATTTCAAAGACTATAATTTGTTTGTATTAGCCTGGTAAACAGATCCCAAACCATTTCTTCACTGATTGCTGAGTTTCTAATTCATTCTTTAAGCTTATAGTTTTAATGCTGAGTGAAACATTAAGAAGTTAGGTTTAGAATTCCGAAGATGGCGGCGATATAGGCAGACACATCCCAGGTCGTCTCCGGAGCAAATGGAGTAAGCAGCTGAAACTAATAACACCCACCCCAAATTGGCAAAACTACTCAGCTGGTGAGATGGTTTGCAGCCGGTAAGGGCAGAGCTCCCCTGGAAAGGTATAAAAACAGGGATCTGGGCAGGAAAGTTTGCCAGACCTCTGAGCCCAGAGGGTTAGAG
>NW_006294798.1:76375-97672 GCF_000327345.1 Myotis davidii | reverse complement strand
AGACTTTGCCTGTGTGCCAATATGTGGTCTATCTTTGATAATGACCCATGTGCATTTGAGAAGAATGTATATTCTGTGGTTTTGGGGTGAAATGTTCTGAAGATATCAATTAATTCCATCTTATCCATCTTATCTAGTGAGTCATTTAGGATTGATGTTTATTTGATGATTTTTACTTTAGATGATTTGTCAAATGGTGTTAGTGGGGTATTAAGGCCCCTTACTATGACTGTATTGCTGTCAAACTCTCCCTTGATATCCTCCAGAAGTTTTTTTTATGTATTTAGATGCTCTTATCTTGTGTGCATATATGTTTACCAGAGTTATATCTTCTTGTTGAATTGCTTCCTTCAGTATTATGAAGTGGTCTTCCTTATCTCTTTTTATGGCCTTCAGTTTGAGGTCTAATTTGTCAGATATAAGTATTGCTACCCCAGCTTTTTTTTTATTTCCATTCATTTGAAAAACCTTTTTCCATCCCTTTACCGTCAATCTTTCTGAGTCCTTTGTTCTGAGGTGGATTTCCTATAGACAGCAGATATCTGGGTTATGTTTTCTTATCCATTTAGCTACCTGTGTCTTCTGATTGGGGCATTTAATTCATTTTTGGTTTAAGTTACTGTTGGTAGGTACTTGTTTGTCACCATTTTTTTATGCCTGTGTTCCTTCTTTCCTTCCTATTTCTTCTTTTTACAGCAGACCCTTTAGCATTTCTTGTTAGGCCTGCTTCCCGCTGGCAAATGGACATAATAAACTCCCTTGGTCCTTTTCTGTTTGCGAAGCTTCTGATTACACCCACAACTTTGATTGATAGCATCTGCTGGGTACAGTATTCTTGGATTTAGGCCCTTGCTTTGCATGACTTTGTATGTTTCATTCCATTCCCTTCTGGTTTGATGTGTTTCTGTTGAGAAATCAGTCAATAGCCTGATGGGAGATCTGTTGTAGTTAACTTTCTGTCTCTCTCTGGCAGCCTTTAAGATTCTTACTTTGTTGTTGGTGTTTGCCAATTTAATTATAATGTGCCTCAGCATCGTTCTTTTGGGGTTCATCTCATTTGGGACTCTGTGAGTTTCTTGGACTTGTGTGAGTTTTTTCTTCCTGATATCAGGGAAGTTTTTCTCATTATTTTTTCAAACAGGTTTTCTGTTCCTTGCTCAGTTTCCTCTCTTTCTGACACCCTTATTATGTGGATGTTGTTTCGTTTCATGTTGTCCAAAGTTCCCTTAGGCTCTTCTCCTGTTTTTAATTTTTTTTTCTAGATGTGGCTCTGCTTGGGTATTTTTTTCCTACCTTGTCTTCTAGCTCTCTGATGTGGTCCTCCGCTTCTTCTAGTCTATGTTGATGCTTTCTATTGAGTTCTTTATTGCAGAGATGTCATTTTTCATTTCTTCTTGCTTCTTCTTCATTTCTTCTTGGTTCTTACACATATTGTTGAATTTGTCTTCCATTCATTTCAGCAACCTTATGACCATTGCTCTGAATTCTTTCTCTGTCATATTGCTTGCCTCCATTTCATTTACTTCCTTTTCTGGTGATTCCTCCTTTTCTTTCATATGCGGGCTGTTTCTTTTATCTCCCCATGATCACTTCTCTCAGGGTGTCTGGTTATGTAGCTCTCTCTCTCCTGTGATCAGGAGACTGACTGTGATCTGCAGAGACCAGCTGTGATCAGGAGACTGACTGTGATCAGAACCCCAATTTTACCTTCAATCAGGGAGACCTCGGATACAACCCAGGACCTTACAACCACAACACCCAGGGACCAGCTACATCAGCTGTGAACCCAGAAACTGTGGAACTCTAGCCTTCCTGACCACAGGTACCAAAGAGCTGCATGTGGCTCATGAGCCACAATTTGCCAACCACTGCTCTAGGCGATATCTGACCTTTGCTTCCACAGATTGCCTCACCAACTGTGTTTAATTCACTAATTCTAGGTGTATGTTATTCGATTCAGCTGTTCCTTCTATCTGCTCTGTGAGAAGGTGCAGAGCCCATTAAAGGCACAAAATACAAAACAATAAGACAAAATGTACAGGGCACCAAACACTAATGTATTCATGATACTAATACCGCCCCCCCCAATTAAAAGTGACTACCAGAGAAAAGAGAATTAGGAAATAGAAAAGAGTGAAAAAATGACATTGAGAAAAGAAAAAAATGTAAAAGAGAAAAGAAAGAGAAGAAAAAAGAAGGGGGAAATATATGTATATGGGGAGAAAACTCCAATAACACAGCAACTAATCAAAAAAATACAAGCAACAAACACCCAGAGATGAATGCCAACTACAAACAATGATTAATACAAAAAATGCAAACAATAAACATCCAGATGAATCTGAGGAGGCAGAGCTTTCACTAGGCCAGTGGTCGGCAAACTGCGGCTCTTGAGCCATATGCGGTTCTTTGGCCCCTTGAGTGTGACTCTTCCACAAAATACCACATGCGGGCACACATGTACAGTGCAATTGAAACTTTATAGCCCATGTGCAGAAGTCGGTATTTTGTGGAGAAGCCACACTCAAGGGGCCAAAGAGCTGCATGTGGCTCATGAGCCACAATTTGCCAACCACTGCTCTAGGCGATATCTGACCTTTGCTTCCACAGATTGCCTCACCAACTGTGTTTAATTCACTAATTCTAGGTGTATGTTATTCGATTCAGCTGTTCCTTCTATCTGCTCTGTGAGAAGGTGCAGAGCCCATCCATGCTTTCAGCACCACTTTGTCTCCCCCTGAACAGACCTCCCAGGTACCTGTGGTCAGGAAGGCTAGAGTTCCACAGTTTCTGGGTTCACAGCTGATGTAGCTGGTCCCTGGGTGTTGTGGTTGTAAGGTCCTGGGTTGTATCCGAGGTCTCCCTGATTGAAGGTAAAATTGGGGTTCTGATCACAGTCAGTCTCCTGATCACAGCTGGTCTCCCCTTTAATATGGCACTGTCTCTGTGGCAGAGCTGGCCGCTCCAGGAGAGATTTTAGCAGCAGCAGAGGCTGCCTGGTCAGTGGGGGACTGGTCTGCCAGTCCTCAACAGTCCCTTGGAATATAGCTGTCCCTCACTCACAGATACAGACACTCCCTGCACCTCCATGCACTTTCCTTTCATTCTGTCACTCACACACTACCATGCAGCCTGCCATCCTGTCAGCAGCCATTTTGGATCTTCACTCCTCATAGCATATTAAGAATATCATGTCATTGTTTTCTGATTTACATTGTTCGGAACTCTGGTGCTCATCTAATGATTACCCATTTGAGCATCATTTGTTTTTATTCTGATGCTTTTCAAATGTTCCCTTTTGTGTAATTATGGTATGTGCTTTCTTATTGTGAAGTTCCTCTTCCTTCTTTTTTTCTTATGTTGTCTTACTGTTATTTACATATTAGAAAAGTTCACCTAATAACTTTAATATTTCATTTAATATTTTCTATTATGTCTTCTGGAACTCTGATGAGGTATATATCTTTTCACTTTGTCTTCCATATCTATAAACATTTCTGTTCCTGTTACATTTTTTGGCTTTACATTTTGGGGAGTGTTTTAAAAACTATTTTTTTTAATTCACTATTTTTTTAGCTGTGTCTAATCTCTTAATATTTATTGTGATTTTTTTTCTGAAAGTTGTATTTTTTTAATTGGTCATTTTAATATTATTTAACTCCTTTTTAGTTTTTTTATTGTATTTCTTTTTTTATTATTAGTTAAGGTATTACAAATGTTCCTTTTTTAGTTTTTATAGTCTGTTGTATATTATATTCTTGAACATATTTTGTATTTATATCTCATAATCTAATCTAATAAAAGAGAAACATGCAAATTGACCACACCTCTGCTACGCCCCCAAGCCATGCCCACCAGCCAATCAGAGGGACTATATGCAAATTAGCCAACCAAGATTGTGGCCGGCAGCTACGGAGCTGGAGCAAGCAGGAGGCTTGGTTGCCCCGGCAATGGAGGAAGCCAAGCTTCCTGCCTGCCCTGGCCGGCTGTGGTCCCCCCATGGAGCTGGAGCAAGCAGGAGGCTGGCTTGCCCCAGGGATGGAGGAAGCCAAGCTTCCCAATTGCTCTGGCCAGCAGTGGCCTCCACAAAAGGCAACAAAGTTTCAATTATAGAAGATAAATAAATCCCAGATACCTGCTTTCAGCCAGCCTCCACTGGGAGCTTGGGTGGCTGGGGGCCGTGGCCAGCCTGCAAACAGCCATCAGCCCTTCACCCAGGATGGCTACACCCATATGGGGTGAGGGTCCCCACTTGGGGGCTTGGCCAGCCTGCAAGCAGCTATCATCCCCTCACCCAGACTGTCCAGGCACCCCAGAAGGCCCCCCACCCTGATTTGGGACACCCTTCAGGGCAAACCAGCCAGCACCCACCCATGCACCAGGCCTCTATCCTATATAATAAAAAGGTAATATTCAAATTGACCCTAACAGCAGAAGGACTGGGAATGACAGGTCACTATGACACATGCTGACCACCAGGGGGCAGACGCTCAATGCAAGAGCTGCCCCTTGGTGGTCAGTACGCTCCCACAAGGGGAGCTCTGCTCAGCCACAAGCCAGGCTGATGGCTGCCAGTACAGCGGTAGTGGTGGGAGCTTCTCCCTCCTCCTCAGCAGTGCTAAAGATGTCCAACTGAAGCTTAGGCCTGCTTCCAGCTGGCAAGTGCATATCCCCCGAGGGTTCCCGGGCTGCCAGAGGGATGCCTGACTGCCAGCTTAGGCCCAATCCCCCAGAGAGCAGGCCTAAGCCAGCAGATGGTCATCCCCCTAGGGGTCCTAGACTGCGAGAGGGCACAGGCCGGACTGAGGGACCCCCCTGAGTGCACAAATTTTTGTGCATCCGGCCTCTAGTTTAATAATAACAGCCTATGTTAGTCTGATTCCATTTAATGTTGTTACTGTTGGCTTTAACACATACTAGATTTTTTCCTGCTTTGAGATTTATTTTTAGTTGTCAGTATATGATTTTTGAAGTTTTATCTGTGAAAATTACTTGAGGTCTGAGCTTCAGAGTTTTTTATTTTGCTATTCTCCTAAGAACATCACCAACCTAAGAAAATCTAAAACTATGTATTTACCTTGGATTTTTGGAGGTCAAGGAAACAGCGCATATTCTATTCCAAAAAAACACAAACAAACAAACAGATCTGTCTGCCTCTGGGCAGTAAATTCAAATGGAGACAACTGAATTCTCTTAATTAACCATGCCCTTTCATCACCTTCTTTTACCTATTCTGCTCTCTCTTTTTTTTTTAAGTCCATGGAATTAACTTCTCAAGAATGCTTCCTCTGACCAACCATCCCTAGTCTCTGATTAGTTAAGGTGCCCTTCGACTGGCTTATTATATTTTTCTTAGCCTTTCTGAAACTACATTTCAATCATCTGAAATCTTCCTGACAGCAGGCACTATATATTTTTCATCTTTTATCTGCAGGTCTGAGCATGGTTCTTGACACATAGTAGACATTCAATAAATCTTTGTAAAATAAATGAGTAAGTATACTTCAAAATTAATAAAAATATAAACTCCCCTCTTTGCTAACTTTATCTTATCATTACATTTCAAGCCCAATTTTAAAAAATAATTTAATATATTCACCAATCCTGTCATGAGGAAAAGTTAAAAATAAATTGCTGATCAAAACAAAGTAGTTGATATTGGCAGAGACTTTTCAGTACTAAACAGCATACTCAACAAATTCACTCATCTAGGTGTATGGAGATTATGGAATGTGCAGCTTATCATCCCAATGGACATGTCTGCAAGCAATTCTTTCCAAGGTCATAGTTACTGTCAGTAGAAAAGAATACTTGGTAACTCTTTAGAGCCTCTCTGACCTTGACTCATTCCACATCCATTGCATATAGTTTGGGGGTTTAAGGGATGTGGCCTATAGATATAGTTAAGCAGATCTAATATGGTTGTTGGGGAGATTATGAATTCTGCCAAAGTCTGTAAGTGTGACTAGAATATGAGCAAGTTACCTTGGTTTACTTCAGCTTGTCAACACCTTTGGCATCTCAAGCTTTGGCTGTTCTTTTGATTAACAATAAAAAATACATATACTCCAATCACTTTTTGGCTTTCCATGCTTTGTGAAAAATTAAACTAAGGAAATGGACATTCAAAGGGAAAAGTATGAGTCAAATCTCCATCTTTATATCACATAAGAGTATCAGAAAGTCACTTTCATGGAGTTGATTACTTTGGAAAAGCCTTTACAGAACTACCGTTCAGCCATACACTCTTGCTTTGCATTGAAGATCAATATAACAATGAACATGAATTTGTTGCTGTTAACTCCAAAGCTTATTAAACCTATGCCAAAGATTGTTTCATATTTAATCAAGTGATATTTATTGAGCACTTATTGTTCCAGGAAAAGCTTATCTTTTCTATAATTAGTAGGTTATCATTTATTAAATAACTCAAACTTTGTGCATTTAATTTTCTTCTTTACTTTTGCTGTCAGAAAGCATAGAAGTAATTGTGGGGCTTGTGAAGTGATTTTTCTTGAACCTAGCATTTCCAACAATTCTCTATACTATGCTATTTTTATACCCTCCCAACAACCACTCTCTTGTTATTTTTACCTTTGATCATATGGTCTTATTTAGTCTTAAGCATGTATATGTAGTAATCTAAACATAGACAAGTTTATATATAATAAATAGTAGTGAAACAGCAAAGCACCTCTTTCTTTATCAACCAGAAGTCCAAGACAGTATTAAAGTCTTAAAGATTGTGATAAAATACACCAAGTATTTCTGGCATAATGAAACTTAAAGTCAGATGGAAACTAGAGCCTACCTGGGCTACACAATCTCAAACTCTCAAACAATAAAACTATTTGTAAAGAAGTTAGCTGCATTTTCTCACTTATATTGTATTATGGGATAGAATAGAGGAGCTTTGCAGAAATGACACTTATAGTTGGTTATAGCATGACAAAAGCTATCAATCTTTGTCACTATCTCCAGTCCAGTAAAAATAACTCAGAAATTAGGTGGGGTTTTTTTTGGGGGGGTGTTTTTGGACATGATGGTAAAATGAGGTTACTGAATTTTCTGTAGTATGTTAAGCTAAAATAAGACCTGTCAATATCAATGTAAAGGTTTTTCATAAAGTTCTATTTATAAATCAAAGGAGGTATGATCACTATTTTTTGAAACAACATCTAAATGATTTTGATACAACAGCAATAGTCTTACTGAATTGTAGCTCAGTGACACAGGGGATGGATATTTTAAATGTTTTTATTGATTTCAGAGAAAGAGAAAGGGAGAAGAAGAGAGAGACAGAAACATTGATGAGAAAGAAACATCAATCAGCTGCCTCCTGTACAGCTCTCACCAGGGATTGAGCCTGCAACCAACAACCAAACCTGTGACCTTTTGGTGTGTGGGTTGACACTCAACCATTGAGCAAAACTAGCTGGGCAAGAGGTGGATATTTTAAAAGATAAAGAATATCTTACCTTATGATTGCGTAGACTATACTGTGTATGCAGATCATTCACACAATTATCTTGTTTAGTTATCACAATATTGGGTGTAGCAAAGGCATATAGGTTCAGAGAAGCTACTTCCAATTCTAGAAGTAATTAAAATAAGTAAACTAAGTTTGTATATTCTATTTATGTATTATTTTTATTTTAGTTATATATATAATACAAGTGATTAATGAATAAATAATGATTAATGAAAAACAAATTGCAGTAAATGTAAACATACTCCAGGAAAAATAATTTTATTTGGACAGGGAATGTGTTGGAGAGTTGTTATGTCATTAATTTCTCATTTTTATATATTTTTATTTTTTAACATGTTTTTATTGGTTTTTTAGAGGGAGAGGGAGAGAGAGAATGAAATACAGATTGTCTGCCTCCTGCACACCCCATTAGGGATGTGCCCTGACCAATAATTGGCTTGGTGACCTCTCAGTGCATGGGACAATGCTCAACCAACTGAGCCACACCAGCCACAGGGAAAACATCTCATTTACAAAAAATAATATGTAATAAATAAACATGGAAAAAACTTAACACTTCTGTTATCTAATATGTGAGTATATAAGTGTCTGTTATAATATTTTCTTGATGTTTGAAATATTTCAAATAATTAAGTTTTTAACTAAAAATCCTCTATGTCATTGTAACTTCATGATTTTGCCATGGTCACATGATACTAAGGGACTAGTGTCAATCCTCCCAAATATGTCCACCCAGAACATCAGAATGTGACTTTATTTAGAACTAGAGGGCCAGTACACAAAATCTGTGCACTTGGGGGCATCCCTCAGCCAGGCCTGCACCCTCTTACAGTCTGGGAGGCCTCAGGAGATGTCTGACTGCTGCAGAGATGGTAGAGACTCCTGCCACCACCACTGTGCTCGCCAGCCATGAGCCCAACTTCTGACTGAGTGGTGCTCCTCCCTGTAATGCTCCCTCCTACATTGAGCATCTTCCCCCGGTGGTCAGTCGGTTTGCATATTAGCCTTTTATTATATAGGATAAGTTCTTTGCAGATATAGTTAAGGTAAAGATCTCAAGATGGGATCTTCATGGATTAGGGAGGGTTCTAAAACTAGTAGTGAATGTTCAAATAAGAGACAGAAAAGGAGAAAACACAGAGACAAAGGGGAGAAGGCCATGTGAAGAGGCAGAGTGGAATGATGTATCTATACGTCAAACAAAGCCTGGAGCAACCAGAAACTGGAAGAGTCAGGAAGGGTCCACCACAGAGTTTTCAGAGGAAGTTTGGCCCTGCCAACACCTTGATTTCCAGAACTGTGAGATAATAGATTTCTATAGTTTTAAGCCACTAAGTTTGTGATAATTTGTTATAGCAGCTCTAGAAAACAATATGTGGGGAAATATAAGACATTAAGTATATTTCCAGATCCTAGCATCCTGTATTTAATTTTTAAGAAATTCTAGGAAGCCAAGTAATAGGCATATATCCATAAATCTTTGTCACATCATAATCATGTATAGGTACTTAGAGCCATTTTTCAATATATAGGAACTAATATCTTTCTAACAGCAGTAAAGATAGATGATTTCAGGAAGATGGTGAGGAAAAGAATGTTCTTTTTTCCATTTAAAGGATTTTAGAAAAATGTCTAGATTTCTCGGTGTTCTTCAGTTACCATTTGTGGGACTAATATAGAAATTGAACTAGGTTGCCAGGTTAATCCTACACATGAGTAATTCTGCCTTGGGTGGAGGCAGATGAAGTACAGACCTTTAGGAGGTTGTATATAGACCCACAGTAATATTGAACACTAAACTTAGAATGAATTTAGTACTGCAGCTCTGGCCAGTATGATTCCAGATTCTGATAACATGGAAAGTAGTTGGAGATACAGCCATATGTCTACAGGTTGATTGACCTTGTTGACCCCTCACCTGGTAGAGATAGTGCTAGAGTTGGAAGTCTGGAACTTGGCACTCCAACCTTACCATTCCTCACAGTTGAGCACTGCAGGACAGGAGCCATGTGTGTCCTTAACTTTTGCCTGGCCTCAGCTGACCTTGACAGAGGCTTGTCTAGAACATCTCCGCTTTCTTGGCAGGAAGACCAAAGAAAACATCAACTTTGGAACAAGCTGTGCAGTGGCATAATACAGCTCACTGCTATGTGAATAGCAAACCATTTTTCCCATCTGTTTGTGAGACTTGCACTTGTGCTACAGGTTGGTAGGTGTAATCAATCCACCCTTGCTCTTTGGTCTTGGTTCCACAAATAATTGATGTTTCTGTGGATGCTTTAGGTCACTCATCAAACCACTGGTATATTACATAAACGAGCCTTTCTTTCTTTCTTTCTTTCTTTCTTACCTTCTTTCTTCCTTCCTTCCTTCCTTCCTGCCTTCCTTCCTTCCTTCCTGCCTTCCTTCCTTCCTTCCTGCCTTCCTTCCTTCCTTCCTGCCTTCCTTCCTTCCTTCCTGCCTTCCTTCCTTCCTTCTCTCTCTTTCTTTCTTTCTTTCTTCCTTTCTCTCTTTCTTTCTTTCTCTCTTTTTCTTTTCTTTCTTTCCTTCCCCTTCTCTGTTCCCTGCCTTGTTCTCTCCCTCCCTCCCTTCCTTCTTTCCTTCCTTTCTTCCTTCCTTCCTTCCTTCCATTCCCCCCCCCCTTCCTCCCTTTTTGGCTTCTCCATCTTCTGTGTATCGGATCTTTTGTAGGGTTGGAGAGAGCAACTTGGAAGCCATGAAACTGAGAGGTTTTCAAAGCATCATAGATTACAATTATTTTTTAAAATATTAAAAGATATTTCAGGTGCTATCTCTCCTTGGAACATTCTTGCACCTTTCTCCTTCTCCTCTTCCCCAAGTCATGTTACCATTAACCTTCTCTCTGCCAAGCTACAAGCCCCCACATTTTTTTTTAACTCTGTAACTTGTTTCCCTAACCCATTTCTTCTACCATTCTTCTATCTCTGTGACTTTCTAAGTAAACTTCCTCTTATAGTTTTAGTATTGATTTTCAATTCTTTCCTAGCCAAAAATCAATTACCTAGGTTGTTGAACTGAGGTCTGGTCATACCCCAATGGTATAACTCCATGTGCTATTCTCACTACTACTAACATTATGGTGATAACTCAGATTGTTACTCAGAGTGTCTTATTGTGACAGAGTGTGGTAGGATTTCAGAGACCTCCACCCAGGACCATCTTGCAGATGTAGGCCCATGCGTGGTACCAGCAAGGGCCCACTGCAGCCCACGAGCTCTTGACTTTGCATCAGGTAAGCTTGGGTGAGATTCCTTGGAATTCCAAACCTCCCTGTTTTAAAATAAGAGGCTGACTTTCTTTGAGCTGTTGTTTTTCTTTTTGTTTTTAATACTCAAGGTAGAGCTAAAGTTTAAGGGTTGGGAGAATCTAGGCTAAAGATAAGGGTTGAGATAACTAAGAACAGGAAAAATATGGTGGCTGATTTTCAACTTTGGCTTTTCAATTGGAACTGCTTTCTGAGGGTTGGAACAAAACCTTTTGCTGGATGAATGAGAGCTTGAACTTGTTTGGCTCCAAAGATAAGGGGTACTGCCTCCCTCCAGCTTGAATCTCAAATATTCTTATATTTTGGAGTTGTCAGGGAGTATCTCCCATGATGTGCAGGAACTCCATAGAGAATTCCAATTCAATCGTAATTAAATAATTGACTCATCTGGTGATGTGCACATAAACGTTGGTTACCTACCTAGCACTCTACATCCTCATGGCTGTACTCGCAGCTGGGAAGAGCAACTGAGACACATAAGAGGCATTAAGATGACTCGAGAGGTGACAGCCCCTTGGAACTCAACTCACAAGTAGCACACTTCAAACCACTACCTAATATGTCTAGAAATTTGTCCAAACTCTACAGATCTCAAAATAAAATTAAAATAAATGTGAGAAATTATGCCTCCAAAGGCCAAAACTTCATTGGAAAGTGGAGGCTTTTAGGGAAGAATCCAGGTAAATTGCACTCAGAATAGAAAACCAGGTCTCAGGAATAGGGGAATCAGCAATTGCATACATTCCTTGTACTAGAACAGAATTAAGGAATCTACCTAAAGGCTTCTCCAACTTTCTCCAGAATTGCTTTCTGGGAGCAAAACAACAGAATTACTAAATAGGGTCTGCTGGGACACTCTTGTAGAGGAGGCTGTCCTTATTGTAGAAAACCGGGTCACCTTAAAAAGAGTTATAGAAGACTAAAATGGGATTTAGAGCGAGAGAAAAGAAACAAGCATAGGGTTACTTCAAGAACTGTGAGAAGGTGTTTCACCTCCTTACTAATAGTTTAGGAGCAATGGAAATTATAAAAGAGGAAGCCATATAAGGTCCTACAGATACTGGAACTACTTTATCACACCCAACTGAGTTGCCTTCTCCATCAGACTAAAGCTTCTGCACAAATGGAAGGGACATATAAACAATCAAGGTTTGTTTTTAAATCAGAACCTGTTCCTTCCAAGTAGGGAATGTTATGGAACAATATAACCTGATAGGATGAGATTTCCTTGAAATCAGTGCTGCCCAAAAATCTTCAATAAGGGTGAAATGTATTTAGAACTAAATGGATCAGATACTGAACCAATTGAGAAAATAGTGATTTTAAAGGAACCTTCACAAGAGGAAACTAATCTGGAGACTGACTAAACATTTCTCTTGTCTTCATTACTAACTTCTATTATATCATGGGGATGGCTTAACAGGGACCCTCCCTTTCATAGGAAAAGCTTCCCTTTCCCTTCTAGTCCTCTTAAAAGATGAGGGCTGCTGGGAACATGAGTGGCAAGACAACAGATCACTAGCCATACTTTTAAAGATCAAAGTTACAGGACAATTTTTCCATCCAGGTGATGAAGTTACTGGGTATTCCTTGTACAGAGAGATGGGGATAGATCTCCAGTAAGGCCAGCAAAGCCAGAGATCATCGAGTGAGGGACTTCTCACTTGAACAGGTAATATTTATAGGAGCATTCAGTGCTTGCAGGTTAGGGTACTGGGTGCCTGCAGGATGCCCCCAAATAGCTCAGAGACTAGCGGGGATGTCCCTAATTTTTTTCCTTGTTTTGTTGTTTCTTGGAGACTAGTCCTTGCAGTAATCCCTTGACCCATCACTAAATAAATTCATTCATTTATTTCTTTCAAATGATTTTTGCTATAAGTTTGTCAAGGTTTACCAACTTCTAAAGAAAACAAAACACAAACAAACAAAAAACACACACAATTTTCCTCTTAAAACAAAATCAAACAAAAGAAGGACATAAAAAATTTTTTGTACAACTTTTTTCTCAAATATTGTCACATCTTGCTTTTTTTAGCCAGTATTTTTTCATCAATGTTTTATAAGCAAATTATTTCTCTTTAAAAATAATTAGCTTGTGCTGTGTAACACAATTGAAATGATTCCTGTAAATGTCATCAGTTACCTCCTTTTTGTTATTTCCAATGTATCATTTTGGTTCTCAGATTCTTCACTCCCACCACATATTACACAGTTAACAATTTCCTTCTTGATGTACTCCTAGTTCTCCTTCTCTGAAATCAGTTGTTCCTCTTCATCTCTGAGTCCTCTTTCTTTTCTTAATACCCAATTAAGATGTGTGTAATAAAGTTTTGTCCTTCTGTCCACAATTTCATCCATATCACTAACTAGGACCTCTCTGTGCATAATCTCTGTTCTCCATTTCCTATCATTTTAGACTGGCATTCCCCTCTCCCCAGTCTTTGCTTCTTGTTTAATGCATTGGGTCCAAAGCCATCCCCTTTATCTCCAAAGACATGCTAATGTCTCTTCTTTACTTCTTTACTAGTTCTATTCCTAGAAATATGGAGTGGAAACATCTGTAAATTCCCCTTATTCTGCTAATTTCTGTTAGTAACCAATTCTTAATCCGTAAAAGTATTTTGCATCTTTTTAAAATATTCCCATTGTGCGCTCTCTCTCTCTCTTTCACTCTCTCTCTCTCTCAAAACAAAAACAAAAACAGCTTTATTGAGATATAATTCACATACCATATAATTTGCCCACATAAAGTGTGCAATTGAGTGGTTTTTGGTGAATTTTCAAAACTATGTTAATATATATACACATACACACACACATATGTTATATATATATAATATATATATATACACACACATATATGTGTGTATATATATAAATTTTATTATATATATATATATAAATTTTCCATTTTAACCATTTTTAAATATACAATTCTATGGTACTACTTACATTTGTAATGCTGTGCAACCATCACCACTATTTTTTTAAAACTTTTTCACTGTTGCTAACGGTCTGTAACCATTAAGCAACTACTCCCCATTTCCCCTTTTTCTCAACCCCTGGTGACCTGTAACTTATTTTCTGTCTCTATGAATTTTCCTACTCCAGGTACTCATATACATTTAATAATTCAATATTTGTCCTTGTTTATCAGACATTTCATGTAGCATGATGTTTTCAAGGTTTATTCATGTTGCAGCATGTATAAGAATTTCATTCCTTTTTATAGATGACTTTTCCATTGTATGTATCTACTATGTTTTGTTTATCCATTCATATATTGATGGATGATGAACAGCTTGGGTTGTTCCATCTGTTGGCTATCCTATCTAATTAAAGAGAAACATGGTAATTAGCCGTACCTCCATTACCATTACCATTGGTTAATCACGGTGATATGCAAATTGACTGCCAGCCAAGATGGCGGCCAGCAGCCAGGCAGCTTGAAGTGAACATGAGGCTTGCTTGCTTCAGTGATGGAGGACTCCAACGTTCAATGCCTGCCGCTGCCGGCTTCTGAGCTTTGCAGTTTGAAACGTTGTTACAAATATAGAAGCTAAACAAAACCCAAGAAACCTGCTTTCAGCCAACCGGGATCTCAAAGCTGGGATTGAAACAGTGTTTCGATTATAGAACCCAAACAAACCAGAAACCGGCTTTCAGCAGCTTAGGCCTAAGAGCTGGACCCAAGCCTCAGAGCTAAAGCTGGCCCAGAATAAAAAATAAAAAAAAAAAGAAAAAAGGAGGGGTGGGGAGCTTCAGTCAACTGCCAGCCTGAAAACAGCCCTCAGCCCCTCACCCAGACTGGCCAGGCACCTCAGTGGGGACTCCCACCCTGAAGGGTGTGTGACCAGCTGCAAACAGCCATCACCCCCTCATCCAGGCTGGTCAGGCATCCCAGGGGGGACCCCCACCCTGATCCAAGACACCCTTCAGGGCAAACCAGCAGGCCCCCACCCATGCACCAGGCCTCTATCCTATATAGTAAAAGGGTAATATGCCACCCAGCACCGGGATCAACGGAGCTCCGAGCCCTCCTGGCACCGGGATCAGCATGACAGGGGGCAGCGCCCAACCCCCCTGATTGCCCTGCGGCTTTGTGTATAACGGGGGGGGGGGGGCATAATCTCCCTGGTGTCAAGCGGAGCCACGAGGCCTTCTGGCACCAGGGTAAGCATGACAGGGGACAGTGCCCGAACCCCCTGATTGCCCTGTGGCTCTGTGTGTGACAGGGGGTGGGGCCACAACCTCCCAATTCACTCTGCTCTGTTCGTGACAGGGGAAGGCGCCCCAAATCCCTGATCAGCCCTGCTCTGTGCCTGATACGGGGGAGCTCCCCAAACCCCTGATCACCCTGCGGCTCTGTGTGTGGCAGGGTGAGGTGCCCCAACCGCGCCCCCCCCCCACGGGCCCTGCTCTGTGTGTGACGGGGTGGTGCCACAACCTCCCCATCAACCCTGCCTTGAGTGTGACAAGGGGCAGTGGCCCAACCCCCCAATCGGCCCTACCCTGAGCGTGACTGAGTGTGGCAACACAACCTCCCGATGGCCCTGCTCTGTGCATGACAGGGGGCGGCGCCCCAACTCCCCAATCGGCCCTGCTCTGAGCCCAACCAGGGGCTGCACCCAGGGACTGGGCCTGCCCTCTGCCACCCGAGAGCAGGCCTAAGCCAGCAGGTCGTTATCTCCCGAGGGGTCCCAGACTGCAAGAGGCCAGGCTGAGGAACCCCCTCTCCCCCCTGAGTGCACAAATTTTTGTGCACCGGGCCTCTAGTCATATATAATAAAAGCCTAGGTGGCGTCACACCCTCACGCGAGGCTCTCGCACAACATTGTCACAAGATGGCCGCCATAAGATGGCCACTACAAAGATGGCCACCACAAGGATGGCCACCACAATAGGCCACCATAAAGATGGACACATGTACAGTGGAGGTTGGGCCTAGTGGAAACTCCTCACGATGAGGTCTGAGGGTCCTGTAGCTCTGTGCGGCTCAGAGGAGGCTGGTTGCAGCATCTCTGCCACCTCACATGTTGTAGGCATGTCCCAGCAAAGGAGGTGGGTCATGACAGGGGAGGGCAGTTGGGGGCAATCAGGCCGGCAAGGGAGCAGTTAGGCATCAATTAGGCCAGCAGGGGAGTAGTTAGGGGCGATCAGGCTGTCAAGCAGAAGTGGTTAGGGGTAATCAGGCAGGCAGGAGAGCAGTTAGGAGCTAGTGGTCCTGGATTGTGAGAGGAATGTCCAACCGCTGGTTTAGACCCGATCCCGGCAGTTGGACAGATTGGAGAGGGTGCAGGCCAGGTTGAGGGACTCCCCCCTGCATGAATTTTGTGCACCAGAACTCTAGTTGTGAATAATGTTACAATGAACATGATGTACAGGTAATCTGTCTCAGTTCTTGCTTTCAATTACTTTGGGCACACTCTTAGGAGTAGAATTTCAGGGTCACATGATATTCTATGTTTAGCTTTTTGAGGAATAGCCAAACTGTTGTTGTTGTTGTGTTTTATAGAAGCTACAACATTTTAAATTCTCACAAGCTATATACAAGGCTTCCAACTTCTCCACATCCTTACCAGCACTTGTTCTTTTCCACAATAATTGTTTAATCACCCTAGTAAGTATCAAGTGGTGTGCATGTTTGTTATTATCTGATGCCTGGACTATTATAATAATCTACTAACTGATCTTCCTCCTGCCCTATTTCTTCTTCAATCCATTCAACACTCTAATTTCCTGACCTCAAGAATTCTCTGATCAACAGCTTTCAATGGCTCTTTATTGTCTCTTGAAAAAAAGTCTGGACTCTACTGGTCTACAAAACTTGCCATTTTCTTGGCTCCAATCTACCTTATGTATACATGGGAAGGATAGTATTACCTTCCTTATATGGTATTTGGAAAGAATAAATAAAATAATATATTTTTAGCACAGTTGGTTAACACATGTATGCTCAGTATTTTTTTTACTCTTTTGAAGTAATGGTGTCATATTTGCAGATGAAGAAACAAGTCCTAAGACAGTAAGTTGCTTTACCAAGGCTAACTGCTCAGTCTGAGCCAGAGTCAGATGCTGAGCTAGCCAGAATCAAGTCTAAATGAACTAACCTCCCTTCAATTTCTCTGTATAGAATTATAAAATAAGGATGATTCATATCCCAATGAGAATTTGATGGCTAGATTAAGGAATTATTATAATATTATTATTATGTAATTTGTCTCCTGGTGTAATGTCCAGTCTTTGCTTTAGCTCCACACTCTCAGCCCCTTTGGAATAATTCATGCCCTATCTTGGTAACACGTGTCTCATGCTCCCTCTCCAGAGTACTGCAAATACTGTGTTTTAATCCAACGGTGATGTTAGTCACATTAATAAAACATCTGCTTGTTTTTACTTCACACTCACAGAGGCCTTCTCTCTGTGTGGGTGGTCATTCCTTATGCATTCTGGCCATAACTAAACTCTCTTGTGATTGGTTCAGCCTCAGAGTCCTGTCCTCTATTCTTTCTTTGGTAATATTCTTCCATTTTGCTTTGAATTTACTCTTATCAACATTATCTACCAAAGTAACCTTCTCTCCTCTTCCTAATTTTTTATGAGAATGCTTTCTTTAGCAAGTCATCCAGCTATGATGGCTCACTACCTCCCCCACCCCCCAAGTTGAAGGCCAGTACTCAGGAGTAATGAGAGAAAACATAAAGAAAAATGTAATCAGAACAGGCAATAATCTTTGATTTGTAGTATTTATCTCCTCTCCCTTTAACCTTGATTTTTTGTCTTTGTCTTATTTTGGTGATAAGCCCAAGGGATACAAACAGCTCTGTTTTCTAAGTTCAGAAAAGCTTCTAGGATGTTGTAAGCACTTAATTATTAATGAATTGAAACAATAAAAACAATATCAGCAACTGCAGGCAAATATCTTATCTGCTACTGCTTCATGCTAATAGGATCACATTCAAGGCCACTGTGCTGGAGGTTCTTTACTTTGTCTTGTGCCATTTGCTTTCTAGTTGAGGCTCCTAAGAACACTTTTTAGAATTTGTTTTCCTACAAACATGCTCTTCATTTCCATAGTGTCATCTTATGGTTCCAATATCCTAATTTCTATGTCATTTTTAAAATTCTGCTTGAAAATTTTTTTAATCTTTTCCTATATCCTTTTTATGCAGTGGAGGATAAAACTGTAAAAAGTATTCCAGCCCTGGCTGATGGCTCAATTTGTTGAGTGTCTTTCCATGCACTTAAAGGTGGCACATGCCCAGGTTGCTGGTTCAGTCCCAGGTTGTGGTGCATATGGGAGGCAACGATTGATGTTTCCATTTCACATCGATGTTTCGCTCTCTTCCTCTCCCTTCCTCTCCCTTCCTCTCTCTCTCTCTCTCTCTCTCTCTCTCTCTCTCTCTCTCTCTCTAAAAATCAATAAAAAACATTTTTAAAAAAGTGTTGCAGGTGCATTTGCACGAGGTTGTCAAAGCAGCATCACTGCTACCTCAGTCTTTCACAGATGCCCCAGGTCAGAAACCTGAGATGGGAGCTCAAGGAGAAGGAAGCTAGTGACACCTGGGTTCTAAATCAGTAACATCTGCTCACTGAAACTCCTTCATGCAGTGTAAAGATGGCTTTTCTTTAGATTAATTAAAGGTCAAGTCAGCCTTATTTTTCCTCTGTTTTATATGGTGTTTAGTAAACAATACCTTGCAAGTCAAACTATCTATGAAACTTTTTTCAACCAAAACTAAAATCCAGTTGGTGAAAATTTTTATTGTTTTAACAAACATTAAATGAACAATACTTGAAATATCTTTCCAACAATATTGTTTTTCTAGAAAGGTGGATACTACAATAAAATGTTGATACTGAATTTTTGGACTGGAACTCGGATTCTTTGTCCTCTGGAATCGAAGAATGAATCCACGGAGAGAAAGTGGTATAGCAAAGATGGAGATTTATTGAAGAACAAGTACAGACTCCCACATAGGGAGGGGAAAAGGGTTCCACTGAGTTCCTTTTCCCTATAGTTTATAAAGGCTACAGTTTCTGTGTCCTGATATCCCCTCTGATTGGTCAATATTCCCCTTCGAATTGGTTACTATAGTTATTCCTGAGGCCCTCCTCCCTTATAGTCCTTCCATTCCTCTGGGCTTTCTTCTTTTCCATCTGAATGAAGGGTTTCCTTCTCTTTATTTTGTAAATATGGATTTTTCTTGGCTACTTCCAGTTCCCTTGTCTTATGTAAATGCAACTGTTGCTGCTCCCTTGTCTTATGGAGATGTAACTGCACCTGGCTTCCTTGTGTTTTGGAAATATACCTTCTTCTCCCAGTCTGCAGCCCTGCACTTTTCCATGGACCTCAATTCTAAGAATTCTCTAAGCCTGCCTATGTTCCCCCAAAATTCCGCTTCAATGTGATTTATGTGAATTAAACTATATCTTTCATAATGACAATACAATTTTAAGAAATAATTTTTTCTTTTCTGTACATGAAAATTCTACATTGTAGGTTATTATGATACCTTAGTATAAGACTTGTGAGATATGTCTGCCATATATATTTCATTTTATTTGTATTAAGTAGAGTAAAACCCTTTTCAAATTCATGGCTGAATATAATCCCTAGAAGTTGACCATATTGGGGGGACATCATTTTACCTGTGGAACAATTAAAATCAATGGAATGATAAACTAACTACATTATAGAACTGCTGATAAGTTTAATGGTTCCCAAGGCAAGTCTAATCTTGCATTACTCCCTAAAGTTCCTAATTTCATAATACCCCAATTTCTGCCAATACACACTCCAAAAATTATTTTTGTCTTCATCCTGAGCAAGAAAATTGAGGTCATTAGGTTAAAATTATCTCAATTCTCATCCTTTTTATTTACATTTAACATATATCTCTATTCACATGTACATGTTTATTGTCCCATTCTCAGAATGAAGTCACATCCCTACTATTTTTTATTAAAAATTCCTTCTTTGTGACTTTGGTCATGAAGTCATCCAGACTTCTATTTGAACCCTGGAGTTACTTACTAGTTGCCCCTTATCCGACTAATTGTTTCATCTCTCTGAGCACTTGTTTCTCCTTCTGGGATAGTGCTGGGAATGAAATGTGGTTAGCTCATAATGGACACTCAAAAATAATTATCCTTCCTAGGTCCTCCAGGACCTTCTTCTATTAAGCATCTCTCATTTCTTATATATGAGCCCTTTTTCTCTTCATTGGCTTCTATATCAGTGAGTAAACAAATTTTCTGTTTCACAAGAACTAAAAAATGGAGCAGTTCTCTTGCTTATGCTTCTCCTTTAAGCCATACTTCCATTTATTTTTTCTAATTTCTGACATGTTTCCTTTTTTTGGTATAATTTTTAAATTTTTATTTTTCCATTACAGTTAATATTATTTTGTATTAGTTTCAAGTGAACAGCTTAGTGGGTAAACAATCATATACATTACAAAGTGTTCCCCTGACATTTCCATTACCCATCTGGCACCATACATAGTTATTACAATATTATTGCCTATATTCCCTATGCTTTACTGTACATTCTTATGACTATTTTTTAATTACCAATTTGTACTTTTTAATCCCTTCAGCTTCTTAACCCAGTCTCCCAACCCCTTACCCTCTTCAATTTGATTTTATGTTTCTTGAAATCATATATTCACTGTGCCATTATTCACATTTGTTTACACCTTAACCACAACCTCCTGGTTTCTTTTAATATTTTGTCAAAATTCTCCAAAGAGCTCCTGTCTGTTCTCATACTATCAAATGTATATGAATCTTTTTACCAGATTGGATAGCCCTTTCTAAAAATTCTAACATGGTTTATAAAACTGAATCCTCAATTCTGTTCTTTCCCCAGCACTCTAGATCCTTCTTTTCAAAAACATTTAAATTCTTTATTGTTTAAAGTATTACATAAGTATTCTTTTTCCACCATTTACATCTTCCCAGCCCTACCCACCCCTCCGCACATGCCTTCACCCCACTACTGTCCATTGGTTATGCTTATATACATGCATACAAGTCCTTTAGTTGATCTCTTTTACCCATCCCCTTCCCGATTTCCATCTTAGATTGGACGATCTGCTTGATGCTTCTATGACTCTGGCTCTAATTTTGTTCATCAGTTTATGTTGTTCATTATATTCCACTAATGAATAAGATCGTGTGATATTTATATTTCCCCAACTGGCTAATTTCGCTTAGCATAATGCTCTGCAGGTCCACCCATGCTGTTGCAAATGGTAAGAGTTCCTTCTTTTTTACAGCAATGTACCATTCCATTGTGTAGATGTACCACAATTTTTAATCCATTCATCTACTAATGGGCTCTTAAGCTGTTTCCAAATCTTACCTCTTGCAAATTGTGCTGCTATGAACATAGGAGTGCATATATCTTTTTTGATTGGTGTTTCTGATTTCCTGGAATATATTCTTAGAAGTGGGATTACTGGGTCAAATGGGAATTCCATTTTTAATTTTTTGAGGAAACTTCATACTGTTT
>NW_006294798.1:74482-76351 GCF_000327345.1 Myotis davidii | reverse complement strand
TGTGAAGAAGCTTTTTATTTTGATGTAGTCCCCATTTCTTTATTTGTGTCCTTACTTTCCATTGTCCACGGAGCTCTATTGGTAAAGATATTGCTAGGACATATGTCTGATATTTTGCTGCCTATGTTTTTCTTTAAGATTCTTATGATTTCCTGTCTTACATTTAAATCCTTTATTCATTTTGAGTTTATTTTTGTGTATGGTAAGTTGGTGGTCTAGTTTCATTCTTTAGCATGTATCTGCCCAATTTTTCCAACACAATTTATTGAAGAGACTGTCTTGACTCCATTGTATGCTCTTGCCTCCTTTGTCAAATATTAATTGAGCATGATGGCATGGGTCGACTTCCAGTTCTTTGTCCTATTCCATTGGTCCATACATCTGTTCCTGTGCCAGTACCAGGCAGTTTTAAGGACAGCAGCTTTGTAATATAGCTTGATATCTGGTATTGTGATCCCTCCAACTTTGTTCCTCTTAGGATTGCTGCAGCTATTTGGGGTATTTTTTTTATTCCATATGAATTTCTGGAGAGTTTGTTCTAGCTCTGTGAAATATGCAGTTTGTATTTTAATGAGGATTACTTTGAGTCTATAGATTGCTTTGAGTAGTATAAACATTTTAATGATGTTGATTCAACCAATCCATGAACACGGTGTATTCTTCCATTTGTTTATGTCTTCCTCCATCTCTTTTGTCATTGTCCTGTAGTTTTCTTAGTACAGGTGTTTTACTTCCTTAGTTAAGTTTATTCTTAGGTATCTTAATTTTATTGTGGTAATGATAAATGGGATTATTTTTTATTTTCTATTTCTGTGAGTTCATTATTGGTGTATACAAAAGCCATAAATTTCTGGGTGTTAATTTTATCCTGCTACATTGCTGAATTCATTTATTAAGTCTAATAGTTTTTTGATAGAATCTTTAGGGATTTCTATGTACAATATTATGTCATGTATGATAAGGATATTTTTACTTCTTTGTTTCTTGGTGAGACAATTTTTTCTTCTTGTCTAATCTCTATGGCTAGAACTTCCAGTACTAGGTTGAAGAGGAACATATGAACTATGGTTGTAGTTTTTGCCCATTGAGTATGATGTTGGCTGTAGGTTTGTCATATAAAGTTTTCATTATGTTGAGGTATGATCCCTCTATTCCCACTTTGATGAGCATTTTTATCAGAAAAGGGTGTTGGAATTTGTCAAATGCCTTTTCTACATCAATCAATATGATTACGTGATTTTTCTCTCTCAATTTGTTTATGTGATGTATCACATTTATTGATTTGCGGATATTGTACCAGCCTTGCATCCCCGAAATAAATCCCTCTTGGTCATGGTGTATGATCTTCCTAATGTAATGCTGGATCTGGTTTGCTAGAATTTTGTTGAGGATTTTAGCATCTATGTTCATCAGGGATATTGGCCTGTAGTTCTCTTTTTCGTGATGTCTTTATCTGGTTTTGGGATTAGGGTAATGCTGGCTTCATAGAAACAGCTCAGAAGTGTGCCTTCCTCTTGAATATTTTGGAATAGTCTGAGAAGGATTGGCTTTAGTTCTTCATTGAATGTTAGGTAAAACTGCCCTGTGAAGCCATCTGGTCCAGGTCTTTTGTTTGCTGGAAGCTTTTTGATTACTGTTTCAATTTCATTAGTAGTTATTGGCCTATTCAGGTTTTTTTATTCTTCCTGGTTGAGTTTTGGAAGCTTGTATTTTTCTAGGAATGTGTCCATTTCATCGAGGTTTTCCAGTTTGTTGGAGTAGAGTTGTTCATAGTGTTTTTTGACAATCCTTTGTATATCAGTAGGACCAGTTGTTACTTCACCTCTTTCAGTTCTGATTTTGTTTATTTGGGTCCTCTCTCTTTGTTTC
>NW_006294798.1:61965-73328 GCF_000327345.1 Myotis davidii | reverse complement strand
GTGCTTCTTGGACTTGTGTCATTTTTTTCTGCCAGTATCAGGGAAGTTTTCTGTCATTATTTCTTCAAACAGGTTTTCTATTCCTTGCTTCTCCTCCTCTCCTCTGTACCCCTATTAAGTGAATGTTGTTTCGTTTTGCGTTGTCCCAAAGCTCCCTTAGGCTCTCCTCTTGCTTTTTAAGTTTTTTTTCTTTTTCAGTTGCTCCTGTGTTTGTGTGTGTTTTCCTACCTTGTCTTCTAATTTGTTGATGCGGTTTTCAGCCTCTTCAAGTCTGCTGTTTAAGCCTTCCATTGTGCTCTTTATTGCAGCTATGCCATTCTTTGTTTCTTCTTGGTTCCTTTTCATGTTGGTGACATTCTCATTCAGCTCCTTATAATTCTCATTGAGTTGTGTGTATTTGTCATCCAGCCGTTTGCGCATCCTTATGACCATTACTCTGAATTATTTCTCTGATAAGTTAGTAGCCTCAATGTCATTTAACTCCCCTTCCAGTGATTCTTCTTTTTCTTTCCTTTGTGGATTGCTTTTTTGTCTTCCTATGCTTTGCTGTAATGTTTTAATTGTAGCTCTGATTGCTTTGCTACCCAGTTTCTTTTGGGTATGATGCTACTGGTGTGACCTCTCAGGTCTCCTGGGCTTGGTAGTCTAGTGTAGCTCCCTACTTGAGCTATTTGGGTTCTCTTGATATAGGCCTGTGAGCTATAAAAGCACAACTGAGGTGTCTAGAAGTCAACAGCCGTGGAGGGGGTGTCACAATTTTTGCTGTCTTGCATCCTTGGTTGAAATCACGCGTGCTCAGTCGGGAGTCACAGTGGCACCTAGGAACCATCTGTTTGGGCTCAGGAGGCCTGAATTCTGGAAAGGCTTGACTGTGTTGTCCAGAGATCTGTAGTTGTGGGGTGGGTAGACTCAGCTTTTGCTGCTGCCTCCGTGATTGGATACATGTGATTCCAGCAGCAGTTCACAGGGGCACCTGTGGTGTGTTTGCCAGCAGGGTGTACTGACATACTCTGAAGGGCCCTGGCACTGAAGCCACTGGATTGCAGTGTCTGTGGGCAGGTATCCCAGAAGAGGGAATTCAGCCTTTCTACAGCCCAGCAGTGCACCCCTGTTTGTTTAAGTGCGTGTCCAGTGGGGCTTACAGTGGGGTCCCAGGGCTGCCTGAGGAGCAGTGGTCTTGGGAGATCTGCATGCTAGAAAAGCATGCAATTGTAGTGTCCAGAGTTCTGCAGCTTTGGGGTGGGGAAACTCAGTTTTTGCTGATGCACCTGTGGTGGATAGGCGTGCATTCCCAGTAGTGGCACACAGGGGCACCCTCAGTGAGTTTGCTAGCGCAGGTGCTCTGAAACACTCTGAAGGGTCCTGGCACGCTTAATCGAGGCATCTTTGGGCCGGTATCCAGAATGGGTGAATTCAGAATTTCTACTGCCCAGGGGAGTGCAACCCTATTTGTCCAAGATCAGACCCAGCGGAGGCTCACTGCGGCTTCCCAAAGTGCCCTGTGGATGGATGGGCTTAGGGGAAGTGAGCAACTGTGTCAGTGCATTTGCTGGGCAGTGAGCTCTGACACACCCTGAGGGGCCCTGGCACTGAAGGGCCCTGGTGCTGAAGTTGCAGCTGTGTGTGTGTGGGCAGTTATTCAGGCAGTGGGAATTCAGAATTTCTCCTGGGGGGCAGTGCGCCTGTATCTGTACAAAATCACACCCAGCTGGGGCTCAGAGTGACTCCCAAGAGAAGTTTATGGAGTGGTGTGCCTTGTAGTCCTGCGCGCTGGAGATGTGTGAATGCGATGTTGGAGGTCTGCCACTGGAGAGGGGGAGGCTGCACTTACTGCTGAGGACATGGTGCACCTTTAGAGGTGGAGATCCCAGGGTCTGTGAGTCTGCGGGTGTGGCTGCAGGATTTTGGCTGGAGTGGCTGCCGGGTCGCGGGCAGTGTCCAAGGCCTGTCTGGGTGGTGGTGCTGATGATTTCCTAGAAGAGGCCGCTCTCCCCTATAAGATGGCGTAGGCTCCGTGCCCGAGTCCGGCAGTCTGGGGAGTATCCACCTTGGTGGTAGTCTCTCCTGTCCCAGAGAGCCTGGTCTGCCAGCCTCTGCTGCTCCTGACAGATTTAACTGTCCCTCACTCATACACACAACACACACATCCACACACTCTCCTTTGATCCCTCCCTCACTCACTTCCTATCCTTTACCTCGGTCCTGCCAGCTGCCATCCAGGGGCCTCCCTTGATTTTTAGAGAGCATGAAAGAGATCGGGAAAGACAGAGAAACATCAATGTGAGAGGAACACTTCAATTGGTTGCCTCCTGCATGAGCCCTGACCTGGGCCCCAGCCAGGGAGGAGCCTGCAACCTAGGTCCATGCCCTTGATAAGAATCAAACCTGGACCCTGTGCTGGGCAGTCCAAGGCTCTATCCACTGAGCCAAACCAGGTGGGCAGGATATGACATTTCTTAGTCCCTCTAGCAGCGGACCTTCGTTTTTTCCTCCAGGAGTGAGGTGGAAAAACCCTAGATCACCTTCTTAGATTCTTATTACCCAAGTTACCAAGATCACTGAGAGTGTTGTATGGAAAGCTTAGCCAATGAGCGGTCAGAAAAGGTGTTTCCTCTGTAGCTCACATGCAGAGGCCCTCCTGTGTGTGTCTGCTGGAGCCTGCTCCCCAAGCAATACCGCGGCCACTCGGAGCAGGCCCCTGACCCTGTGTGTGTCTGCTGGGGTAGGGGCATGCTCTGAGCCACACTGGTCGTGACTGTTAAGGCTTGGAGCTGGTCGTGACTCTTAAGGCATCCTGGACAAATTTGCATATTACCTCTTTATATATATATACATATAGATACCAATCAGCAACAAAGACAAATAGACTATTAGCACATGCAGCAATACATATAATTATCATAAATATGTAACTGAAATAAGCCAGATAAATATATGACATATTATACAGTTTCATTTGCAAGAAACTGTAGAGAAGACAAATTTTTAGAAATAGAGAACAGATCAAAGTTGCTTGGGACAGAGGGCAGAAATAGAAATTGATTGCAGACCAGCACAAGGTCACTTGTAGTCATGGAAGAAATCTAACATTGAATTGTTTTAATGATGGCCCAACTTTATGAATTAAACTGTACACTTACAATGGGTGCATGTTTTGCTCTTTAAATAAAGTTTAAAATGTTTTATCTTGACACTTCAAAATTTAGCAAACTTGCAAAAAATGTATTAAAATTAAGTATTTCTACTAACCAGGAGATTAATAAAATGGTATATATTAAGTTTAGAAAATTAAGAGGGAGGAACTTTGCACTTTTGAATGGTATTTAATAGAGATGGATTGTCAAAAAAGTTGTCGTTAATCATGAGCTTGAGATGATGTAATTAATTAAAGAGCATTATACTATTAACTTCTCTTTATTTAATCTCATTCAGTTGGCCAGCCCTATCACACACTCTCCTCATCATATGGAAAATTGGAAAAATAATTTTTAAGACAAAGAACTCATGAATTCTAATTTCTTCCATCATTAAAAATCTTGATTTTGGCAATAAATGTTGCCATATTTTCTTAGACAAACTTTTAGCATATTTGCTAAATAATAATATGAATAAAAACACTTACTTTAATATTTAATGGAAAATTGAAAGCAACCTGAAGTTTTTTAGGTGTAAAATAATTTACTCACATCTTTGTAATTAGTTTGGGGCAGAGCCAGTTCATTTCAGAACTTCTAGAACTTTCCAGAAAGGAATGTTATAACCACCTATTTTGTTATTTGCCTTTGAGTATTATATTTCAGAGGTGCTTGAGTATAGTGCAAAGTGGGGACCATGACCCACTTGTAGATTGTGAAATAGGCTTGGAAGTTTGTGAACATCAATATTTTTAAAATGAAAGAGAATATTAAAATAGAGAACAATGTGAATCACAAGTAGTAAATTGTTATAGTGTTGTTTTTTTAGAATTATTTATCCCCTTACCCCTCTGGCCATTACTTGGACACTGCCTTTGGGCTTGGCTACACAATTTGTCTTATAGGATTAAATTTAGGCATAAATGGGTGCATGCAGCTCTGATCAAGCTTTAAGAGCAATCAGGCACTTGGGAGCCTGCACAGCTTCACAGGAGAAGATGCAGACCAAGAGTGAGAGACAAATGACACAAACCTGAATCCAACTCTCAAATGAGAGTCTGACCTAGCAGACTGGTCTAATCCATCAGATCACCATTGACATGTTTGAGAAAGAAGTGTTGTGAACATGAACCACTAAGATTTAATATTGTTTGGTTCTGCAGCATTATTACAGCAAAACTGACTAGTGCCCAAGATTAGTATTATATCATAAAACATTTTTCACTTACATATATGTTTATATATCTGAAGAATCAGGTCACTCCTAAAGTTGTAATCTAAAATATATTTTATTATGAGTGTGTGGTCAAAATTTGAAGACTAGCCCTAACTGGCTAGCTCAGTTACTTAGAGTGTCATCCCCAAATACCAGGATTGTGGGTTTGATCCCCAATAAGGGCACATACAAGAATTAACCAATGTATGCATGAATGAGTGGAACAACACATTGATATTTCTGTCTCTCTCTCTCTCTCTCTTCCTCCTTTCCTCTCTCTCTCCCTAAAATCAATAAATTTTAAAAAAATAATTGAAAACTATTTTCTTACTGAAAAGTAAAATTCCTTTCAGGAAGAGGAAAATACATATTAACAGGGCATTAACAGCTGCTTTTTGCATCATCATGTACATAATGGTCAAACTTCATAATTTATTTTTAGTATCTGAGCTGGGAGTATTACTGTCATAACTAACTAGCTAATATTAATAATAGGAAAGGAGCAAAAGGAAGGCCAGACATTATAAGCATGGTCATCTGGGCAGCTTCAACAGGAAGCTGCAATGTCATGCTCCACAGGGAACCATCAGTCCATTCCCTGCAAGTCACTGGGGGAAGGAAAATGGACAGACACCTGCACAATGTGGTTGGAGTGATGTAGGGAGGTGCTGGACTGTCAGTCTAACTTGGGGAAAAAAATAATTGGCTAGAGGGGTAGAGCCACTGCAAGCATGCAAAATCCTGAAGAATTCATTGAATAAGCTCTTAGTTAAAATCCCCAAAACAAAGAATCTTCTCTCTCTTGCTGCTTGTGCTCCTGTTATTCACTTGTTCAGTGAGAATGCCTTAGCTTGCCACATGGCCCTAGAAATCACATGATCTGGGCTATGTTGAACCCACATGCAATGGACTGTATCTGGGAACACAAGTTAACCTAGCCAGATGCCAGACTAGACTATTCAAATATGCAGCAGAAACTCTGGGCAATGGCTTTGATCCTACCTCTGGCTAAAGACAAAATGGGACTTTTTCCATGGCAGGACAGAGGGAAATGGGACCTTGGAGACTCAAGTCTTTAATTCCACAGAAATAAAGCTCCATGATACTTCATCCTCCTATGGGGCCTCAGAAAATCCTTGTTCCCATGGCACTTCAAGAAGTCCACTTCCACTAGCAACAGGTGGAAATACAGAGAAAACCCCACCAATAACAGGAGTAGAGTCAGGAGGAGTAAGGGGAGTCTCACCTGAGCTGGAACAACTGAGGAGGGGTTACCCAGCATGGTGATTATACAGGTCAATTTTCTAAGTGCCTTCTAGCCATAGATGTGAGTATGGAAATTTATTCTTTTTTTATATTTTAAAGCTTTATGGAATGGAGAATAATTACAGGGAATCAACAGTAGAGTAGAGAATGCCAATAATCAAACTAGTGATTTAGAATATGAGGAATCTAAAACACCCAATCAGAACAGCAAAAAATAAAAAGGAAAAAGAAATATGAAGATAGTGTAAGGAGCCTCTGGGACAATTACAAGCTTGCCAACATTCAAATCATGGGGGTGCTGGAAGGAGGAGAGAGAGAGAGAAGGTAATTGAAAACTTATTTGAAAAAAAATGACAGAAAACTTCCCTTACCCGGTGAAATACCAGTAAATAGAGTTACAAGTCCAAGAAGCACACAGAGTCCCAAACAAGAGGAACCCAAATAATCCTACACCAAGACACATCATAATTGAAATGCCAAGGGATAAAGACAAAAAGAGAATCTTAAAAGCAGCAAGAGAAAAGCAGTTAGTTACCTACAAGTGAGTACCTATACTCTCTTGGCCCTAGAAACCACAAGGCCTAGGACATGTGGACCTACACACAATAGACTGTTGAGAAATCAGTTGAAAATCTTTGCCAGAAGGGAGTGGCAAGAAATATTCAAAGTGATGAATAGCAAGGACCTGCAACCAAGATCACTCTACCTAGCAAAGCTATCACGTAGAACTGAAGGTCAGATAAAGAGCTTCAGAGAGAAGAAGCTAAAGGAATTCACCACCAAACCAGTATCACATGAAATGTTAAAGGGTCTCCTTTAAGAAGAAGAGGAGAAAAAAGATAAAAAATACAAATAATAAAATGGCAATCGATACATATTTATCAACAATTGAATCTGAAAATCAAAATAAATCAGCAAGGAATCTAATGAATAAAATAAATTGATGAATAAAATAGCACCAGAGGAATGGAAACATGGAATAGACTGATGAATCTCCGAGGGAAGGAGGTTGGGAGGGGAGGGGTGGGCAGGAAGAGATGAACCAAAGAACTTATATGCTTACATGCATTATCTATGGACACAGACAATAAATAGGGTGATGAAGACCTGGAGCAAGGTGGGATCCAAGTGGAAGGAGGCAATGTCAGGGGTTGGAGGGGAGGGGCGGGGAGGAGGGATATCTGTAATACTCTCAACAATAGTTAAAAAAAAGCTCTGTGGGGAAATATTATTCAGTAATAATTTCTTTTTGATATAAAAATATTAAAATACTATAGTATAAGTAAAGTCATTTATTGGGTATCGGATTTAAACAATAGGAATGGCCAAAGATACATTTCTAGGTCTCTCCTTCCTACAAGAAATCTTGAGGTAGAAATAGTTCAACCCAAAGCTCGTTGTTAGAAAAATTAAGTAATAATTTATATGCAGATAGAATAGGTTTGAAAGAAAAATTCAATTAATAATTTTAAAAAATACTTCATATTGACAAATCTCAGAGGGAAGTGGGGGACAGGAAGAGGTTAACTAAAGAACTTACATGTATAACCCATAGACAAGGACAATAAGCCTGGAGGGTGGCATGCAGGGTGGATGGTGTCAAAAGGGGAAAAGGTGAACTTATGTAATACTTTAAACAATAAAGTTAAATTTTGAAAAATAAAAAATACTTCTGGGTTAGGACAGAGGAAAACAGTATTTGCCTAAAGTATCAGGTCTTATTCTCTGATTCTTGGAATCCTACACATCAAATTGTTAAGATGAATGAGATAAAGTTAAAATAATGCTTAAAATCTGACTAAGCATCATTACATCTCCAATTTTGGCTGAAATAAAAATGTACTCCATGTAACTTAGAGTAAAACTTGAACAGAGAACTTACAGAGTTTTAGAGAGAAGAGAATTTGGTTTTAATTCAAGGCTTCAATTTGCCTGAGGAAGAGGTGAACACATATTTAAGTCCCTTTCTTACATAAATGGGTCTCAACCTTGGCTGCATAAAATCAATAGTCCCACTGCCAATACATCTACCAGGTTTATTAATCAGAATTGAAGGTTGGGACCACCGGTGGTTTCTTATGCAGCCAAGGTTGAGAATCATTGCATTAAATATGCTAAATAAACTTTTAACGTAACTATTTTATCATTTATTTGAAAAGTGGGAGATTATTAAAAGGATGATATGAAAGGTTTGTAAACTTTTTCCTTAATGAGCTGAGAAAACTATTATAGTTTTAATCTTAAGTTTTGTTAAATCTGAATATTTCTTCCAATATTAGCCTTTTGACTGAACATCTTACTAAAATCATATGGGGCCCTGGTGTTAGAGCATTTCTTGCATGGACCTGGGGTCATGGAGATTTTAGCATTTCACTTCAGACTTGGAAAACAGTGGATCTTATCAGTGGCCTAAATTCTTTAGAATAAGACATTCAAAATAAATGTAAAATAATGATATATACAAGTTTAATATTAGAGTCATTTTTAAAACACATCCTATCAAGATTATTCTATACTAGAGGCCTGGTGCACAAGATTCGTGCACTGGGGGCGGGGGGCATCCCTCAGCCCGGCCCATCGCTCCTTTCCACTCCCCTGCAGCTGAGGCTGGAGAGGCTCCCACCACCACCACTGAGTTCGCCAGCCCTGAGCCTGGCTTCTTGCTGAGCGGCACTCCACCTGTGGGAGTTCACTGACCATCATGAGGCATCTCCTGCATTGAGCATCTACCCCCTGGTGGTCAGTGCATGTCATAGCAACCAGTTGTTCCTCCCTTTGATCATTTTGCATATTACACTTTTATTATATAGGATATGTGTTTAGGGGGCAGGGAGAGTGCTGTTTTATGGCTATCAGTGGAAATATTTTTAGTGTAT
Organism: Myotis davidii; assembly: GCF_000327345.1. Taxonomy (NCBI): domain Eukaryota; kingdom Metazoa; phylum Chordata; class Mammalia; order Chiroptera; family Vespertilionidae; genus Myotis; species Myotis davidii. The sequence continues at coordinate 64,836 of NW_006294798.1, read as the reverse complement.
TTGCTAATAAATTTCAATCTGTAGCATTTGTCATATTTCTCAAACAATGTATTATTATAAAATTTATTTTTAAGGTAGCTGAATGGATAAGAAAACATGACCCATATATCTGCTGTCTTCTAGAGACCCACCTCAGAACAAAGGACTCACAAACACAGATAGTGAAGGGATGAGAAAAAAATTTCAGGCAAATGGAAATGAAAAACAGAAGCTGGGTTACCAATACTTATATCTGACAAATTAGACCTCAAAGTGAAGTCCATAACAAGAGATAAGGAGGGTCCACTTCATAATACTAACTGGAGCAATTCAACAAGAGGATATAACTCTGATAAACTTATATGCACTCAATATAGGAGCACCCAAATACATAAAAAAACTTCTAGACGATATCAAGGGTGAGATTGACAGCATTACAATTATAGTAGGAGACTTTAATACCCCATTGATACCACTGGATAAATCCTTTAAACAATAAATCAGCAAAGAAACTCTAATCCTAAATGACTCACTATATCATATGGAACTAATTGACATCTTCAGAACATTTCACTCCAAAATTTAATAATATACATTCTTCTCAAGTGCACACAGGACATTTTCAAATATAGAACACATATTGGGACACAGGCAAAGTCTCTTCAAATTTGAGAAGATAGAAATCATACCAAGCATCTTCTCAGGTCAAAATGGCATAAAATTAGAAATCAACTACAATAAAAAATCAAAATCTTGGAGGCTACTTAAATATCATGCTATAAAACACGAATGGGTTACCAAAGAGATTGAAGAAGAAATACAAAGCATCCTGGTAACAAATGACAATGAAAACACAGCAATCCAAAATCTATGAGACATAGTGAAAGCAATCATGAAAAACAAGTTCATAACTTTACAGGGATACCTCAAAAAACAAACAAACAAACAAAACAAGAAAAAAAAGGTAATAAACTATCTAACCTTACAACTTAAAGAATTATAAAGAGAGCAGAAAGAAAATCCCGCAGTAACTGGAAGGAAGGAAATTAATAAAGATCAGAGTAGAAATAAATGACATCGAGAAAAAAAATTAATGAAACCAAGAGCTGGTTCTTTGAAAGGATAAACAAGGTTGATGAACGGCTAGCCAGGCTCACCAAGAAACAAAGAGAGGGGACCCAAAATAAAAACAGACCCCACAGAAATACAAAAGATTGTATAAAAATACTACAAACAACACTAGTCCAACAAACTGGACACACTAGACGAAACAGACATATTCTTAGAAAAATTCAACCTTCGAAAACTCAATCAGGGAGAATAAAAAACCCCAAATAGGCCAATAAATACCAAAGAAATTCAAGCAGTAATCAGAAATCTTCCAGCAAACAAAAGCCCTGGTCTGGACGGCTTTACAGAGGAGTTCTACCAAACATTCAAGAAGAACTAAAACCTATGCTCCTCAGATAATTCCAAAAAATTCAAGAGGAAGGCATACTTCCAAGGTCTTTCTAGGAAGCCAGCATTTCCTTAATCCCCAAACCAGATAAAGACACTACAAAGAAAGAGAATTACAGGCCAATATCTCTGATGAACATAGATGCTAAAATCCTCAACAAAATTATAGCAAATCGGATCCAGCATTACCTTAGAAAGATCATAAAACATGACCATGTGGGATTTATTCCAAGGATGCAAGGCTGGTACAATATCTGCAAATTGATAAACATGATACATCACGTAAACAAATTGAGAGACAAAAATCACATAACCATTTCAATTGATGCACAAAAAGCATTTGAAAAAATCCAACACCTTTTCTTGATAAAAAAAAAATCTCAGCAAAGTGGGTCTAGAGGGATCATACCTCAACACAATATGAAAAATCTACATCCAACATCATACTCAGTGGACAAAAACTAAAACCATTTCCCCTAAAAACAAGAACAAGAGAGGGATGCCCACTTTCACCACTCCTGTTTGATATAATATTGGAAGTGCTAACCATAGCAATTAGAAAAGAAGAAAAGTTAAAAGCATCCAAATTGGAAAAGAAGAAGTAAAACTCCCATTATTTGCAGAAGACATGATATTGTACATACAAAACCCTAAAGACTTCATCAAAAACTACTTGACTTAATAAATGAATTCAACAATGTAGCAAGATACAAAATTAACACCCAGAAATCTATAGCTTTTTTTATACACCTTTAATGAAATCAAAAAAGGGAAACTAAAAAAAAAAAAATCGATTTACAATTGCACCAAAAAAATTAAGATACCTAGGAATAAACTTAACTAAGGAGGTAAAATACCTGTACTCAGAAAACTACAGGACACTGAAAAAACAAGATTAAGGAAGACATAAACAAATAGAAGAATATATGGTGTTCATAGATTGGTAGAATCTGCATCATTAAAATGTCCATACTACCCAAAGCAGTGTATAGATTCAATGCAATCCCCATTAAAAAACCGAAGACAAATTTCACAGACCAGGAACAAACGCTCCAAAAATTCATCTGGAATTAAAAAAAGACCCAGAATAGCCACAGCGATCCTGAGAAAAACAAACAAAGTTGGAGGGATCACAATACCAGATATCAAGCTATATTACAAAGCCACTGTTCTCAAAACTACCTGGTACAAGAACAGACATATAGACCAATGGAACAGAACAGAGAATCCAGAAATTGACAAAAGCCATTATGCACAATTGATATTTGACAAAGGAGTCAAGAACATACAATGGAGTCAAGACAGTCTCTTCAATAAATGGTGTTGGAAAAATTGGACAGATACATGCCAAAAAAATGAAACTAGACCACCAACTTACACCATACACAGAAATAAACTCAAAATGGTTAAAGGACTTAAACATAAAATGGGAAC